>NW_025316690.1:801928-1123856 GCF_910594005.1 Cervus elaphus | reverse complement strand
CAACTAGGCAGGAGTCCTGACGTCGCTGAAGAAACACGTGGGTGGAAGGGCCATCCCCGTCGTAACTCGAGAATATACCCCAGGTTCCCGCCGCAACTCGAGAAAAACCATGAGACTTCCCCCTCGCCGCGAGATGAGGCCCGATTCCCCTGTACTGCGTGCAGAGCAATTCCGTCTTGCACATCACACATGAAAGGAGCCTTGATTTCCTTGATGGCACTCCAGAGAAACCCCAAGAACACTGTTTCAAGGATAGAGGGATCCTGAGGTCACTGTAGCAACACGGAAGAACTCTGTGGACCAAAAATCAACTGGAAAAGAGAGGTTAGTCCCTGGATTCGTCTCCAGAGGAATACCACCTTACCACAAGCACCTCAAGAGGAGGCTTCTCTCAGCTCTAGGTATGTGAAAGGGACCCTGAGTTTGCGGCCTCAAGTGGAATGGACACTGCGATGCCCTGACTCGAAATAAGGCCGGATATCCCTGCAGTGACTTCAATGCAGGCTCGTCTTGCATCTCCCAGGACGAAAGGATGTCTGAATCCCCTGTGGAAAGCACAGAGAAAGACTTAGTTCCCCACCTCATCGCGACCGATAGCCTCACATCCTTTGAAAACTCCAGAGGTACGCGGAGATCAGTGCCTCCAAAGGAGATGATGCCTGACTCCTCGTGAAACTTGATAGGAGTCCCAGGATTCCTGTGGCACTTGGAAAGGGACACTTGGTCTCCCGCCTCAGCTGGAGAGGCGTCCCAATTGCCCTGCCAAGCCTCGAGGAGAATCCAGAGTTGTCCCTCGCAACTAGGCAGGAGTCCTGACGTCGCTGAAGAAACACGTGGGTGGAAGGGCCATCCCCGTCGTAACTCGAGAATATACCCCAGGTTCCCGCCGCAACTCGAGAAAAACCATGAGACTTCCCCCTCGCCGCGAGATGAGGCCCGATTCCCCTGCACTGCGTGCAGAGCAATTCCGTGTTGCACATCACACATGAAAGGAGCCTTGATTTCCTTGATGGCACTCCAGAGAAACCCCAAGAACACTGTTTCAAGGCTAGAGGGATCCTGAGGTCACTGTAGCAACACGAAAGAGCTCCGTGGGCCAAAAATCAACTCGAGATGAGAGGTTAGTCCCTGGCTTCGACTCCAGAGGAATACCACCTTACCACAAGCACCTCAAGAGGAGGCTTCTCTCAGCTCTAGGTATGTGAGAGGGACCCTGAGTTTGCGGCCTCAAGTGGAATGGACACCGCGATGCCCTGACTCGAAATAATGCCGAATATCCCTGCAGTGACTTGAATGCAGGCTCGTCTTGCATCTCCCAAGAAGAAAGGATGTCTGAATCCCCTGTGGAGACCACAGAGAAACACGTAGTTCCCCACCTCATGGCGACCGGAGGCCTCACATCCTTTGAAAACTCCAGAGGTACGCGGAGATCAGTGCCTCCAAAGGAGACGATGCCTGACTCCTCGTGAAACTTGATAGGAGTCCCAGGATTCTTGTGGCACGTGGAAAGGGACCCTTGGTCTCCCGCCTCAGCTGGAGAGGCGTTCCAATTGCCCTGCCAAGCCTCGAGGAGAATCCCGAGTTGTCCCTCGCAACTAGGCAGGAGTCCTGACGTGGCTGAACAAACACGTGGGTGGAAGGGCCATCCCCGTCGTAACTCGAGAATATACCCCAGGTTCCCGCCGCAACTCGAGAAAAACCATGAGACTTGCCCCTCGATGCGAGATGAGGCCCGATTCTCCTGTACTGCGTGCAGAGCAATTCCGTCTTGCACATCACACATGAAAGGAGCCTTGATTTCCTTGATGGCACTCCAGAGAAACCCCAAGAGCACTGTTTCAAGGATAGAGGGATCCTGAGGTCACTGTAGCAACACGAAAGAACTCTGTGGACCAAAAATCAACTCGAAAAGAGAGGTTAGTCCCTGGATTCGTCTCCAGAGGAATACCACCTTACCACAAGCACCTCAAGAGGAGGCTTCTCTCAGCTCTAGGTATGTGAGAGGGACCCTGAGTTTGCGGCCTCAAGTGGAATGGACACCGCGATGCCCTGACTCGAAATAAGGCCGGATATCCCTGCAGTGACTTCAATGCAGGCTCGTCTTGCATCTCCCAGGACGAAAGGATGTCTGAATCCCCTGTGGAAAGGACAGAGAAAGACTTAGTTCCCCACCTCATCGCGACCGATAGCGTCACATCCTTTGAAAACTCCAGAGGTACGCGGAGATCAGTGCCTCCAAAGGAGACGATGCCTGACTCCTCGTGAAACTTGATAGGAGTCCCAGGATTCCTGTGGCACTTGGAAAGGGACACTTGGTCTCCCGCCTCAGCTGGAGAGGCGTCCCAATTGCCCTGCCAAGCCTCGAGGAGAATCCAGAGTTGTCCCTCGCAACTAGGCAGGAGTCCTGACGTCGCTGAAGAAACACGTGGGTGGAAGGGCCATTCCCGTCGTAACTCGAGAATATACCCCAGGTTCCCGCCGCAACTCGAGAAAAACCATGAGACTTCCCCCTCGCCGCGAGATGAGGCCCGATTCCCCTGCACTGCGTGCAGAGCAATTCCGTGTTGCACATCACACATGAAAGGAGCCTTGATTTCCTTGATGGCACTCCAGAGAAACCCCAAGAACACTGTTTCAAGGCTAGAGGGATCCTGAGGTCACTGTAGCAACACGAAAGAGCTCTGTGGGCCAAAAATCAACTCGAGATGAGAGGTTAGTCCCTGGCTTCGACTCCAGAGGAATACCACCTTACCACAAGCACCTCAAGAGGAGGCTTCTCTCAGCTCTAGGTATGTGAGAGGGACCCTGAGTTTGCGTCCTCAAGTGGAATGGACACCGCGATGCCCTGACGCGAAATAAGGCCGGATATCCCTGCAGTGACTTGAATGCAGGCTCGTCTTGCATCTCCCAAGATGAAAGGATGTCTGAATCCCCTGTGGAAACCACAGAGAAAGACCTAGTTCCCCACCTCATGGCGACCGGAGGCCTCACATCCGTTGAAAACTCCAGAGGTACGCGAAGATCAGTGCCTCCAAAGGAGACGATGCCTGACTCCTCGTGAAACTTGATAGGAGTCCCAGGATTCCTGTGGCACGTGGAAAGGGACCCTTGGTCTCCCGTCTCAGCTGGAGAGGCGTCCCAATTGCCCTGCAAAGCCTCGAGGAGAATCCCGAGTTGTGTCTCGCAACTAGGCAAGAGTCCTGACGTGGCTGAACAAACACGTGTGTGGAAGGGCCATCCCCGTCGTAACTCGAGAATATACCCCAGGTTCCCGCCGCAACTCGAGAAAAACCATGAGACTTCCCCCTCACCGCGAGATGAGGCCCGATTCCCCTGCACTGCGTGCAGAGCAATTCCGTGTTGCACATCACACATGAAAGGAGCCTTGATTTCCTTGATGGCACTCCAGAGAAACCCCAAGAACACTGTTTCAGGGCTAGAGGGATCCTGAGGTCACTGTAGCAACACGAAAGAGCTCCGTGGACCAAGAATCAACACGAGATGAGAGGTTAGTCCCTGGCTTTGACTCCTGAGGAATACCACCTTACCACAAGCACCTCAAGAGGAGGCTTCTCTCAGCTCTAGGTATGTGAGAGGGATCCTGAGTTTGCAGCCTCAAGTGGAATGGACACCGCGATGCCCTGACTCGAAATAATGCCGAATATCCCTGCAGTGACTTGAATGCAGGCGCGTCTTGCATCTCCCAAGAAGAAAGGATGTCTGAATCCCCTCTGGAGACCACAGAGAAACACCTAGTTCCCCACCTCATCGCGACCGGAGGCCTCACATCCTTTGAAAACTCCAGAGGTACGCGGAGATCAGTGCCTCCAAAGGAGACGATGCCTGACTCCTCGTGAAACTTGATAGGAGTCCCAGGATTCTTGTGGCACGTGGAAAGGGACCCTTGGTCTCCCGCCTCAGCTGGAGAGGCGTTCCAATTGCCCTGCCAAGCCTCGAGGAGAATCCCGAGTTGTCCCTCGCAACTAGGCAGGAGTCCTGACGTGGCTGAACAAACACGTGGGTGGAAGGGCCATCCCCGTCGTAACTCGAGAATATACCCCAGGTTCCCGCCGCAACTCGAGAAAAACCATGAGACTTCCCCCTCGATGCGAGATGAGGCCCGATTCCCCTGCACTGCGTGCAGAGCAATTCCGTGTTGCACATCACACATGAAAGGAGCCTTGATTTCCTTGATGGCACTCCAGAGAAACCCCAAGAACACTGTTTCAAGGATAGAGGGATCCTGAGGTCACTGTAACAACACGAAAGAACTCTGTGGACCAGAAATCAACTCGAAAAGAGAGGTTAGTCCCTGGATTCGTCTCCAGAGGAATACCACCTTACCACAAGCACCTCAAGAGGAGGCTTCTCTCAGCTCTAGGTATGTGAGAGGGACCCTGAGTTTGGGGCCTCAAGTGGAATGGACACCGCGATGCCCTGACGCGAAATAAGGCCGGATATCCCTGCAGTGACTTGAATGCAGGCTCGTCTTGCATCTCCCAAGATGAAAGGATGTCTGAATCCCCTGTGGAAACCACAGAGAAAGAACTAGTTCCCCACCTCATGGCGACCGGAGGCCTCACATCCTTTGAAAACTCCAGAGGTACGCGGAGATCAGTGCCTCCAAAGGAGACGATGCCTGACTCCTCGTGAAACTTGATAGGAGTCCCAGGATTCCTGTGGCACGTGGAAAGGGACCCTTGGTCTCCCGTCTCAGCTGGAGAGGCGTCCCAATTGCCTTGCCAAGCCTCGAAGAGAATCCCGAGTTGTGTCTCGCAACTAGGCAAGAGTCCTGACGTGGCTGAACAAACACGTGTGTGGAAGGGCCATCCCCGTCGTAACTCGAGAATATACCCCAGGTTCCCGCCGCAACTCGAGAAAAACCATGAGACCTCCCCCTCGCCGCGAGATGAGGCCCGATTCCCCTGCACTGCGTGCAGAGCAATTCCGTGTTGCACATTACACATGAAAGGAGCCTTGATTTCCTTGATGGCACTCCAGAGAAACCCCAAGAACACTGTTTCAGGGCTAGAGGGATCCTGAGGTCACTGTAGCAACACGAAAGAGCTCCGTGGACCAAGAATCAACACGAGATGAGAGGTTAGTCCCTGGCTTTGACTCCTGAGGAATACCACCTTACCACAAGCACCTCAAGAGGAGGCTTCTCTCAGCTCTAGGTATGTGAGAGGGATCCTGAGTTTGCAGCCTCAAGTGGAATGGACACCGCGATGCCCTGACTCGAAATAATGCCGAATATCCCTGCAGTGACTGGAATGCAGGCTCGTCTTGCATCTCCCAAGAAGAAAGGATGTCTGAATCCCCTGTGGAGACCACAGAGAAACAACTAGTTCCCCACCTCATGGCGACCGGAGGCCTCACATCCTTTGAAAACTCCAGAGGTACGCGGAGATCAGTGCCTCCAAAGGAGACGATGCCTGACTCCTCGTGAAACTTGATAGGAGTCCCAGGATTCTTGTGGCACGTGGAAAGGGACCCTTGGTCTCCCGCCTCAGCTGGAGAGGCGTTCCAATTGCCCTGCCAAGCCTCGAGGAGAATCCCGAGTTGTCCCTCGCAACTAGGCAGGAGTCCTGACGTGGCTGAACAAACACGTGGGTGGAAGGGCCATCCCCGTCGTAACTCGAGAATATACCCCAGGTTCCCGCCGCAACTCGACAAAAACCATGAGACTTCCCCCTCGCCGCGAGATGAGGCCCGATTCCCCTGCACTGCGTGCAGAGAAATTCCGTGTTGCACATCACACATGAAAGGAGCCTTGATTTCCTTGATGGCACTCCAGAGAAACCCCAAGAACACTGTTTCAAGGCTAGAGGGATCCTGAGGTCACTGTAGCAACACGAAAGAGCTCCGTGGGCCAAAAATCAACTCGAGATGAGAGGTTAGTCCCTGGCTTCGACTCCAGAGGAATACCACCTTACCACAAGCACCTCAAGAGGAGGCTTCTCTCAGCTCTAGTTATGTGAGAGGGACCCTGAGTTTGCGGCCTCAAGTGGAATGGACACCGCGATGCCCTGACTCGAAATAAGGCCGGATATCCCTGCAGTGACTTGAATGCAGGCTCGTCTTGCATCTCCGAAGATGAAAGGATGTCTGAATCCCCTGAGGAGACCACAGAGAAAGACCTAGTTCCCCACCTCATCGCGACAGGAGGCCTCAAATCCTTTGAATACTCCAGAGGTATGCGGAGATCAGTGCCTCCAAAGGAGACGATGCCTGACTCCTCGTGAAACTTGATAGGAGACCCAGGATTCCTGTGGCACGTGGAAAGGGACCCTTGGTCTCCCGCCTCAGCTGGAGAGGCGTCACAATTGCCTTGCCAAGCCTCGAGGAGAATCCCGAGTTGTGTCTCGCAACTAGGCAAGAGTCCTGACGTGGCTGAACAAACACGTGTGTGGAAGGGCCATCCCCGTCGTAACTCGACAATATACCCCAGGTTCCCGCCGCAACTCGAGAAAAACCATGAGACTTCCCCCTCGCCGCGAGATTAGGCCCGATTCCCCTGCACTGCGTGCAGAGCAATTCCGTCTTGCACATCACACATGAAAGGAGCCTTGATTTCCTTGATGGCACTCCAGAGAAACCCCAAGAACACTGTTTCAACGCTAGAGGGATCCTGAGGTCACTGTAGCAACACGAAAGAACTCTGTGGACCAAAAATCAACTCGAAAAGAGAGGTTAGTCCCTGGATTCGTCTCCAGAGGAATACCACCTTACCACAAGCACCTCAAGAGGAGGCTTCTCTCAGCTCTAGGTATGTGAGAGGGACCCTGAGTTTGCAGCCTCAAGTGGAATGGACACCGCGATGCCCTGACTCGAAATAAGGCCGGATATCCCTGCAGTGACTTCAATGCAGGCTCGTCTTGCATCTCCCAGGACGAAAGGATGTCTGAATCCCCTGTGGAAAGCACAGAGAAAGACTTAGTTCCCCACCTCATCGCGACCGATAGCCTCACATCCTTTGAAAACTCCAGAGGTAGCGGAGATCAGTGCCTCCAAAGGAGACGATGCCTGACTCCTCGTGAAACTTGATAGGAGTCCCAGGATTCCTGTGGCACTTGGAAAGGGACACTTGGTCTCCCGCCTCAGCTGGAGTGGCGTCCCAATTGCCCTGCCAAGCCTCGAGGAGAATCCAGAGTTGTCCCTCGCAACTAGGCAGGAGTCCTGACGTCGCTGAAGAAACACGTGGGTGGAAGGGCCATCCCCGTCGTAACTCGAGAATATACCCCAGGTTCCCGCCGCAACTCGAGAAAAGCCATGAGACTTCCCCCTCGCCGCGAGATGAGGCCCGATTCCCCTGCACTGCGTGCAGAACAATTCCGTGTTGCACATCACACATGAAAGGAGCCTTGATTTCCTTGATGGCACTCCAGAGAAACCCCAAGAACACTGTTTCAAGGCTAGAGGGATCCTGAGGTCACTGTAGCAACACGAAAGAGCTCCGTGGACCAAAAATCAACTCGAGATGAGAGGTTAGTCCCTGGCTTCGACTCCAGAGGAATACCACCTTACCACAAGCACCTCAAGAGGAGGCTTCTCTCAGCTCTAGGTATGTGAGAGGGACCCTGAGTTTGCGGCCTCAAGTGGAATGGACACCGCGATGCCCTGACTCGAAATAAGGCCGGATATCCCTGCAGTGACTGGAATGCAGGCTCGTCTTGCATCTCCCAAGACGAAAGGGTGTCTGAATCCCCTGTGGAGACCACAGAGAAAGACCTAGTTCCCCACCTCATCGCGACAGGAGGCCTCAAATCCTTTGAAAACTCCAGAGGTATGCGGAGATCAGTGCCTCCAAAGGAGACGATGCCTGACTCCTCGTGAAACTTGATAGGAGACCCAGGATTCCTGTGGCACGTGGAAAGGGACCCTTGGTCTCCCGTCTCAGCTGGAGAGGCGTCCCAATTGCCCTGCAAAGCCTCGAGGAGAATCCCGAGTTGTCCCTCGCAACTAGGCAGGAGTCCTGACGTGGCTGAACACACACGTGTGTGGAAGGGCCATCCCCGTCGTAACTCGAGAATATACCCCAGGTTCCCGCCGCAACTCGAGAAAAACCATGAGACTTCCCCCTCGCCGCGAGATGAGGCCCGATTCCCCTGCACTGCGTGCAGAGCAATTCCGTGTTGCACATCACACATGAAAGGAGCCTTGATTTCCTTGATGGCACTCCAGAGAAACCCCAAGAACACTGTTTCAAGGCTAGAGGGATCCTGAGGTCACTGTAGCAACACGAAAGAGCTCCGTGGACCAAGAATCAACACGAGATGAGAGGTTAGTCCCTGGCTTTGACTCCTGAGGAATACCACCTTACCACAAGCACCTCAAGAGGAGGCTTCTCTCAGCTCTAGGTATGTGAGAGGGATCCTGAGTTTGCGGCCTCAAGTGGAATGGACACCGCGATGCCCTGACTCGAAATAAGGCCGAATATCCCTGCAGTGACTTGAATGCAGGCTCGTCTTGCATCTCCCAAGAAGAAAGGATGTCTGAATCCCCTGTGGAGACCATAGAGAAACACCTAGTTCCCCACCTCATGGCGACCGGAGGCCTCACATCCTTTGAAAACTCCAGAGGTACGCGGAGATCAGTGCCTCCAAAGGAGACGATGCCTGACTCCTCGTGAAACTTGATAGGAGTCCCAGGATTCTTGTGGCACGTGGAAAGGGACCCTTGGTCTCCCGCCTCAGCTGGAGAGGCGTTCCAATTGCCCTGCCAAGCCTCGAGGAGAATCCCGAGTTGTCCCTCGCAACTAGGCAGGAGTCCTGACGTGGCTGAACAAACACGTGGGTGGAAGGGCCATCCCCGTCGTAACTCGAGAATATACCCCAGGTTCCCGCCGCAACTCGAGAAAAACCATGAGACTTCCCCCTCGCCGCGAGATGAGGCCCGATTCCCCTGCACTGTGTGCAGAGCAATTCCGTGTTGCACATCACACATGAAAGGAGCCTTGATTTCCTTGATGGCACTCCAGAGAAACCCCAAGAACACTGTTTCAAGGCTAGAGGGATCCTGAGGTCACTGTAGCAACACGAAAGAGCTCCGTGGGCCAAAAATCAACTCGAGATGAGAGGTTAGTCCCTGGCTTCGACTCCAGAGGAATACCACCTTACCACAAGCACCTCAAGAGGAGGCTTCTCTCAGCTCTAGGTATGTGAGAGGGACCCTGAGTTTGCGGCCTCAAGTGGAATGGACACCGCGATGCCCTGACGCGAAATAAGGCTGGATATCCCTGCAGTGACTTGAATGCAGGCTCGTCTTGCATCTCCCAAGAAGAAAGGATGTCTGAATCCCCTGTGGAGACCACAGAGAAACACCTAGTTCCCCACCTCATCGCGACCGGAGGCCTCACATACTTTGAAAACTCCAGAGGTACGCGGAGATCAGTGCCTCCAAAGGAGACGATGCCTGACTCCTCGTGAAACTTGATAGGAGTCCCAGGATTCTTGTGGCACGTGGAAAGGGACCCTTGGTCTCCCGCCTCAGCTGGAGAGGCGTTCCAATTGCCCTGCCAAGCCTCGAGGAGAATCCCGAGTTGTCCCTCACAACTAGGCAGGAGTCCTGACATGGCTGAACAAACACGTGGGTGGAAGGGCCATCCCCGTTGTAACTCGAGAATATTCCCCAGGTTCCCGCCGCAACTCGAGAAAAACCATGAGACTTGCCCCTCGATGCGAGATGAGGCCCGATTCCCCTGTAATGCGTGCAGAGCAATTCCGTCTTGCACATCACACATGAAAGGAGCCTTGATTTCCTTGATGGCACTCCAGAGAAAACCCTAGAACACTGTTTCAAGGATAGAGGGATCCTGAGGTCACTGTAGCAACACGAAAGAACACTGTGGACCAAAAATCAACTCGAAAAGAGAGGTTAGTCCCTGGATTCGTCTCCAGAGGAATACCACCTTACCACAAGCACCTCAAGAGGAGGCTTCTCTCAGCTCTAGGTATGTGAGAGGGACCCTGAGTTTGCGGCCTCAAGTGGAATGGACACCGCGATGCCCTGACTCGAAATAAGGCCGGATATCCCTGCAGTGACTTCAATGCAGGCTCGTCTTGCATCTCCCAAGACGAAAGAATGTCTGAATCCCTTATGGAGACCACAGAGAAAGACCTAGTTCCCCACCTCATCGCGACCGGAGGCCTCACATCCTTTGAAAACTCCAGAGGTACGCGGAGATCAGTGCCTCCAAAGGAGACGATGCCTGACTCCTCGTGAAACTTGATAGGAGACCCAGGATTCCTGTGGCACGTGGAAAGGGACCCTTGGTCTCCCGTCTCAGCTGGAGAGGCGTCCCAATTGCCCTGCAAAGCCTCGAGGAGAATCCCGAGGTGTCCCTCGCAACTAGGCAGGAGTCCTGACGTCGCTGAAGAAACACGTGGGTGGAAGGGCCATCCCCGTCGTAACTCGAGAATATACCCCAGGTTCCCGCCGCAACTCGAGAAAAACCATGAGACTTCCCCTTCACCGCGAGATGAGGCCCGATTCCCCTGCACTGCGTGCAGAGCAATTCCGTGTTGCACATCACACTTGAAAGGAGCCTTGATTTCCTTGATGGCACTCCAGAGAAACCCCAAGAACACTGTTTCAAGGCTAGAGGGATCCTGAGGTCACTGTAGCAACACGAAAGAACTCCGTGGGCCAAAAATCAACTCGAGATGAGAGGTTAGTCCCTGGCTTCGACTCCAGAGGAATACCACCTTACCACAAGCACCTCAAGAGGAGGCTTCTCTCAGCTCTAGGTATGTGAGAGGGACCCTGAGTTTGCGGCCTCAAGTGGAATGGGCACCGCGATGCCCTGACTCGAAATAAGGCCGAATATCCCTGCAGTGACTTGAATGCAGGCTCGTCTTGCATCTCCCAAGAAGAAAGGATGCCTGAATCCCCTGTGGAGACCACAGAGAAACACCTAGTTCCCCACCTCATCGCGACCGGAGGCCTCACATCCTTTGAAAACTCCAGAGGTACGCGGAGATCAGTGCCTCCAAAGGAGACGATGCCTGACTCCTCGTGAAACTTGATAGGAGTCCCAGGATTCTTGTGGCACGTGGAAAGGGACACTTGGTCTCCCGCCTCAGCTGGAGAGGCGTTCCAATTGCCGTGCCAAGCTTCGAGGAGAATCCCGAGTTGTCCCTCGCAACTAGGCAGGAGTCCTGACGTGGCTGAACAAACACGTGGGTGGAAGGGCCATCCCCGTCGTAACTCGAGAATATACCCCAGGTTCCCGCCGCAACTCGAGAAAAACCATGAGACTTCCCCCTCGATGCGAGATGAGGCCCGATTCCCCTGTACTGCATGCAGAGCAATTCCGTCTTGCACATCACACATGAAAGGAGCCTTGATTTCCTTGATGGCACTCCAGAGAAACCCCAAGAACACTGTTTCAAGGATAGAGGGATCCTGAGGTCACTGTAGCAACACGAAAGAACTCTGTGGACCAAAAATCAACTCGAAAAGAGAGGTTAGTCCCTGGATTCGTCTCCAGGGGAATACGACCTTACCACAAGCACCTCAAGAGGAGGCTTCTCTCAGCTCTAGGTATGTGAGAGGGACCCTGAGTTTGCGGCCTCAAGTGGAATGGACACCGCGATGCCCTGACTCGAAATAAGGCCGGATATCCCTGCAGTGACTTCAATGCAGGCTCGTCTTGCATCTCCCAGGACGAAAGGATGTCTGAATCCCCTGTGGAAAGCACAGAGAAAGACTTAGTTCCCCACCTCATCGCGACAGATTGCCTCACATCCTTTGAAAACTCCAGAGGTACGCGGAGATCAGTGCCTCCAAAGGAGACGATGCCTGACTCCTCGTGAAACTTGATAGGAGTCCCAGGATTCCTGTGGCACTTGGAAAGGGACACTTGGTCTCCCGCCTCAGCTGGAGAGGCGTCCCAATTGCCCTGCCAAGCCTCGAGGAGAATCCAGAGTTGTCCCTCGCAACTAGGCATGAGTCCTGACGTCGCTGAAGAAACACGTGGGTGGAAGGGCCATCCCCGTCGTAACTCGAGAATATACCCCAGGTTCCCGCCGCAACTCGAGAAAAACCATGAGACTTCCCCCTCGCCGCGAGATGAGGCCCGATTCCCCTGCACTGCGTGCAGAGCAATTCCGTGTTGCACATCACACATGAAAGGAGCCTTGATTTCCTTGATGGCACTCCAGAGAAACCCCAAGAACACTGTTTCAAGGCTAGAGGGATCCTGAGGTCACTGTAGCAACACGAAAGAGCTCCGTGGACCAAAAATCAACTCGAGATGAGAGGTTAGTCCCTGGCTTCGACTCCAGAGGAATACCACCTTACCACAAGCACCTCAAGAGGAGGCTTCTCTCAGCTCTAGGTATGTGAGAGGGACCCTGAATTTGCGGCCTCAAGTGGAATGGACACCGCGATGCCCTGACGCGAAATAAGCCTGGATATCCCTGCAGTGACTTGAATGCAGGCTCGTCTTGCATCTCCCAAGATGAAAGGATGTCTGAATCCCCTGTGGAGACCACAGAGAAAGACCTAGTTCCCCACCTCATCGCGACCGGAGGCCTCACATCCTTTGAAAACTCCAGAGGTACGCGGAGATCAGTGCCTCCAAAGGAGACGATGCCTGACTCCTCGTGAAACTTGATAGGAGTCCCAGGATTCCTGTGGCACGTGGAAAGGGACCCTCGGTCTCCCGCCTCAGCTGGAGAGGCGTTCCAATTGCCTTGCCAAGCCTCGAGGAGAATCCCGAGTTGTGTCTCGCAACTAGGCAAGAGTCCTGACGTGGCTGAACAAACACGTGTGTGGAAGGGCCATCCCCGTCGTAACTCGAGAATATACCCCAGGTTCCCGCCGCAACTCGAGAAAAACCATGAGACTTCCCCCTCGCCGCGAGATGAGGCCCGATTCCCCTGCACTGCGTGCAGAGCAATTCTATGTTGCACATCACACATGAAAGGAGCCTTGATTTCCTTGATGGCACTCCAGAGAAACACGAAGAACACTGTTTCAAGGCTAGAGGGATCCTGAGGTCACTGTAGCAACACGAAAGAGCTCCGTGGACCAAAAATCAACTCGAGATGAGAGGTTAGTCCCTGGCTTCGACTCCAGAGGAATACCACCTTACCACAAGCACCTCAAGAGGAGGCTTCTCTCAGCTCTAGGTATGTGAGAGGGACCCTGAGTTTGCGGCCTCAAGTGGAATGGACACCGCGATGCCCTGACTCGAAATAAGGCCGGATATCCCTGCAGTGACTGGAATGCAGGCTCGTCTTGCATCTCCCAAGACGAAAGAGTGTCTGAATCCCCTGTGGAGACCACAGAGAAACACCTAGTTCCCCACCTCATCGCGACAGGAGGCCTCAAATCCTTTGAAAACTCCAGAGGTATGCGGAGATCAGTGCCTCCAAAGGAGACGATGCCTGACTCCTCGTGAAACTTGATAGGAGACCCAGGATTCCTGTGGCACGTGGAAAGGGACCTGTGGTCTCCCGTCTCAGCTGGAGAGGCGTCCCAATTGCCCTGCAAAGCCTCGAGGAGAATCCCGAGTTGTCCCTCGCAACTAGGCAGGAGTCCTGACATGGCTGAACACACACGTGTGTGGAAGGGCCATCCCCGTCGTAACTCGAGAATATACCCCAGGTTCCCGCCGCAACTCGAGAAAAACCATGAGACTTCCCCCTCGCCGCGAGATGAGGCCCGATTCCCCTGCACTGCGTGAAGAGCAATTCCGTGTTGCACATCACACATGACAGGAGCCTTGATTTCCTTGATGGCACTCCAGAGAAACCCCAAGGACACTGTTTCAAGGCTAGAGGGATCCTGAGGTCACTGTAGCAACACGAAAGAGCTCCGTGGACCAAGAATCAACACGAGATGAGAGGTTAGTCCCTGGCTTTGACTCCTGAGGAATACCACCTTACCACAAGCACCTCAAGAGGAGGCTTCTCTCAGCTCTAGGTATGTGAGAGGAATCCTGAGTTTGCGGCCTCAAGTGGAATGGACACCGCGATGCCCTGACTCGAAATAAGGCCGAATATCCCTGCAGTGACTTGAATGCAGGCTCGTCTTGCATCTCCCAAGAAGAAAGGATGTCTGAATCCCCTGTGGAGACCACAGAGAAACACCTAGTTCCCCACCTCATGGCGACCGGAGGCCTCACATCCTTTGAAAACTCCAGAGGTACGCGGAGATCAGTGCCTCCAAAGGAGACGATGCCTGACTCCTCGTGAAACTTGATAGGAGTCCCAGGATTCTTGTGGCACGTGGAAAGGGACCCTTGGTCTCCCGCCTCAGCTGGAGAGGCGTTCCAATTGCCCTGCCAAGCCTCGAGGAGAATCCCGAGTTGTCCCTCGCAACTAGGCAGGAGTCCTGACGTGGCTGAACAAACACGTGGGTGGAAGGGCCATCCCCGTCGTAACTCGAGAATATACCCCAGGTTCCCGCCGCAACTCGAGAAAAACCATGAGACTTCCACCTCGATGCGAGATGAGGCCCGATTTCCCTGTACTGCATGCAGAGCAATTCCGTCTTGCACATCACACATGAAAGGAGCCTTGATTTCCTTGATGGCACTCCAGAGAAACCCCAAGAACACTGTTTCAAGGATAGAGGGATCCTGAGGTCACTGTAGCAACACGAAAGAACTCTGTGGACCAAAAATCAACTCGAAAAGAGAGGTTAGTCCCTGGATTCGTCTCCAGAGGAATACCACCTTACCACAAACACCTCAAGAGGAGGCTTCTCTCAGCTCTAGGTATGTGAAAGGGACCCTGAGTTTGCGGCCTCAAGTGGAATGGACACTGCGATGCCCTGACTCGAAATAAGGCCGGATATCCCTGCAGTGACTTCAATGCAGGCTCGTCTTGCATCTCCCAGGACGAAAGGATGTCTGAATCCCCTGTGGAAAGCACAGAGAAAGACTTAGTTCCCCACCTCATCGCGACCGATAGCCTCACATCCTTTGAAAACTCCAGAGGTACGCGGAGATCAGTGCCTCCAAAGGAGATGATGCCTGACTCCTCGTGAAACTTGAAAGGAGTCCCAGGATTCCTGTGGCACTTGGAAAGGGACACTTGGTCTCCCGCCTCAGCTGGAGAGGCGTCCCAATTGCCCTGCCAAGCCTCGAGGAGAATCCCGAGTTGTCCCTCGCAACTAGGCAGGAGTCCTGACGTCGCTGAAGAAACACGTGGGTGGAAGGGCCATCCCCGTCGTAACTCGAGAATATACCCCAGGTTCCCGCCGCAACTCGAGAAAAACCATGAGACTTCCCCCTCGCCGCGAGATGAGGCCCGATTCCCCTGCACTGCGTGCAGAGAAATTCCGTGTTGCACATCACACATGAAAGGAGCCTTGATTTCCTTGATGGCACTCCAGAGAAACCCCAAGAACACTGTTTCAAGGCTAGAGGGATCCTGAGGTCACTGTAGCAACACGAAAGAGCTCCGTGGGCCAAAAATCAACTCGAGATGAGAGGTTAGTCCCTGGCTTCGACTCCAGAGGAATACCACCTTACCACAAGCACCTCAAGAGGAGGCTTCTCTCAGCTCTAGGTATGTGAGAGGGACCCTGAGTTTGCGGCCTCAAGTGGAATGGACACCGCGATGCCCTGACGCGAAATAAGGCTGGATATTTCTGCAGTGACTTGAATGCAGGCTCGTCTTGCATCTCCCAAGAAGAAAGGATGTCTGAATCCCCTGTGGAGACCACAGAGCAAGACCTAGTTCCCGACCTCATCGCGACCGGAGGCCTCACATCCTTTGAAAACTCCAGAGGTACGCGGAGATCAGTGCCTCCAAAGGAGACGATGCCTGACTCCTCGTGAAACTTGATAGGAGTCCCAGGATTCTTGTGGCACGTGGAAAGGGACCCTTGGTCTCCCGCCTCAGCTGGAGAGGCATTCCAATTTCCCTGCCAAGCCTCGAGGAGAATCCCGAGTTGTCCCTCGCAACTAGGCAGGAGTCCTGACGTGGCTGAACAAACACGTGGGTGGAAGGGCCATCCCCGTCGTAACTCGAGAATATACCCCAGGTTCCCGCCGCAACTCGAGAAAAACCATGAGACTTCCCCCTCGCTGCGAGATGAGGCCCGATTTCCCTGTACTGCGTGCAGAGCAATTCCGTCTTGCACATCACACATGAAAGGAGCCTTGATTTCCTTGATGGCACTCCAGAGAAACCCCAAGAACACTGTTTCAAGGATAGAGGGATCCTGAGGTCACTGTAGCAACACGAAAGAACTCTGTGGACCAAAAATCAACTCGAAAAGAGAGGTTAGTCCCTGGATTCGTCTCCAGAGGAATACCACCTTACCACAAGCACCTCAAGAGGAGGCTTCTCTCAGCTCTAGGTATGTGAAAGGGACCCTGAGTTTGCGGCCTCAAGTGGAATGGACACTGCGATGCCCTGACTCGAAATAAGGCCGGATATCCCTGCAGTGACTTCAATGCAGGCTCGTCTTGCATCTCCCAGGACGAAAGGATGTCTGAATCCCCTGTGGAAAGCACAGAGAAAGACTTAGTTCCCCACCTCATCGCGACCGATAGCCTCACATCCTTTGAAAACTCCAGAGGTACGCGGAGATCAGTGCCTCCAAAGGAGATGATGCCTGACTCCTCGTGAAACTTGATAGGAGTCCCAGGATTCCTGTGGCACTTGGAAAGGGACACTTGGTCTCCCGCCTCAGCTGGAGAGGCGTCCCAATTGCCCTGCCAAGCCTCGAGGAGAATCCAGAGTTGTCCCTCGCAACTAGGCAGGAGTCCTGACGTCGCTGAAGAAACACGTGGGTGGAAGGGCCATCCCCGTCGTAACTCGAGAATATACCCCACGTTCCCGCCGCAACTCGAGAAAAACCATGAGACTTCCCCCTCGCCGCGAGATGAGGCCCGATTCCCCTGCACTGCGTGCAGAGAAATTCCGTGTTGCACATCACACATGAAAGGAGCCTTGATTTCCTTGATGGCACTCCAGAGAAACCCCAAGAACACTGTTTCAAGGCTAGAGGGATCCTGAGGTCACTGTAGCAACACGAAAGAGCTCCGTGGGCCAAAAATCAACTCGAGATGAGAGGTTAGTCCCTGGCTTCGACTCCAGAGGAATACCACCTTACCACAAGCACCTCAAGAGGAGGCTTCTCTCAGCTCTAGGTATGTGAGAGGGACCCTGAGTTTGCGGCCTCAAGTGGAATGGACACCGCGATGCCCTGACGCGAAATAAGGCTGGATATTCCTGCAGTGACTTGAATGCAGGCTCGTCTTGCATCTCCCAAGAAGAAAGGATGTCTGAATCCCCTGTGGAGACCACAGAGCAAGACCTAGTTCCCGACCTCATCGCGACCGGAGGCCTCACATCCTTTGAAAACTCCAGAGGTACGCGGAGATCAGTGCCTCCAAAGGAGACGATGCCTGACTCCTCGTGAAACTTGATAGGAGTCCCAGGATTCTTGTGGCACGTGGAAAGGGACCCTTGGTCTCCCGCCTCAGCTGGAGAGGCATTCCAATTTCCCTGCCAAGCCTCGAGGAGAATCCCGAGTTGTCCCTCGCAACTAGGCAGGAGTCCTGACGTGGCTGAACAAACACGTGGGTGGAAGGGCCATCCCCGTCGTAACTCGAGAATATACCCCAGGTTCCCGCCGCAACTCGAGAAAAACTATGAGACTTCCACCTCGATGCGAGATGAGGCCCGATTTCCCTGTACTGCGTGCAGAGCAATTCCGTCTTGCACATCACACATGAAAGGAGCCTTGATTTCCTTGATGGCACTCCAGAGAAACCCCAAGAACACTGTTTCAAGGATAGAGGGATCCTGAGGTCACTGTAGCAACACGAAAGAACTCTGTGGACCAAAAATCAACTCGAAAAGAGAGGTTAGTCCCTGGATTCGTCTCCAGAGGAATACCACCTTACCACAAGCACCTCAAGAGGAGGCTTCTCTCAGCTCTAGGTATGTGAAAGGGACCCTGAGTTTGCGGCCTCAAGTGGAATGGACACTGCGATGCCCTGACTCGAAATAAGGCCGGATATCCCTGCAGTGACTTCAATGCAGGCTCGTCTTGCATCTCCCAGGACGAAAGGATGTCTGAATCCCCTGTGGAAAGCACAGAGAAAGACTTAGTTCCCCACCTCATCGCGACCGATAGCCTCACATCCTTTGAAAACTCCAGAGGTACGCGGAGATCAGTGCCTCCAAAGGAGATGATGCCTGACTCCTCGTGAAACTTGATAGGAGTCCCAGGATTCCTGTGGCACTTGGAAAGGGACACTTGGTCTCCCGCCTCAGTTGGAGAGGCGTCCCAATTGCCCTGCCAAGCCTCGAGGAGAATCCCGAGTTGTCCCTCGCAACTAGGCAGGAGTCCTGACGTCGCTGAAGAAACACGTGGGTGGAAGGGCCATCCCCATCGTAACTCGAGAATATACCCCAGGTTCCCGCCGCAACTCGAGAAAAACCATGAGACTTCCCCCTCGCCGCGAGATGAGGCCCGATTCCCCTGCACTGCGTGCAGAGCAATTCCGTGTTGCACATCACACATGAAAGGAGCCTTGATTTCCTTGATGGCACTCCAGAGAAACCCCAAGAACACTGTTTCAAGGCTAGAGGGATCCTGAGGTCACTGTAGCAACACGAAAGAACTCCGTGGGCCAAAAATCAACTCGAGATGAGAGGTTAGTCCCTGGCTTCGACTCCAGAGGAATACCACCTTACCACAAGCACCTCAAGAGGAGGCTTCTCTCAGCTCTAGGTATGTGAGAGGGACCCTGAGTTTGCGGCCTCAAGTGGAATGGACACCGCGATGCCCTGACGCGAAATAAGGCCGGATATCCCTGCAGTGACTGGAATGCAGGCTCGTCTTGCATCTCCCAAGACGAAAGGGTGTCTGAATCCCCTGTGGAGACCACAGAGAAACACCTAGTTCCCCACCTCATCGCGACAGGAGGCCTCAAATCCTTTGAAAACTCCAGAGGTATGCGGAGATCAGTGCCTCCAAAGGAGACGATGCCTGACTCCTCGTGAAACTTGATAGGAGACCCAGGATTCCTGTGGCACGTGGAAAGGGACCCGTGGTCTCCCGTCTCAGCTGGAGAGGCGTCCCAATTGCCCTGCAAAGCCTCGAGGAGAATCCCGAGTTGTCCCTCGCAACTAGGCAGGAGTCCTGACATGGCTGAACACACACGTGTGTGGAAGGGCCATCCCCGTCGTAACTCGAGAATATACCCCAGGTTCCCGCCGCAACTCGAGAAAAACCATGAGACTTCCCCCTCGCCGTGAGATGAGGCCCGATTCCCCTGCACTGCGTGAAGAGCAATTCCGTGTTGCACATCACACATGACAGGAGCCTTGATTTCCTTGATGGCACTCCAGAGAAACCCCAAGGACACTGTTTCAAGGCTAGAGGGATCCTGAGGTCACTGTAGCAACACGAAAGAGCTCCGTGGACCAAGAATCAACACGAGATGAGAGGTTAGTCCCTGGCTTTGACTCCTGAGGAATACCACCTT
Organism: Cervus elaphus; assembly: GCF_910594005.1. NCBI lineage: Eukaryota > Metazoa > Chordata > Mammalia > Artiodactyla > Cervidae > Cervus > Cervus elaphus. The sequence goes on along the minus strand of NW_025316690.1, from coordinate 1,104,391 downwards.
ACCACAAGCACCTCAAGAGGAGGCTTCTCTCAGCTCTAGGTATGTGAGAGGGATCCTGAGTTTGCGGCCTCAAGTGGAATGGACACCGCGATGCCCTGACTCGAAATAAGGCCGAATATCCCTGCAGTGACTTGAATGCAGGCTCGTCTTGCATCTCCCAAGAAGAAAGGATGTCTGAATCCCCTGTGGAGACCACAGAGAAACACCTAGTTCCCCACCTCATGGCGACCGGAGGCCTCACATCCTTTGAAAACTCCAGAGGTACGCGGAGATCAGTGCCTCCAAAGGAGACGATGCCTGACTCCTCGTGAAACTTGATAGGAGTCCCAGGATTCTTGTGGCACGTGGAAAGGGACCCTTGGTCTCCCGCCTCAGCTGGAGAGGCGTTCCAATTGCCCTGCCAAGCCTCGAGGAGAATCCCGAGTTGTCCCTCGCAACTAGGCAGGAGTCCTGACGTGGCTGAACAAACACGTGGGTGGAAGGGCCATCCCCGTCGTAACTCGAGAATATACCCCAGGTTCCCGCCGCAACTCGAGAAAAACCATGAGACTTCCCCCTCGATGCGAGATGAGGCCCGATTTCCCTGTACTGCATGCAGAGCAATTCCGTCTTGCACATCACACATGAAAGGAGCCTTGATTTCCTTGATGGCACTCCAGAGAAACCCCAAGAACACTGTTTCAAGGATAGAGGGATCCTGAGGTCACTGTAGCAACACGAAAGTACTCTGTGGACCAAAAATCAACTCGAAAAGAGAGGTTAGTCCCTGGATTCGTCTCCAGAGGAATACCACCTTACCACAAGCACCTCAAGAGGAGGCTTCTCTCAGCTCTAGGTATGTGAAAGGGACCCTGAGTTTGCGGCCTCAAGTGGAATGGACACTGCGATGCCCTGACTCGAAATAAGGCCGGATATCCCTGCAGTGACTTCAATGCAGGCTCGTCTTGCATCTCCCAGGACGAAAGGATGTCTGAATCCCCTGTGGAAAGCACAGAGAAAGACTTAGTTCCCCACCTCATCGCGACCAATAGCCTCACATCCTTTGAAAACTCCAGAGGTACGCGGAGATCAATGCCTCCAAAGGAGATGATGCCTGACTCCTCGTGAAACTTGAAAGGAGTCCCAGGATTCCTGTGGCACTTGGAAAGGGACACTTGGTCTCCCGCCTCAGCTGGAGAGGCGTCCCAATTGCCCTGCCAAGCCTCGAGGAGAATCCCGAGTTGTCCCTCGCAACTAGGCAGGAGTCCTGACGTCGCTGAAGAAACACGTGGGTGGAAGGGCCATCCCCGTCGTAACTCGAGAATATTCCCCAGGTTCCCGCCGCAACTCGAGAAAAACCATGAGACTTCCCCCTCGCCGCGAGATGAGGCCCGATTCCCCTGCACTGCGTGCAGAGAAATTCCGTGTTGCACATCACACATGAAAGGAGCCTTGATTTCCTTGATGGCACTCCAGAGAAACCCCAAGAACACTGTTTCAAGGCTAGAGGGATCCTGAGGTCACTGTAGCAACACGAAAGAGCTCCGTGGGCCAAAAATCAACTCGAGATGAGAGGTTAGTCCCTGGCTTCGACTCCAGAGGAATACCACCTTACCACAAGCACCTCAAGAGGAGGCTTCTCTCAGCTCTAGGTATGTGAGAGGGACCCTGAGTTTGCGGCCTCAAGTAGAATGGACACCGCGATGCCCTGACGCGAAATAAGGCTGGATATTCCTGCAGTGACTTGAATGCAGGCTCGTCTTGCATCTCCCAAGAAGAAAGGATGTCTGAATCCCCTGTGGAGACCACAGAGCAAGACCTAGTTCCCGACCTCATCGCGACCGGAGGCCTCACATCCTTTGAAAACTCCAGAGGTACACGGAGATCAGTGCCTCCAAAGGAGACGATGCCTGACTCCTCGTGAAACTTGATAGGAGTCCCAGGATTCTTGTGGCACGTGGAAAGGGACCCTTGGTCTCCCGCCTCAGCTGGAGAGGCATTCCAATTTCCCTGCCAAGCCTCGAGGAGAATCCCGAGTTGTCCCTCGCAACTAGGCAGGAGTCCTGACGTGGCTGAACAAACACGTGGGTGGAAGGGCCATCCCCGTCGTAACTCGAGAATATACCCCAGGTTCCCGCCGCAACTCGAGAAAAACTATGAGACTTCCACCTCGATGCGAGATGAGGCCCGATTTCCCTGTACTGCGTGCAGAGCAATTCCGTCTTGCACATCACACATGAAAGGAGCCTTGATTTCCTTGATGGCACTCCAGAGAAACCCCAAGAACACTGTTTCAAGGATAGAGGGATCCTGAGGTCACTGTAGCAACACGAAAGAACTCTGTGGACCAAAAATCAACTCGAAAAGAGAGGTTAGTCCCTGGATTCGTCTCCAGAGGAATACCACCTTACCACAAGCACCTCAAGAGGAGGCTTCTCTCAGCTCTAGGTATGTGAAAGGGACCCTGAGTTTGCGGCCTCAAGTGGAATGGACACTGCGATGCCCTGACTCGAAATAAGGCCGGATATCCCTGCAGTGACTTCAATGCAGGCTCGTCTTGCATCTCCCAGGACGAAAGGATGTCTGAATCCCCTGTGGAAAGCACAGAGAAAGACTTAGTTCCCCACCTCATCGCGACCGATAGCCTCACATCCTTTGAAAACTCCAGAGGTACGCGGAGATCAGTGCCTCCAAAGGAGATGATGCCTGACTCCTCGTGAAACTTGATAGGAGTCCCAGGATTCCTGTGGCACTTGGAAAGGGACACTTGGTCTCCCGCCTCAGCTGGAGAGGCGTCCCAATTGCCCTGCCAAGCCTCGAGGAGAATCCAGAGTTGTCCCTCGCAACTAGGCAGGAGTCCTGACGTCGCTGAAGAAACACGTGGGTGGAAGGGCCATCCCCATCGTAACTCGAGAATATACCCCAGGTTCCCGCCGCAACTCGAGAAAAACCATGAGACTTCCCCCTCGCCGCGAGATGAGGCCCGATTCCCCTGCACTGCGTGCAGAGCAATTCCGTGTTGCACATCACACATGAAAGGAGCCTTGATTTCCTTGATGGCACTCCAGAGAAACCCCAAGAACACTGTTTCAAGGCTAGAGGGATCCTGAGGTCACTGTAGCAACACGAAAGAACTCCGTGGGCCAAAAATCAACTCGAGATGAGAGGTTAGTCCCTGGCTTCGACTCCAGAGGAATACCACCTTACCACAAGCACCTCAAGAGGAGGCTTCTCTCAGCTCTAGGTATGTGAGAGGGACCCTGAGTTTGCGGCCTCAAGTGGAATGGACACCGCGATGCCCTGACGCGAAATAAGGCCGGATATCCCTGCAGTGACTGGAATGCAGGCTCGTCTTGCATCTCCCAAGACGAAAGGGTGTCTGAATCCCCTGTGGAGACCACAGAGAAAGACCTAGTTCCCCACCTCATCGCGACAGGAGGCCTCAAATCCTTTGAAAACTCCAGAGGTATGCGGAGATCAGTGCCTCCAAAGGAGACGATGCCTGACTCCTCGTGAAACTTGATAGGAGACCCAGGATTCCTGTGGCACGTGGAAAGGGACCCGTGGTCTCAAGTCTCAGCTGGAGAGGCGTCCCAATTGCCCTGCAAAGCCTCGAGGAGAATCCCGAGTTGTCCCTCGCAATTAGGCAGGAGTCCTGACATGGCTGAACACACACGTGTGTGGAAGGGCCATCCCCGTCGTAACTCGAGAATATACCCCAGGTTCCCGCCGCAACTCGAGAAAAACCATGAGACTTCCCCCTCGCCGCGAGATGAGGCCCGATTCCCCTGCACTGCGTGCAGAGCAATTCCGTGTTGCACATCACACATGAAAGGAGCCTTGATTTCCTTGATGGCACTCCAGAGAAACCCCAAGAACACTGTTTCAAGGCTAGAGGGATCCTGAGGTCACTGTAGCAACACGAAAGAGCTCCGTGGACCAAGAATCAACACGAGATGAGAGGTTAGTCCCTGGCTTTGACTCCTGAGGAATACCACCTAACCACAAGCACCTCAAGAGGAGGCTTCTCTCAGCTCTAGGTATGTGAGAGGGATCCTGAGTTTGCGGCCTCAAGTGGAATGGACACCGCGATGCCCTGACTCGAAATAAGGCCGAATATCCCTGCAATGACTTGAATGCAGGCTCGTCTTTCATCTCCCAAGATGAAAGGATGTCTGAATCCCCTGTGGAAACCACAGAGAAAGACCTAGTTCCCCACCTCATGGCGACCGGAGGCCTCACATCCTTTGAAAACTCCAGAGGTACGCGGAGATCAGTGCCTCCAAAGGAGACGATGCCTGACTCCTCGTGAAACTTGATAGGAGTCCCAGGATTCCTGTGGCACGTGGAAAGGGACCCTTGGTCTCCCGTCTCAGCTGGAGAGGCGTCCCAATTGCCTTGCCAAGCCTCGAGGAGAATCCCGAGTTGTGTCTCGCAACTAGGCAAGAGTCCTGACGTGGCTGAAGAAACACGTGTGTGGAAGGGCCATCCCCGTCTAAACTCGAGAATATACCCCAGGTTCCCGCCGCAACTCGAGAAAAACCATGAGACCTCCCCCTCGCCGCGAGATGAGGCCCGATTCCCCTGCACTGCGTGCAGAGCAATTCCGTGTTGCACATTACACATGAAAGGAGCCTTGATTTCCTTGATGGCACTCCAGAGAAACCCCAAGAACACTGTTTCAGGGCTAGAGGGATCCTGAGGTCACTGTAGCAACACGAAAGAGCTCCGTGGACCAAGAATCAACACGAGATGAGAGGTTAGTCCCTGGCTTTGACTCCTGAGGAATACCACCTTACCACAAGCACCTCAAGAGGAGGCTTCTCTCAGCTCTAGGTATGTGAGAGGGATCCTGAGTTTGCGGCCTCAAGTGGAATGGACACCGCGATGCCCTGACTCGAAATAATGCCGAATATCCCTGCAGTGACTTGAATGCAGGCTCGTCTTGCATCTCCCAAGAAGAAAGGATGTCTGAATCCCCTCTGGAGACCACAGAGAAACACCTAGTTCCCGACCTCATCGCGACCGGAGGCCTCACATCCTTTGAAAACTCCAGAGGTACGCGGAGATCAGTGCCTCCAAAGGAGACGATGCCTGACTCCTCGTGAAACTTGATAGGAGTCCCAGGATTCTTGTGGCACGTGGAAAGGGACCCTTGGTCTCCCGCCTCAGCTGGAGAGGCATTCCAATTTCCCTGCCAAGCCTCGAGGAGAATCCCGAGTTGTCCCTCGCAACTAGGCAGGAGTCCTGACGTGGCTGAACAAACACGTGGGTGGAAGGGCCATCCCCGTCGTAACTCGAGAATATACCCCAGGTTCCCGCCGCAACTCGAGAAAAACCATGAGACTTCCACCTCGATGCGAGATGAGGCCCGATTTCCCTGTACTGCGTGCAGAGCAATTCCGTCTTGCACATCACACATGAAAGGAGCCTTGATTTCCTTGATGGCACTCCAGAGAAACCCCAAGAACACTGTTTCAAGGATAGAGGGATCCTGAGGTCACTGTAGCAATACGAAAGAACTCTGTGGACCAAAAATCAACTCGAAAAGAGAGGTTAGTCCCTGGATTCGTCTCCAGAGGAATACCACCTTACCACAAGCACCTCAAGAGGAGGCTTCTCTCAGCTCTAGGTATGTGAAAGGGACCCTGAGTTTGCGGCCTCAAGTGGAATGGACACTGCGATGCCCTGACTCGAAATAAGGCCGGATATCCCTGCAGTGACTTCAATGCAGGCTCGTCTTGCATCTCCCAGGACGAAAGGATGTCTGAATCCCCTGTGGAAAGCACAGAGAAAGACTTAGTTCCCCACCTCATCGCGACCGATAGCCTCACATCCGCTGAAAACTCCAGAGGTACGCGGAGATCAGTGCCTCCAAAGGAGATGATGCCTGACTCCTCGTGAAACTTGATAGGAGTCCCAGGATTCCTGTGGCACTTGGAAAGGGACACTTGGTCTCCCGCCTCAGCTGGAGAGGCGTCCCAATTGCCCTGCCAAGCCTCGAGGAAAATCCAGAGTTGTCCCTCGCAACTAGGCAGGAGTCCTGACGTCGCTGAAGAAACACGTGGGTTGAAGGGCCATCCCCATCGTAACTCGAGAATATACCCCAGGTTCCCGCCGCAACTCGAGAAAAACCATGAGACTTCCCCCTCGCCGCGAGATGAGGCCCGATTCCCCTGCACTGCGTGCAGAGCAATTCCGTGTTGCACATCACACATGAAAGGAGCCTTGATTTCCTTGATGGCACTCCAGAGAAACACGAAGAACACTGTTTCAAGGCTAGAGGGATCCTGAGGTCACTGTAGCAACACGAAAGAGCTCCGTGGGCCAAAAATCAACTCGAGATGAGAGGTTAGTCCCTGGCTTCGACTCCAGAGGAATACCACCTTACCACAAGCACCTCAAGAGGAGGCTTCTCTCAGCTCTAGGTATGTGAGAGGGACCCTGAGTTTGCGGCCTCAAGTGAAATGGACACCGCGATGCCCTGACTCGAAATAAGGCCGGATATCCCTGCAGTGACTGGAATGCAGGCTCGTCTTGCATCTCCCAAGACGAAAGGGTGTCTGAATCCCCTGTGGAGACCACAGAGAAAGACCTAGTTCCCCACCTCATCGCGACAGGAGGCCTCAAATCCTTTGAAAACTCCAGAGGTATGCGGAGATCAGTGCCTCCAAAGGAGACGATGCCTGACTCCTCGTGAAACTTGATAGGAGACCCAGGATTCCTGTGGCACGTGGAAAGGGACCCGTGGTCTCCCGTCTCAGCTGGAGAGGCGTCCCAATTGCCCTGCAAAGCCTCGAGGAGAATCCCGAGTTGTCCCTCGCAACTAGGCAGGAGTCCTGACATGGCTGAACACACACGTGTGTGGAAGGGCCATCCCCGTCGTAACTCGAGAATATACCCCAGGTTCCCGCCGCAACTCGAGAAAAACCATGAGACTTCCCCCTCGCCGCGAGATGAGGCCCGATTCCCCTGCACTGCGTGAAGAGCAATTCCGTGTTGCACATCACACATGACAGGAGCCTTGATTTCCTTGATGGCACTCCAGAGAAACCCCAACGACACTGTTTCAAGGCTAGAGGGATCCTGAGGTCACTGTAGCAACACGAAAGAGCTCCGTGGACCAAGAATCAACACGAGATGAGAGGTTAGTCCCTGGCTTCGACTCCTGAGGAATACCACCTTACCACAAGCACCTCAAGAGGAGGCTTCTCTCAGCTCTAGGTATGTGAGAGGGACCCTGAGTTTGCGGCCTCAAGTGGAATGGACACCGCGATGCCCTGACTCGAAATAAGGCCGAATATCCCTGCAGTGACTTGAATGCAGGCTCGTCTTGCATCTCCCAAGAAGAAAGGATGTCTGAATCCCCTGTGGAGACCACAGAGAAACACCTAGTTCCCCACCTCATGGCGACCGGAGGCCTCACATCCTTTGAAAACTCCAGAGGTACGCGGAGATCAGTGCCTCCAAAGGAGACGATGCCTGACTCCTCGTGAAACTTGATAGGAGTCCCAGGATTCTTGTGGCACGTGGAAAGGGACCCTTGGTCTCCCGCCTCAGCTGGAGAGGCGTTCCAATTGCCCTGCCAAGCCTCGAGGAGAATCCCGAGTTGTCCCTCGCAACTAGGCAGGAGTCCTGACGTGGCTGAACAAACACGTGGGTGGAAGGGCCATCCCCGTCGTAACTCGAGAATATACCCCAGGTTCCCGCCGCAACTCGAGAAAAACCATGAGACTTCCCCCTCGATGCGAGATGAGGCCCGATTTCCCTGTACTGCATGCAGAGCAATTCCGTCTTGCACATCACACATGAAAGGAGCCTTGATTTCCTTGATGGCACTCCAGAGAAACCCCAAGAACACTGTTTCAAGGATAGAGGGATCCTGAGGTCACTGTAGCAACACGAAAGAACTCTGTGGACCAAAAATCAACTCGAAAAGAGAGGTTAGTCCCTGGATTCGTCTCCAGAGGAATACCACCTTACCACAAGCACCTCAAGAGGAGGCTTCTCTCAGCTCTAGGTATGTGAAAGGGACCCTGAGTTTGCGGCCTCAAGTGGAATGGACACTGCGATGCCCTGACTCGAAATAAGGCCGGATATCCCTGCAGTGACTTCAATGCAGGCTCGTCTTGCATCTCCCAGGACGAAAGGATGTCTGAATCCCCTGTGGAAAGCACAGAGAAAGACTTAGTTCCCCACCTCATCGCGACCAATAGCCTCACATCCTTTGAAAACTCCAGAGGTACGCGGAGATCAGTGCCTCCAAAGGAGATGATGCCTGACTCCTCGTGAAACTTGAAAGGAGTCCCAGGATTCCTGTGGCACTTGGAAAGGGACACTTGGTCTCCCGCCTCAGCTGGAGAGGCGTCCCAATTGCCCTGCCAAGCCTCGAGGAGAATCCAGAGTTGTCCCTCGCAACTAGGCAGGAGTCCTGACGTCGCTGAAGAAACACGTGGGTGGAAGGGCCATCCCCGTCGTAACTCGAGAATATACCCCAGGTTCCCGCCGCAACTCGAGAAAAACCATGAGACTTCCCCCTCGCCGCGAGATGAGGCCCGATTCCCCTGCACTGCGTGCAGAGAAATTCCGTGTTGCACATCACACATGAAAGGAGCCTTGATTTCCTTGATGGCACTCCAGAGAAACCCCAAGAACACTGTTTCAAGGCTAGAGGGATCCTGAGGTCACTGTAGCAACACGAAAGAGCTCCGTGGGCCAAAAATCAACTCGAGATGAGAGGTTAGTCCCTGGCTTCGACTCCAGAGGAATACCACCTTACCACAAGCACCTCAAGAGGAGGCTTCTCTCAGCTCTAGGTATGTGAGAGGGACCCTGAGTTTGCGGCCTCAAGTGGAATGGACACCGCGATGCCCTGACGCGAAATAAGGCTGGATATTCCTGCAGTGACTTGAATGCAGGCTCGTCTTGCATCTCCCAAGAAGAAAGGATGTCTGAATCCCCTGTGGAGACCACAGAGCAAGACCTAGTTCCCGACCTCATCGCGACCGGAGGCCTCACATCCTTTGAAAACTCCAGAGGTACGCGGAGATCAGTGCCTCCAAAGGAGACGATGCCTGACTCCTCGTGAAACTTGATAGGAGTCCCAGGATTCTTGTGGCACGTGGAAAGGGACCCTTGGTCTCCCGCCTCAGCTGGAGAGGCGTCCCAATTGCCTTGCCAAGCCTCGAGGAGAATCCCGAGTTGTGTCTCGCAACTAGGCAAGAGTCCTGACGTGGCTGAACAAACACGTGTGTGGAAGGGCCATCCCCGTCGTAACTCGAGAATATACCCCAGGTTCCCGCCGCAACTCGAGAAAAACCATGAGACTTCCCCCTCACCGCGAGATGAGGCCCGATTCCCCTGCACTGCGTGCAGAGCAATTCCGTCTTGCACATCACACATGAAAGGAGCCTTGATTTCCTTGATGGCACTCCAGAGAAACCCCAAGAACACTGTTTCAGGGCTAGAGGGATCCTGAGGTCACTGTAGCAACACGAAAGAGCTCCGTGGACCAAGAATCAACACGAGATGAGAGGTTAGTCCCTGGCTTTGACTCCTGAGGAATACCACCTTACCACAAGCACCTCAAGAGGAGGCTTCTCTCAGCTCTAGGTATGTGAGAGGGATCCTGAGTTTGCAGCCTCAAGTGGAATGGACACCGCGATGCCCTGACTCGAAATAATGCCGAATATCCCTGCAGTGACTTGAATGCAGGCGCGTCTTGCATCTCCCAAGAAGAAAGGATGTCTGAATCCCCTCTGGAGACCACAGAGAAACACCTAGTTCCCCACCTCATCGCGACCGGAGGCCTCACATCCTTTGAAAACTCCAGAGGTACGCGGAGATCAGTGCCTCCAAAGGAGACGATGCCTGACTCCTCGTGAAACTTGATAGGAGTCCCAGGATTCTTGTGGCACGTGGAAAGGGACCCTTGGTCTCCCGCCTCAGCTGGAGAGGCGCTCCAATTGCCCTGCCAAGCCTCGAGGAGAATCCCGAGTTGTCCCTCGCAACTAGGCAGGAGTCCTGACGTGGCTGAACAAACACGTGGGTGGAAGGGCCATCCCCGTCGTAACTCGAGAATATACCCCAGGTTCCCGCCGCAACTCGAGAAAAACCATGAGACTTCCCCCTCGATGCGAGATGAGGCCCGATTCCCCTGCACTGCGTGCAGAGCAATTCCGTGTTGCACATCACACATGAAAGGAGCCTTGATTTCCTTGATGGCACTCCAGAGAAACCCCAAGAACACTGTTTCAAGGATAGAGGGATCCTGAGGTCACTGTAACAACACGAAAGAACTCTGTGGACCAGAAATCAACTCGAAAAGAGAGGTTAGTCCCTGGATTCGTCTCCAGAGGAATACCACCTTACCACAAGCACCTCAAGAGGAGGCTTCTCTCAGCTCTAGGTATGTGAGAGGGACCCTGAGTTTGGGGCCTCAAGTGGAATGGACACCGCGATGCCCTGACGCGAAATAAGGCCGGATATCCCTGCAGTGACTTGAATGCAGGCTCGTCTTGCATCTCCCAAGATGAAAGGATGTCTGAATCCCCTGTGGAAACCACAGAGAAAGAACTAGTTCCCCACCTCATGGCGACCGGAGGCCTCACATCCTTTGAAAACTCCAGAGGTACGCGGAGATCAGTGCCTCCAAAGGAGACGATGCCTGACTCCTCGTGAAACTTGATAGGAGTCCCAGGATTCCTGTGGCACGTGGAAAGGGACCCTTGGTCTCCCGTCTCAGCTGGAGAGGCGTCCCAATTGCCTTGCCAAGCCTCGAAGAGAATCCCGAGTTGTGTCTCGCAACTAGGCAAGAGTCCTGACGTGGCTGAACAAACACGTGTGTGGAAGGGCCATCCCCGTCGTAACTCGAGAATATACCCCAGGTTCCCGCCGCAACTCGAGAAAAACCATGAGACCTCCCCCTCGCCGCGAGATGAGGCCCGATTCCCCTGCACTGCGTGCAGAGCAATTCCGTGTTGCACATTACACATGAAAGGAGCCTTGATTTCCTTGATGGCACTCCAGAGAAACCCCAAGAACACTGTTTCAGGGCTAGAGGGATCCTGAGGTCACTGTAGCAACACGAAAGAGCTCCGTGGACCAAGAATCAACACGAGATGAGAGGTTAGTCCCTGGCTTTGACTCCTGAGGAATACCACCTTACCACAAGCACCTCAAGAGGAGGCTTCTCTCAGCTCTAGGTATGTGAGAGGGATCCTGAGTTTGCAGCCTCAAGTGGAATGGACACCGCGATGCCCTGACTCGAAATAATGCCGAATATCCCTGCAGTGACTTGAATGCAGGCTCGTCTTGCATCTCCCAAGAAGAAAGGATGTCTGAATCCCCTCTGGAGACCACAGAGAAACACCTAGTTCCCCACCTCATGGCGACCGGAGGCCTCACATCCTTTGAAAACTCCAGAGGTACGCGGAGATCAGTGCCTCCAAAGGAGACGATGCCTGACTCCTCGTGAAACTTGATAGGAGTCCCAGGATTCTTGTGGCACGTGGAAAGGGACCCTTGGTCTCCCGCCTCAGCTGGAGAGGCGTTCCAATTGCCCTGCCAAGCCTCGAGGAGAATCCCGAGTTGTCCCTCGCAACTAGGCAGGAGTCCTGACGTGGCTGAACAAACACGTGGGTGGAAGGGCCATCCCCGTCGTAACTCGAGAATATACCCCAGGTTCCCGCCGCAACTCGAGAAAAACCATGAGACTTCCCCCTCGCCGCGAGATGAGGCCCGATTCCCCTGCACTGCGTGCAGAGCAATTCCGTGTTGCACATCACACATGAAAGGAGCCTTGATTTCCTTGATGGCACTCCAGAGAAACCCCAAGAACACTGTTTCAAGGCTAGAGGGATCCTGAGGTCACTGTAGCAACACGAAAGAGCTCCGTGGGCCAAAAATCAACTCGAGATGAGAGGTTAGTCCCTGGCTTCGACTCCAGAGGAATACCACCTTACCACAAGCACCTCAAGAGGAGGCTTCTCTCAGCTCTAGTTATGTGAGAGGGACCCTGAGTTTGCGGCCTCAAGTGGAATGGACACCGCGATGCCCTGACTCGAAATAAGGCCGGATATACCTGCAGTGACTTGAATGCAGGCTCGTCTTGCATCTCCGAAGATGAAAGGATGTCTGAATCCCCTGAGGAGACCACAGAGAAATACCTAGTTCCCCACCTCATCGCGACAGGAGGCCTCAAATCCTTTGAATACTCCAGAGGTATGCGGAGATCAGTGCCTCCAAAGGAGACGATGCCTGACTCCTCGTGAAACTTGATAGGAGACCCAGGATTCCTGTGGCACGTGGAAAGGGACCCTTGGTCTCCCGCCTCAGCTGGAGAGGCGTCACAATTGCCTTGCCAAGCCTCGAGGAGAATCCCGAGTTGTGTCTCGCAACTAGGCAAGAGTCCTGACGTGGCTGAACAAACACGTGTGTGGAAGGGCCATCCCCGTCGTAACTCGACAATATACCCCAGGTTCCCGCCGCAACTCGAGAAAAACCATGAGACTTCCCCCTCGCCGCGAGATGAGGCCCGATTCCCCTGCACTGCGTGCAGAGTAATTCTGTGTTGCACATCACACATGAAAGGAGCCTTGATTTCCTTCATGGCACTCCAGAGAAACCCCAAGAACACTGTTTCAAGGCTAGAGGGATCCTGAGGTCTCTGGAGCAACACGAAAGTGCTCCGTGGACCAAAAATCAACTCGAGATGAGAGGTTAGTCCCTGGCTTCGACTCCAGGGGAATACCACCTTACCACAAGCACCTCACGAGGAGGCTTCTCTCAGCTCTAGGTATGTGAGAGGGACCCTGAGTTTGCGGCCTCAAGTGGAATGGACACCGCGATGCCCTGACTCGAAATAAGGCTGGATATCCCTGCAGTGACTTCAATGCAGGCTCGTCTTGCATCTCCCAGGACGAAAGGATGTCTGAATCCCCTGTGGAAAGCACAGAGAAAGACTTAGTTCCCCACCTCATCGCGACCGATAGCCTCACATCCTTTGAAAACTCCAGAGGTACGCGGAGATCAGTGCCTCCAAAGGAGACGATGCCTGACTCCTCGTGAAACTTGATAGGAGTCCCAGGATTCCTGTGGCACTTGGAAACGGACACTTGGTCTCCCGCCGCAGGTGGAGAGGCGTCCCAATTGCCCTGCCAAGCCTCGAGGAGAATCCAGAGTTGTCCCTCGCAACTAGGCAGGAGTCCTGACGTCGCTGAAGAAACACGTGGGTGGAAGGGCCATCCCCGTCGTAACTCGAGAATATACCCCAGGTTCCCGCCGCAACTCGAGAAAAACCATGAGACTTCCCCCTCGCCGCAAGATGAGGCCCGATTCCCCTGCACTGCGTGCAGAGCAATTCCGTGTTGCACATCACACATGAAAGGAGCCTTGATTTCCTTGATGACACTCCAGAGAAACCCCAAGAACACTGTTTCAAGGCTAGAGGGATCCTGAGGTCACTGTAGCAACACGAAAGAGCTCCGTGGGCCAAAAATCAACTCGAGATGAGAGGTTAGTCCCTGGCTTCGACTCCAGAGGAATACCACCTTACCACAAGCACCTCAAGAGGAGGCTTCTCTCAGCTCTAGGTATGTGAGAGGGACCCTGAGTTTGTGGCCTCAAGTGGAATGGACACCGCGATGCCCTGACTCGAAATAAGGCCGGATATCCCTGCAGTGACTTGAATGCAGGCTCGTCTTGCATCTCCGAAGATGAAAGGATGTCTGAATCCCCTGTGGAGACCACAGAGAAACACCTAGTTCCCCACCTCATCGCGACCGGAGGCCTCACATCCTTTGAAAACTCCAGAGGTACGCGGAGATCAGTGCCTCCAAAGGAGACGATGCCTGACTCCTCGTGAAACTTGATAGGAGTCCCAGGATTCTTGTGGCACGTGGAAAGGGACCCTTGGTCTCCCGCCTCAGCTGGAGAGGCGTTCCAATTGCCCTGCCAAGCCTCGAGGAGAATCCAGAGTTGTCCCTCGCAACTAGGCAGGAGTCCTGACGTCGCTGAACAAACACGTGGGTGGAAGGGCCATCCCCGTCGTAACTCGAGAATATACCCCAGGTTCCCGCCGCAACTCGAGAAAAACCATGAGACTTCCCCCTCGATGCGAGATGAGGCCCGATTCCCCTGCACTGCGTGCAGAGCAATTCCGTGTTGCACATCACACATGAAAGGAGCCTTGATTTCCTTGATGGCACTCCAGAGAAACCCCAAGAACACTGTTTCAAGGATAGAGGGATCCTGAGGTCACTGTAACAACACGAAAGAACTCTGTGGACCAGAAATCAACTCGAAAAGAGAGGTTAGTCCCTGGATTCGTCTCCAGAGGAATACCACCTTACCACAAGCACCTCAAGAGGAGGCTTCTCTCAGCTCTAGGTATGTGAGAGGGACCCTGAGTTTGGGGCCTCAAGTGGAATGGACACCGCGATGCCCTGACGCGAAATAAGGCCGGATATCCCTGCAGTGACTTGAATGCAGGCTCGTCTTGCATCTCCCAAGATGAAAGGATGTCTGAATCCCCTGTGGAAACCACAGAGAAAGAACTAGTTCCCCACCTCATGGCGACCGGAGGCCTCACATCCTTTGAAAACTCCAGAGGTACGCGGAGATCAGTGCCTCCAAAGGAGACGATGCCTGACTCCTCGTGAAACTTGATAGGAGTCCCAGGATTCCTGTGGCACGTGGAAAGGGACCCTTGGTCTCCCGTCTCAGCTGGAGAGGCGTCCCAATTGCCTTGCCAAGCCTCGAAGAGAATCCCGAGTTGTGTCTCGCAACTAGGCAAGAGTCCTGACGTGGCTGAACAAACACGTGTGTGGAAGGGCCATCCCCGTCGTAACTCGAGAATATACCCCAGGTTCCCGCCGCAACTCGAGAAAAACCATGAGACCTCCCCCTCGCCGCGAGATGAGGCCCGATTCCCCTGCACTGCGTGCAGAGCAATTCCGTGTTGCACATTACACATGAAAGGAGCCTTGATTTCCTTGATGGCACTCCAGAGAAACCCCAAGAACACTGTTTCAGGGCTAGAGGGATCCTGAGGTCACTGTAGCAACACGAAAGAGCTCCGTGGACCAAGAATCAACACGAGATGAGAGGTTAGTCCCTGGCTTTGACTCCTGAGGAATACCACCTTACCACAAGCACCTCAAGAGGAGGCTTCTCTCAGCTCTAGGTATGTGAGAGGGATCCTGAGTTTGCAGCCTCAAGTGGAATGGACACCGCGATGCCCTGACTCGAAATAATGCCGAATATCCCTGCAGTGACTTGAATGCAGGCTCGTCTTGCATCTCCCAAGAAGAAAGGATGTCTGAATCCCCTCTGGAGACCACAGAGAAACACCTAGTTCCCCACCTCATGGCGACCGGAGGCCTCACATCCTTTGAAAACTCCAGAGGTACGCGGAGATCAGTGCCTCCAAAGGAGACGATGCCTGACTCCTCGTGAAACTTGATAGGAGTCCCAGGATTCTTGTGGCACGTGGAAAGGGACCCTTGGTCTCCCGCCTCAGCTGGAGAGGCGTTCCAATTGCCCTGCCAAGCCTCGAGGAGAATCCCGAGTTGTCCCTCGCAACTAGGCAGGAGTCCTGACGTGGCTGAACAAACACGTGGGTGGAAGGGCCATCCCCGTCGTAACTCGAGAATATACCCCAGGTTCCCGCCGCAACTCGAGAAAAACCATGAGACTTCCCCCTCGCCGCGAGATGAGGCCCGATTCCCCTGCACTGCGTGCAGAGCAATTCCGTGTTGCACATCACACATG
This sequence comes from Cervus elaphus, assembly GCF_910594005.1. Taxonomy (NCBI): domain Eukaryota; kingdom Metazoa; phylum Chordata; class Mammalia; order Artiodactyla; family Cervidae; genus Cervus; species Cervus elaphus. The sequence continues at coordinate 1,088,641 of NW_025316690.1, read as the reverse complement.
AAAGGAGCCTTGATTTCCTTGATGGCACTCCAGAGAAACCCCAAGAACACTGTTTCAAGGCTAGAGGGATCCTGAGGTCACTGTAGCAACACGAAAGAGCTCCGTGGGCCAAAAATCAACTCGAGATGAGAGGTTAGTCCCTGGCTTCGACTCCAGAGGAATACCACCTTACCACAAGCACCTCAAGAGGAGGCTTCTCTCAGCTCTAGTTATGTGAGAGGGACCCTGAGTTTGCGGCCTCAAGTGGAATGGACACCGCGATGCCCTGACTCGAAATAAGGCCGGATATACCTGCAGTGACTTGAATGCAGGCTCGTCTTGCATCTCCGAAGATGAAAGGATGTCTGAATCCCCTGAGGAGACCACAGAGAAAGACCTAGTTCCCCACCTCATCGCGACAGGAGGCCTCAAATCCTTTGAATACTCCAGAGGTATGCGGAGATCAGTGCCTCCAAAGGAGACGATGCCTGACTCCTCGTGAAACTTGATAGGAGACCCAGGATTCCTGTGGCACGTGGAAAGGGACCCTTGGTCTCCCGCCTCAGCTGGAGAGGCGTCACAATTGCCTTGCCAAGCCTCGAGGAGAATCCCGAGTTGTGTCTCGCAACTAGGCAAGAGTCCTGACGTGGCTGAACAAACACGTGTGTGGAAGGGCCATCCCCGTCGTAACTCGACAATATACCCCAGGTTCCCGCCGCAACTCGAGAAAAACCATGAGACTTCCCCCTCGCCGCGAGATGAGGCCCGATTCCCCTGCACTGCGTGCAGAGTAATTCTGTGTTGCACATCACACATGAAAGGAGCCTTGATTTCCTTCATGGCACTCCAGAGAAACCCCAAGAACACTGTTTCAAGGCTAGAGGGATCCTGAGGTCACTGGAGCAACACGAAAGTGCTCCGTGGACCAAAAATCAACTCGAGATGAGAGGTTAGTCCCTGGCTTCGACTCCAGGGGAATACCACCTTACCACAAGCACCTCACGAGGAGGCTTCTCTCAGCTCTAGGTATGTGAGAGGGACCCTGAGTTTGCGGCCTCAAGTGGAATGGACACCGCGATGCCCTGACTCGAAATAAGGCCGGATATCCCTGCAGTGACTGGAATGCAGGCTCGTCTTGCATCTCCCAAGAAGAAAGGATGTCTGAATCCCCTGTGGAGACCACAGAGAAACACCTAGTTCCCCACCTCATCGCGACCGGAGGCCTCACATCCTTTGAAAACTCCAGAGGTACGCGGAGATCAGTGCCTCCAAAGGAGACGATGCCTGACTCCTCGTGAAACTTGATAGGAGTCCCAGGATTCTTGTGGCACGTGGAAAGGGACCCTTGGTCTCCCGCCTCAGCTGGAGAGGCGTTCCAATTGCCCTGCCAAGCCTCGAGGAGAATCCCGAGTTGTCCCTCGCAACTAGGCAGGAGTCCTGACGTGGCTGAACAAACACGTGGGTGGAAGGGCCATCCCCGTCGTAACTCGAGAATATACCCCAGGTTCCCGCCGCAACTCGAGAAAAACCATGAGACTTCCCCCTCGATGCGAGATGAGGCCCGATTCCCCTGTACTGCGTGCAGAGCAATTCCGTCTTGCACATCACACATGAAAGGAGCCTTGATTTCCTTGATGGCACTCCAGAGAAACCCCAAGAACACTGTTTCAAGGCTAGAGGGATCCTGAGGTCACTGTAGCAACACGAAAGAACTCTGTGGACCAAAAATCACTTCGAAAAGAGAGGTTAGTCCCTGGATTCGTCTCCAGAGGAAAACCACCTTACCACAAGCACCTCAAGAGGAGGCTTCTCTCAGCTCTAGGTATGTGAGAGGGACCCTGAGTTTGCGGCCTCAAGTGGAATGGACACCGCGATGCCCTGACTCGAAATAAGGCCAGATATCCCTGCAAAGACTTCAATGCTGGCTCGTCTTGCATCTCCCAGGACGAAAGGATGTCTGAATCCCCTGTGGAAAGCACAGAGAAAGACTTAGTTCCCCACCTCATCGCGACCGATAGCCTCACATCCTTTGAAAACTCCAGAGGTACGCGGAGATCAGTGCCTCCAAAGGAGACGATGCCTGACTCCTCGTGAAACTTGATAGGAGTCCCAGGATTCCTGTGGCACTTGGAAAGGGACACTTGGTCTCCCGCCTCAGCTGGAGAGGCGTCCCAATTGCCCTGCCAAGCCTCGAGGAGAATCCAGAGTTGTCCCTCGCAACTAGCAGGAGTCCTGACGTCGCTGAAGAAACACGTGGGTGGAAGGGCCATCCCCGTCGTAACTCGAGAATATACCCCAGGTTCCCGCCGCAACTCGAGAAAAACCATGAGACTTCCCCCTTGCCGCGAGATGAGGCCCGATTCCCCTGCACTGCGTGCAGAGCAATTCCGTGTTGCACATCACACATGAAAGGAGCCTTGATTTCCTTGATGGCACTCCAGAGAAACCCCAAGAACACTGTTTCAAGGCTAGAGGGATCCTGAGGTCACTGTAGCAACACGAAAGAGCTCCGTGGGCCAAAAATCAACTCGAGATGAGAGGTTAGTCCCTGGCTTCGACTCCAGAGGAATACCACCTTACCACAAGCACCTCAAGAGGAGGCTTCTCTCAGCTCTAGGTATGTGAGAGGGACCCTGAGTTTGCGGCCTCAAGTGGAATGGACACCGCGATGCCCTGACGCGAAATAAGGCTGGATATCCCTGCAGTGACTTGAATGCAGGCTCGTCTTGCATCTCCCAAGATGAAAGGATGTCTGAATCCCCTGTGGAGACCACAGAGAAAGACCTAGTTCCCCACCTCATCGCGACCGGGGGCCTCACATCCTTTGAAAACTCCAGAGGTACGCGGAGATCAGTGCCTCCAAAGGAGACGATGCCTGACTCCTCGTGAAACTTGATAGGAGTCCCAGGATTCCTGTGGCACGTGGAAAGGGACCCTTGGTCTCCCGCCTCAGCTGGAGAGGCGTCCCAATTGCCTTGCCAAGCCTCGAGGAGAATCCCGAGTTGTGTCTCGCAACTAGGCAAGAGTCCTGACGTGGCTGAACAAACACGTGTGTGGAAGGGCCATCCCCGTCGTAACTCGAGAATATACCCCAGGTTCCCGCCCCAACTCGAGAAAAACCATGAGACTTCCCCCTCGCCGCGAGATGAGGCCCGATTCCCCTGCACTGCATGCAGAGCAATTCCGTGTTGCACATCACACATGAAAGGAGCCTTGATTTCCTTGATGGCACTCCAGAGAATCCCCAAGAACACTGTTTCAAGGCTAGCCGGATCCTGAGGTCACTGTAGCAACAGGAAAGAGCTCTGTGGACCAAAAATCAACTCGCGATGAGAGGTTAGTCCCTGGCTTCGACTCCAGAGGAATACCACCTTACCACAAGCACCTCAAGAGGAGGCTTCTCTCAGCTCTAGGTATGTGAGAGGGACCCTGAGTTTGCGGCCTCAAGTGGAATGGACACCGCGATGCCCTGACTCGAAATAAGGCCGGATATCCCTGCAGTGACTGGAATGCAGGCTCGTCTTGCATCTCCCAAGACGAAAGGGTGTCTGAATCCCCTGTGGAGACCACAGAGAAAGACCTAGTTCCCCACCTCATCGCGACCGATAGCCTCACATCCTTTGAAAACTCCAGAGGTATGCGGAGATCAGTGCCTCCAAAGGAGACGATGCCTGACTCCTCGTGAAACTTGATAGGAGTCCCAGGATTCCTGTGGCACTTGGAAACAGACACTTGGTCTCCCGCCTCAGCTGGAGAGGCGTCCCAATTGCCCTGCCAAGCCTCGAGGAGAATCCAGAGTTGTCCCTCGCAACTAGGCAGGAGTCCTGACGTCGCTGAAGAAACACGTGGGTGGAAGGGCCATCCCCGTCGTAACTCGAGAATATACCCCAGGTTCCCGCCGCAACTCGAGAAAAACCATGAGACTTCCCCCTCGCCGCAATATGAGCCCCGATTCCCCTGCACTGCGTGCAGAGCAATTCCGTGTTGCACATCACACATGAAAGGAGCCTTGATTTCCTTGATGGCACTCCAGAGAAACCCCAAGAACACTGTTTCAAGGCTAGAGGGATCCTGAGGTCACTGTAGCAACACGAAAGAGCTCCGTGGGCCAAAAATCAACTCGAGATGAGTGGTTAGTCCCTGGCTTCGACTCCAGAGGAATACCACCTTACCACAAGCACCTCAAGAGGAGGCTTCTCTCAGCTCTAGGTATGTGAGAGGGACCCTGAGTTTGCGGCCTCAAGTGGAATGGACACCGCGATGCCCTGACGCGAAATAAGGCTGGATATCCCTGCAGTGACTTGAATGCAGGCTCGTCTTGCATCTCCCAAGATGAAAGGATGTTTGAATCCCCTGTGGAGACCACAGAGAAAGACCTAGTTCCCCACCTCATCGCGACCGGAGGCCTCACATCCTTTGAAAACTCCAGAGGTACGCGGAGATCAGTGCTTCCAAAGGAGACGATGCCTGACTCCTCGTGAAACTTGATAGGAGTCCCAGGATTCCTGTGGCACGTGGAAAGGGACCCTTGGTCTCCCGTCTCAGCTGGAGAGGCGTCCCAATTGCCTTGCCAAGCCTCGAGGAGAATCCCGAGTTGTGTCTCGCAACTAGGCAAGAGTCCTGACGTGGCTGAAAAAACACGTGTGTGGAAGGGCCATCCCCGTCGTAACTCGAGAATATACCCCAGGTTCCCGCCCCAACTCGAGAAAAACCATGAGACTTCCCCCTCGCCGCGAGATGAGGACCGATTCCCCTGCACTGCGTGCAGAGCAATTCTGTGTTGCACATCACACATGAAAGGAGCCTTGATTTCCTTGATGGCACTCCAGAGAAACCCCAAGAACACTGTTTCAAGGCTAGAGGGATCCTGAGGTCACTGTAGCAACACGAAAGAACTCTGTGGACCAAAAATCACTTCGAAAAGAGAGGTTAGTCCCTGGATTCGTCTCCAGAGGAAAACCACCTTACCACAAGCACCTCAAGAGGAGGCTTCTCTCAGCTCTAGGTATGTGAGAGGGACCCTGAGTTTGCGGCCTCAAGTGGAATGGACACTGCGATGCCCTGACTCGAAATAAGGCCGGATATCCCTGCAGTGACTTCAATGCAGGCTCGTCTTGCATCTCCCAGGACGAAAGGATGTCTGAATCCCCTGTGGAAAGCACAGAGAAAGACTTAGTTCCCCACCTCATCGCGACCGATAGCCTCACATCCTTTGAAAACTCCAGAGGTACGCGGAGATCAGTGCCTCCAAAGGAGATGATGCCTGACTCCTCGTGAAACTTGATAGGGGTCCCAGGATTCCTGTGGCACTTGGAAAGGGACACTTGGTCTCCCGCCTCAGCTGGAGAGGCGTCCCAATTGCCCTGCCAAGCCTCGAGGAGAATCCAGAGTTGTCCCTCGCAACTAGGCAGGAGTCCTGACGTCGCTGAAGAAACACGTGGGTGGAAGGGCCATCCCCATCGTAACTCGAGAATATACCCCAGGTTCCCGCCGCAACTCGAGAAAAACCATGAGACTTCCCCCTCGCCGCGAGATGAGGCCCGATTCCCCTGCACTGCGTGCAGAGCAATTCCGTGTTGCACATCACACATGAAAGGAGCCTTGATTTCCTTGATGGCACTCCAGAGAAACCCCAAGAACACTGTTTCAAGGCTAGAGGGATCCTGAGGTCACTGTAGCAACACGAAAGAACTCCGTGGGCCAAAAATCAACTCGAGATGAGAGGTTAGTCCCTGGCTTCGACTCCAGAGGAATACCACCTTACCACAAGCACCTCAAGAGGAGGCTTCTCTCAGCTCTAGGTATGTGAGAGGGACCCTGAGTTTGCGGCCTCAAGTGGAATGGACACCGCGATGCCCTGACGCGAAATAAGGCCGGATATCCCTGCAGTGACTGGAATGCAGGCTCGTCTTTCATCTCCCAAGACGAAAGGGTGTCTGAATCCCCTGTGGAGACCACAGAGAAAGACCTAGTTCCCCACCTCATCGCGACAGGAGGCCTCAAATCCTTTGAAAACTCCAGAGGTATGTGGAGATCAGTGCCTCCAAAGGAGACGATGCCTGACTCCTCGTGAAACTTGATAGGAGACCCAGGATTCCTGTGGCACGTGGAAAGGGACCCGTGGTCTCAAGTCTCAGCTGGAGAGGCGTCCCAATTGCCCTGCAAAGCCTCGAGGAGAATCCCGAGTTGTCCCTCGCAATTAGGCAGGAGTCCTGACATGGCTGAACACACACGTGTGTGGAAGGGCCATCCCCGTCGTAACTCGAGAATATACCCCAGGTTCCCGCCGCAACTCGAGAAAAACCATGAGACTTCCCCCTCGCCGCGAGATGAGGCCCGATTCCCCTGCACTGCGTGCAGAGCAATTCCGTGTTGCACATCACACATGAAAGGAGCCTTGATTTCCTTGATGGCACTCCAGAGAAACCCCAAGAACACTGTTTCAAGGCTAGAGGGATCCTGAGGTCACTGTAGCAACACGAAAGAGCTCCGTGGACCAAGAATCAACACGAGATGAGAGGTTAGTCCCTGGCTTTGACTCCTGAGGAATACCACCTAACCACAAGCACCTCAAGAGGAGGCTTCTCTCAGCTCTAGGTATGTGAGAGGGATCCTGAGTTTGCGGCCTCAAGTGGAATGGACACCGCGATGCCCTGACTCGAAATAAGGCCGAATATCCCTGCAATGACTTGAATGCAGGCTCGTCTTTCATCTCCCAAGATGAAAGGATGTCTGAATCCCCTGTGGAAACCACAGAGAAAGACCTAGTTCCCCACCTCATGGCGACCGGAGGCCTCACATCCTTTGAAAACTCCAGAGGTACGCGGAGATCAGTGCCTCCAAAGGAGACGATGCCTGACTCCTCGTGAAACTTGATAGGAGTCCCAGGATTCCTGTGGCACGTGGAAAGGGACCCTTGGTCTCCCGTCTCAGCTGGAGAGGCGTCCCAATTGCCTTGCCAAGCCTCGAGGAGAATCCCGAGTTGTGTCTCGCAACTAGGCAAGAGTCCTGACGTGGCTGAAGAAACACGTGTGTGGAAGGGCCATCCCCGTCTAAACTCGAGAATATACCCCAGGTTCCCGCCGCAACTCGAGAAAAACCATGAGACCTCCCCCTCGCCGCGAGATGAGGCCCGATTCCCCTGCACTGCGTGCAGAGCAATTCCGTGTTGCACATTACACATGAAAGGAGCCTTGATTTCCTTGATGGCACTCCAGAGAAACCCCAAGAACACTGTTTCAGGGCTAGAGGGATCCTGAGGTCACTGTAGCAACACGAAAGAGCTCCGTGGACCAAGAATCAACACGAGATGAGAGGTTAGTCCCTGGCTTTGACTCCTGAGGAATACCACCTTACCACAAGCACCTCAAGAGGAGGCTTCTCTCAGCTCTAGGTATGTGAGAGGGATCCTGAGTTTGCGGCCTCAAGTGGAATGGACACCGCGATGCCCTGACTCGAAATAATGCCGAATATCCCTGCAGTGACTTGAATGCAGGCTCGTCTTGCATCTCCCAAGAAGAAAGGATGTCTGAATCCCCTCTGGAGACCACAGAGAAACACCTAGTTCCCGACCTCATCGCGACCGGAGGCCTCACATCCTTTGAAAACTCCAGAGGTACGCGGAGATCAGTGCCTCCAAAGGAGACGATGCCTGACTCCTCGTGAAACTTGATAGGAGTCCCAGGATTCTTGTGGCACGTGGAAAGGGACCCTTGGTCTCCCGCCTCAGCTGGAGAGGCATTCCAATTTCCCTGCCAAGCCTCGAGGAGAATCCCGAGTTGTCCCTCGCAACTAGGCAGGAGTCCTGACGTGGCTGAACAAACACGTGGGTGGAAGGGCCATCCCCGTCGTAACTCGAGAATATACCCCAGGTTCCCGCCGCAACTCGAGAAAAACCATGAGACTTCCACCTCGATGCGAGATGAGGCCCGATTTCCCTGTACTGCGTGCAGAGCAATTCCGTCTTGCACATCACACATGAAAGGAGCCTTGATTTCCTTGATGGCACTCCAGAGAAACCCCAAGAACACTGTTTCAAGGATAGAGGGATCCTGAGGTCACTGTAGCAATACGAAAGAACTCTGTGGACCAAAAATCAACTCGAAAAGAGAGGTTAGTCCCTGGATTCGTCTCCAGAGGAATACCACCTTACCACAAGCACCTCAAGAGGAGGCTTCTCTCAGCTCTAGGTATGTGAAAGGGACCCTGAGTTTGCGGCCTCAAGTGGAATGGACACTGCGATGCCCTGACTCGAAATAAGGCCGGATATCCCTGCAGTGACTTCAATGCAGGCTCGTCTTGCATCTCCCAGGACGAAAGGATGTCTGAATCCCCTGTGGAAAGCACAGAGAAAGACTTAGTTCCCCACCTCATCGCGACCGATAGCCTCACATCCGCTGAAAACTCCAGAGGTACGCGGAGATCAGTGCCTCCAAAGGAGATGATGCCTGACTCCTCGTGAAACTTGATAGGAGTCCCAGGATTCCTGTGGCACTTGGAAAGGGACACTTGGTCTCCCGCCTCAGCTGGAGAGGCGTCCCAATTGCCCTGCCAAGCCTCGAGGAGAATCCAGAGTTGTCCCTCGCAACTAGGCAGGAGTCCTGACGTCGCTGAAGAAACACGTGGGTTGAAGGGCCATCCCCATCGTAACTCGAGAATATACCCCAGGTTCCCGCCGCAACTCGAGAAAAACCATGAGACTTCCCCCTCGCCGCGAGATGAGGCCCGATTCCCCTGCACTGCGTGCAGAGCAATTCCGTGTTGCACATCACACATGAAAGGAGCCTTGATTTCCTTGATGGCACTCCAGAGAAACACGAAGAACACTGTTTCAAGGCTAGAGGGATCCTGAGGTCACTGTAGCAACACGAAAGAGCTCCGTGGGCCAAAAATCAACTCGAGATGAGAGGTTAGTCCCTGGCTTCGACTCCAGAGGAATACCACCTTACCACAAGCACCTCAAGAGGAGGCTTCTCTCAGCTCTAGGTATGTGAGAGGGACCCTGAGTTTGCGGCCTCAAGTGAAATGGACACCGCGATGCCCTGACTCGAAATAAGGCCGGATATCCCTGCAGTGACTGGAATGCAGGCTCGTCTTGCATCTCCCAAGACGAAAGGGTGTCTGAATCCCCTGTGGAGACCACAGAGAAAGACCTAGTTCCCCACCTCATCGCGACAGGAGGCCTCAAATCCTTTGAAAACTCCAGAGGTATGCGGAGATCAGTGCCTCCAAAGGAGACGATGCCTGACTCCTCGTGAAACTTGATAGGAGACCCAGGATTCCTGTGGCACGTGGAAAGGGACCCGTGGTCTCCCGTCTCAGCTGGAGAGGCGTCCCAATTGCCCTGCAAAGCCTCGAGGAGAATCCCGAGTTGTCCCTCGCAACTAGGCAGGAGTCCTGACATGGCTGAACACACACGTGTGTGGAAGGGCCATCCCCGTCGTAACTCGAGAATATACCCCAGGTTCCCGCCGCAACTCGAGAAAAACCATGAGACTTCCCCCTCGCCGCGAGATGAGGCCCGATTCCCCTGCACTGCGTGAAGAGCAATTCCGTGTTGCACATCACACATGACAGGAGCCTTGATTTCCTTGATGGCACTCCAGAGAAACCCCAAGGACACTGTTTCAAGGCTAGAGGGATCCTGAGGTCACTGTAGCAACACGAAAGAGCTCCGTGGACCAAGAATCAACACGAGATGAGAGGTTAGTCCCTGGCTTCGACTCCTGAGGAATACCACCTTACCACAAGCACCTCAAGAGGAGGCTTCTCTCAGCTCTAGGTATGTGAGAGGGACCCTGAGTTTGCGGCCTCAAGTGGAATGGACACCGCGATGCCCTGACTCGAAATAAGGCCGAATATCCCTGCAGTGACTTGAATGCAGGCTCGTCTTGCATCTCCCAAGAAGAAAGGATGTCTGAATCCCCTGTGGAGACCACAGAGAAACACCTAGTTCCCCACCTCATGGCGACCGGAGGCCTCACATCCTTTGAAAACTCCAGAGGTACGCGGAGATCAGTGCCTCCAAAGGAGACGATGCCTGACTCCTCGTGAAACTTGATAGGAGTCCCAGGATTCTTGTGGCACGTGGAAAGGGACCCTTGGTCTCCCGCCTCAGCTGGAGAGGCGTTCCAATTGCCCTGCCAAGCCTCGAGGAGAATCCCGAGTTGTCCCTCGCAACTAGGCAGGAGTCCTGACGTGGCTGAACAAACACGTGGGTGGAAGGGCCATCCCCGTCGTAACTCGAGAATATACCCCAGGTTCCCGCCGCAACTCGAGAAAAACCATGAGACTTCCCCCTCGATGCGAGATGAGGCCCGATTTCCCTGTACTGCATGCAGAGCAATTCCGTCTTGCACATCACACATGAAAGGAGCCTTGATTTCCTTGATGGCACTCCAGAGAAACCCCAAGAACACTGTTTCAAGGATAGAGGGATCCTGAGGTCACTGTAGCAACACGAAAGAACTCTGTGGACCAAAAATCAACTCGAAAAGAGAGGTTAGTCCCTGGATTCGTCTCCAGAGGAATACCACCTTACCACAAGCACCTCAAGAGGAGGCTTCTCTCAGCTCTAGGTATGTGAAAGGGACCCTGAGTTTGCGGCCTCAAGTGGAATGGACACTGCGATGCCCTGACTCGAAATAAGGCCGGATATCCCTGCAGTGACTTCAATGCAGGCTCGTCTTGCATCTCCCAGGACGAAAGGATGTCTGAATCCCCTGTGGAAAGCACAGAGAAAGACTTAGTTCCCCACCTCATCGCGACCAATAGCCTCACATCCTTTGAAAACTCCAGAGGTACGCGGAGATCAGTGCCTCCAAAGGAGATGATGCCTGACTCCTCGTGAAACTTGAAAGGAGTCCCAGGATTCCTGTGGCACTTGGAAAGGGACACTTGGTCTCCCGCCTCAGCTGGAGAGGCGTCCCAATTGCCCTGCCAAGCCTCGAGGAGAATCCAGAGTTGTCCCTCGCAACTAGGCAGGAGTCCTGACGTCGCTGAAGAAACACGTGGGTGGAAGGGCCATCCCCGTCGTAACTCGAGAATATACCCCAGGTTCCCGCCGCAACTCGAGAAAAACCATGAGACTTCCCCCTCGCCGCGAGATGAGGCCCGATTCCCCTGCACTGCGTGCAGAGAAATTCCGTGTTGCACATCACACATGAAAGGAGCCTTGATTTCCTTGATGGCACTCCAGAGAAACCCCAAGAACACTGTTTCAAGGCTAGAGGGATCCTGAGGTCACTGTAGCAACACGAAAGAGCTCCGTGGGCCAAAAATCAACTCGAGATGAGAGGTTAGTCCCTGGCTTCGACTCCAGAGGAATACCACCTTACCACAAGCACCTCAAGAGGAGGCTTCTCTCAGCTCTAGGTATGTGAGAGGGACCCTGAGTTTGCGGCCTCAAGTGGAATGGACACCGCGATGCCCTGACGCGAAATAAGGCTGGATATTCCTGCAGTGACTTGAATGCAGGCTCGTCTTGCATCTCCCAAGAAGAAAGGATGTCTGAATCCCCTGTGGAGACCACAGAGCAAGACCTAGTTCCCGACCTCATCGCGACCGGAGGCCTCACATCCTTTGAAAACTCCAGAGGTACGCGGAGATCAGTGCCTCCAAAGGAGACGATGCCTGACTCCTCGTGAAACTTGATAGGAGTCCCAGGATTCTTGTGGCACGTGGAAAGGGACCCTTGGTCTCCCGCCTCAGCTGGAGAGGCGTCCCAATTGCCTTGCCAAGCCTCGAGGAGAATCCCGAGTTGTGTCTCGCAACTAGGCAAGAGTCCTGACGTGGCTGAACAAACACGTGTGTGGAAGGGCCATCCCCGTCGTAACTCGAGAATATACCCCAGGTTCCCGCCGCAACTCGAGAAAAACCATGAGACTTCCCCCTCACCGCGAGATGAGGCACGATTCCCCTGCACTGCGTGCAGAGCAATTCCGTGTTGCACATCACACATGAAAGGAGCCTTGATTTCCTTGATGGCACTCCAGAGAAACCCCAAGAACACTGTTTCAGGGCTAGAGGGATCCTGAGGTCACTGTAGCAACACGAAAGAGCTCCGTGGACCAAGAATCAACACGAGATGAGAGGTTAGTCCCTGGCTTTGACTCCTGAGGAATACCACCTTACCACAAGCACCTCAAGAGGAGGCTTCTCTCAGCTCTAGGTATGTGAGAGGGATCCTGAGTTTGCAGCCTCAAGTGGAATGGACACCGCGATGCCCTGACTCGAAATAATGCCGAATATCCCTGCAGTGACTTGAATGCAGGCGCGTCTTGCATCTCCCAAGAAGAAAGGATGTCTGAATCCCCTCTGGAGACCACAGAGAAACACCTAGTTCCCCACCTCATCGCGACCGGAGGCCTCACATCCTTTGAAAACTCCAGAGGTACGCGGAGATCAGTGCCTCCAAAGGAGACGATGCCTGACTCCTCGTGAAACTTGATAGGAGTCCCAGGATTCTTGTGGCACGTGGAAAGGGACCCTTGGTCTCCCGCCTCAGCTGGAGAGGCGCTCCAATTGCCCTGCCAAGCCTCGAGGAGAATCCCGAGTTGTCCCTCGCAACTAGGCAGGAGTCCTGACGTGGCTGAACAAACACGTGGGTGGAAGGGCCATCCCCGTCGTAACTCGAGAATATACCCCAGGTTCCCGCCGCAACTCGAGAAAAACCATGAGACTTCCCCCTCGATGCGAGATGAGGCCCGATTCCCCTGCACTGCGTGCAGAGCAATTCCGTGTTGCACATCACACATGAAAGGAGCCTTGATTTCCTTGATGGCACTCCAGAGAAACCCCAAGAACACTGTTTCAAGGATAGAGGGATCCTGAGGTCACTGTAACAACACGAAAGAACTCTGTGGACCAGAAATCAACTCGAAAAGAGAGGTTAGTCCCTGGATTCGTCTCCAGAGGAATACCACCTTACCACAAGCACCTCAAGAGGAGGCTTCTCTCAGCTCTAGGTATGTGAGAGGGACCCTGAGTTTGGGGCCTCAAGTGGAATGGACACCGCGATGCCCTGACGCGAAATAAGGCCGGATATCCCTGCAGTGACTTGAATGCAGGCTCGTCTTGCATCTCCCAAGATGAAAGGATGTCTGAATCCCCTGTGGAAACCACAGAGAAAGAACTAGTTCCCCACCTCATGGCGACCGGAGGCCTCACATCCTTTGAAAACTCCAGAGGTACGCGGAGATCAGTGCCTCCAAAGGAGACGATGCCTGACTCCTCGTGAAACTTGATAGGAGTCCCAGGATTCCTGTGGCACGTGGAAAGGGACCCTTGGTCTCCCGTCTCAGCTGGAGAGGCGTCCCAATTGCCTTGCCAAGCCTCGAAGAGAATCCCGAGTTGTGTCTCGCAACTAGGCAAGAGTCCTGACGTGGCTGAACAAACACGTGTGTGGAAGGGCCATCCCCGTCGTAACTCGAGAATATACCCCAGGTTCCCGCCGCAACTCGAGAAAAACCATGAGACCTCCCCCTCGCCGCGAGATGAGGCCCGATTCCCCTGCACTGCGTGCAGAGCAATTCCGTGTTGCACATTACACATGAAAGGAGCCTTGATTTCCTTGATGGCACTCCAGAGAAACCCCAAGAACACTGTTTCAGGGCTAGAGGGATCCTGAGGTCACTGTAGCAACACGAAAGAGCTCCGTGGACCAAGAATCAACACGAGATGAGAGGTTAGTCCCTGGCTTTGACTCCTGAGGAATACCACCTTACCACAAGCACCTCAAGAGGAGGCTTCTCTCAGCTCTAGGTATGTGAGAGGGATCCTGAGTTTGCAGCCTCAAGTGGAATGGACACCGCGATGCCCTGACTCGAAATAATGCCGAATATCCCTGCAGTGACTTGAATGCAGGCTCGTCTTGCATCTCCCAAGAAGAAAGGATGTCTGAATCCCCTCTGGAGACCACAGAGAAACACCTAGTTCCCCACCTCATGGCGACCGGAGGCCTCACATCCTTTGAAAACTCCAGAGGTACGCGGAGATCAGTGCCTCCAAAGGAGACGATGCCTGACTCCTCGTGAAACTTGATAGGAGTCCCAGGATTCTTGTGGCACGTGGAAAGGGACCCTTGGTCTCCCGCCTCAGCTGGAGAGGCGTTCCAATTGCCCTGCCAAGCCTCGAGGAGAATCCCGAGTTGTCCCTCGCAACTAGTCAGGAGTCCTGACGTGGCTGAACAAACACGTGGGTGGAAGGGCCATCCCCGTCGTAACTCGAGAATATACCCCAGGTTCCCGCCGCAACTCGAGAAAAACCATGAGACTTCCCCCTCGCCGCGAGATGAGGCCCGATTCCCCTGCACTGCGTGCAGAGCAATTCCGTGTTGCACATCACACATGAAAGGAGCCTTGATTTCCTTGATGGCACTCCAGAGAAACCCCAAGAACACTGTTTCAAGGCTAGAGGGATCCTGAGGTCACTGTAGCAACACGAAAGAGCTCCGTGGGCCAAAAATCAACTCGAGATGAGAGGTTAGTCCCTGGCTTCGACTCCAGAGGAATACCACCTTACCACAAGCACCTCAAGAGGAGGCTTCTCTCAGCTCTAGTTATGTGAGAGGGACCCTGAGTTTGCGGCCTCAAGTGGAATGGACACCGCGATGCCCTGACTCGAAATAAGGCCGGATATACCTGCAGTGACTTGAATGCAGGCTCGTCTTGCATCTCCGAAGATGAAAGGATGTCTGAATCCCCTGAGGAGACCACAGAGAAATACCTAGTTCCCCACCTCATCGCGACAGGAGGCCTCAAATCCTTTGAATACTCCAGAGGTATGCGGAGATCAGTGCCTCCAAAGGAGACGATGCCTGACTCCTCGTGAAACTTGATAGGAGACCCAGGATTCCTGTGGCACGTGGAAAGGGACCCTTGGTCTCCCGCCTCAGCTGGAGAGGCGTCACAATTGCCTTGCCAAGCCTCGAGGAGAATCCCGAGTTGTGTCTCGCAACTAGGCAAGAGTCCTGACGTGGCTGAACAAACACGTGTGTGGAAGGGCCATCCCCGTCGTAACTCGACAATATACCCCAGGTTCCCGCCGCAACTCGAGAAAAACCATGAGACTTCCCCCTCGCCGCGAGATGAGGCCCGATTCCCCTGCACTGCGTGCAGAGTAATTCTGTGTTGCACATCACACATGAAAGGAGCCTTGATTTCCTTCATGGCACTCCAGAGAAACCCCAAGAACACTGTTTCAAGGCTAGAGGGATCCTGAGGTCACTGGAGCAACACGAAAGTGCTCCATGGACCAAAAATCAACTCGAGATGAGAGGTTAGTCCCTGGCTTCGACTCCAGGGGAATACCACCTTACCACAAGCACCTCACGAGGAGGCTTCTCTCAGCTCTAGGTATGTGAGAGGGACCCTGAGTTTGCGGCCTCAAGTGGAATGGACACCGCGATGCCCTGACTCGAAATAAGGCTGGATATCCCTGCAGTGACTTCAATGCAGGCTCGTCTTGCATCTCCCAGGACGAAAGGATGTCTGAATCCCCTGTGGAAAGCACAGAGAAAGACTTAGTTCCCCACCTCATCGCGACCGATAGCCTCACATCCTTTGAAAACTCCAGAGGTACGCGGAGATCAGTGCCTCCAAAGGAGACGATGCCTGACTCCTCGTGAAACTTGATAGGAGTCCCAGGATTCCTGTGGCACTTGGAAACGGACACTTGGTCTCCCGCCGCAGGTGGAGAGGCGTCCCAATTGCCCTGCCAAGCCTCGAGGAGAATCCAGAGTTGTCCCTCGCAACTAGGCAGGAGTCCTGACGTCGCTGAAGAAACACGTGGGTGGAAGGGCCATCCCCGTCGTAACTCGAGAATATACCCCAGGTTCCCGCCGCAACTCGAGAAAAACCATGAGACTTCCCCCTCGCCGCAAGATGAGGCCCGATTCCCCTGCACTGCGTGCAGAGCAATTCCGTGTTGCACATCACACATGAAAGGAGCCTTGATTTCCTTGATGACACTCCAGAGAAACCCCAAGAACACTGTTTCAAGGCTAGAGGGATCCTGAGGTCACTGTAGCAACACGAAAGAGCTCCGTGGGCCAAAAATCAACTCGAGATGAGAGGTTAGTCCCTGGCTTCGACTCCAGAGGAATACCACCTTACCACAAGCACCTCAAGAGGAGGCTTCTCTCAGCTCTAGGTATGTGAGAGGGACCCTGAGTTTGTGGCCTCAAGTGGAATGGACACCGCGATGCCCTGACTCGAAATAAGGCCGGATATCCCTGCAGTGACTTGAATGCAGGCTCGTCTTGCATCTCCGAAGATGAAAGGATGTCTGAATCCCCTGTGGAGACCACAGAGAAACACCTAGTTCCCCACCTCATCGCGACCGGAGGCCTCACATCCTTTGAAAACTCCAGAGGTACGCGGAGATCAGTGCCTCCAAAGGAGACGATGCCTGACTCCTCGTGAAACTTGATAGGAGTCCCAGGATTCTTGTGGCACGTGGAAAGGGACCCTTGGTCTCCCGCCTCAGCTGGAGAGGCGTTCCAATTGCCCTGCCAAGCCTCGAGGAGAATCCAGAGTTGTCCCTCGCAACTAGGCAGGAGTCCTGACGTCGCTGAACAAACACGTGGGTGGAAGGGCCATCCCCGTCGTAACTCGAGAATATACCCCAGGTTCCCGCCGCAACTCGAGAAAAACCATGAGACTTCCCCCTCGATGCGAGATGAGGCCCGATTCCCCTGCACTGCGTGCAGAGCAATTCCGTGTTGCACATCACACATGAAAGGAGCCTTGATTTCCTTGATGGCACTCCAGAGAAACCCCAAGAACACTGTTTCAAGGATAGAGGGATCCTGAGGTCACTGTAACAACACGAAAGAACTCTGTGGACCAGAAATCAACTCGAAAAGAGAGGTTAGTCCCTGGATTCGTCTCCAGAGGAATACCACCTTACCACAAGCACCTCAAGAGGAGGCTTCTCTCAGCTCTAGGTATGTGAGAGGGACCCTGAGTTTGGGGCCTCAAGTGGAATGGACACCGCGATGCCCTGACGCGAAATAAGGCCGGATATCCCTGCAGTGACTTGAATGCAGGCTCGTCTTGCATCTCCCAAGATGAAAGGATGTCTGAATCCCCTGTGGAAACCACAGAGAAAGAACTAGTTCCCCACCTCATGGCGACCGGAGGCCTCACATCCTTTGAAAACTCCAGAGGTACGCGGAGATCAGTGCCTCCAAAGGAGACGATGCCTGACTCCTCGTGAAACTTGATAGGAGTCCCAGGATTCCTGTGGCACGTGGAAAGGGACCCTTGGTCTCCCGTCTCAGCTGGAGAGGCGTCCCAATTGCCTTGCCAAGCCTCGAAGAGAATCCCGAGTTGTGTCTCGCAACTAGGCAAGAGTCCTGACGTGGCTGAACAAACACGTGTGTGGAAGGGCCATCCCCGTCGTAACTCGAGAATATACCCCAGGTTCCCGCCGCAACTCGAGAAAAACCATGAGACCTCCCCCTCGCCGCGAGATGAGGCCCGATTCCCCTGCACTGCGTGCAGAGCAATTCCGTGTTGCACATTACACATGAAAGGAGCCTTGATTTCCTTGATGGCACTCCAGAGAAACCCCAAGAACACTGTTTCAGGGCTAGAGGGATCCTGAGGTCACTGTAGCAACACGAAAGAGCTCCGTGGACCAAGAATCAACACGAGATGAGAGGTTAGTCCCTGGCTTTGACTCCTGAGGAATACCACCTTACCACAAGCACCTCAAGAGGAGGCTTCTCTCAGCTCTAGGTATGTGAGAGGGATCCTGAGTTTGCAGCCTCAAGTGGAATGGACACCGCGATGCCCTGACTCGAAATAATGCCGAATATCCCTGCAGTGACTTGAATGCAGGCTCGTCTTGCATCTCCCAAGAAGAAAGGATGTCTGAATCCCCTCTGGAGACCACAGAGAAACACCTAGTTCCCCACCTCATGGCGACCGGAGGCCTCACATCCTTTGAAAACTCCAGAGGTACGCGGAGATCAGTGCCTCCAAAGGAGACGATGCCTGACTCCTCGTGAAACTTGATAGGAGTCCCAGGATTCTTGTGGCACGTGGAAAGGGACCCTTGGTCTCCCGCCTCAGCTGGAGAGGCGTTCCAATTGCCCTGCCAAGCCTCGAGGAGAATCCCGAGTTGTCCCTCGCAACTAGGCAGGAGTCCTGACGTGGCTGAACAAACACGTGGGTGGAAGGGCCATCCCCGTCGTAACTCGAGAATATACCCCAGGTTCCCGCCGCAACTCGAGAAAAACCATGAGACTTCCCCCTCGCCGCGAGATGAGGCCCGATTCCCCTGCACTGCGTGCAGAGCAATTCCGTGTTGCACATCACACATGAAAGGAGCCTTGATTTCCTTGATGGCACTCCAGAGAAACCCCAAGAACACTGTTTCAAGGCTAGAGGGATCCTGAGGTCACTGTAGCAACACGAAAGAGCTCCGTGGGCCAAAAATCAACTCGAGATGAGAGGTTAGTCCCTGGCTTCGACTCCAGAGGAATACCACCTTACCACAAGCACCTCAAGAGGAGGCTTCTCTCAGCTCTAGTTATGTGAGAGGGACCCTGAGTTTGCGGCCTCAAGTGGAATGGACACCGCGATGCCCTGACTCGAAATAAGGCCGGATATACCTGCAGTGACTTGAATGCAGGCTCGTCTTGCATCTCCGAAGATGAAAGGATGTCTGAATCCCCTGAGGAGACCACAGAGAAAGACCTAGTTCCCCACCTCATCGCGACAGGAGGCCTCAAATCCTTTGAATACTCCAGAGGTATGCGGAGATCAGTGCCTCCAAAGGAGACGATGCCTGACTCCTCGTGAAACTTGATAGGAGACCCAGGATTCCTGTGGCACGTGGAAAGGGACCCTTGGTCTCCCGCCTCAGCTGGAGAGGCGTCACAATTGCCTTGCCAAGCCTCGAGGAGAATCCCGAGTTGTGTCTCGCAACTAGGCAAGAGTCCTGACGTGGCTGAACAAACACGTGTGTGGAAGGGCCATCCCCGTCGTAACTCGACAATATACCCCAGGTTCCCGCCGCAACTCGAGAAAAACCATGAGACTTCCCCCTCGCCGCGAGATGAGGCCCGATTCCCCTGCACTGCGTGCAGAGTAATTCTGTGTTGCACATCACACATGAAAGGAGCCTTGATTTCCTTCATGGCACTCCAGAGAAACCCCAAGAACACTGTTTCAAGGCTAGAGGGATCCTGAGGTCACTGGAGCAACACGAAAGTGCTCCGTGGACCAAAAATCAACTCGAGATGAGAGGTTAGTCCCTGGCTTCGACTCCAGGGGAATACCACCTTACCACAAGCACCTCACGAGGAGGCTTCTCTCAGCTCTAGGTATGTGAGAGGGACCCTGAGTTTGCGGCCTCAAGTGGAATGGACACCGCGATGCCCTGACTCGAAATAAGGCCGGATATCCCTGCAGTGACTGGAATGCAGGCTCGTCTTGCATCTCCCAAGAAGAAAGGATGTCTGAATCCCCTGTGGAGACCACAGAGAAACACCTAGTTCCCCACCTCATCGCGACCGGAGGCCTCACATCCTTTGAAAACTCCAGAGGTACGCGGAGATCAGTGCCTCCAAAGGAGACGATGCCTGACTCCTCGTGAAACTTGATAGGAGTCCCAGGATTCTTGTGGCACGTGGAAAGGGACCCTTGGTCTCCCGCCTCAGCTGGAGAGGCGTTCCAATTGCCCTGCCAAGCCTCGAGGAGAATCCCGAGTTGTCCCTCGCAACTAGGCAGGAGTCCTGACGTGGCTGAACAAACACGTGGGTGGAAGGGCCATCCCCGTCGTAACTCGAGAATATACCCCAGGTTCCCGCCGCAACTCGAGAAAAACCATGAGACTTCCCCCTCGATGCGAGATGAGGCCCGATTCCCCTGTACTGCGTGCAGAGCAATTCCGTCTTGCACATCACACATGAAAGGAGCCTTGATTTCCTTGATGGCACTCCAGAGAAACCCCAAGAACACTGTTTCAAGGCTAGAGGGATCCTGAGGTCACTGTAGCAACACGAAAGAACTCTGTGGACCAAAAATCACTTCGAAAAGAGAGGTTAGTCCCTGGATTCGTCTCCAGAGGAAAACCACCTTACCACAAGCACCTCAAGAGGAGGCTTCTCTCAGCTCTAGGTATGTGAGAGGGACCCTGAGTTTGCGGCCTCAAGTGGAATGGACACCGCGATGCCCTGACTCGAAATAAGGCCAGATATCCCTGCAAAGACTTCAATGCTGGCTCGTCTTGCATCTCCCAGGACGAAAGGATGTCTGAATCCCCTGTGGAAAGCACAGAGAAAGACTTAGTTCCCCACCTCATCGCGACCGATAGCCTCACATCCTTTGAAAACTCCAGAGGTACGCGGAGATCAGTGCCTCCAAAGGAGACGATGCCTGACTCCTCGTGAAACTTGATAGGAGTCCCAGGATTCCTGTGGCACTTGGAAAGGGACACTTGGTCTCCCGCCTCAGCTGGAGAGGCGTCCCAATTGCCCTGCCAAGCCTCGAGGAGAATCCAGAGTTGTCCCTCGCAACTAGCAGGAGTCCTGACGTCGCTGAAGAAACACGTGGGTGGAAGGGCCATCCCCGTCGTAACTCGAGAATATACCCCAGGTTCCGGCCGCAACTCGAGAAAAACCATGAGACTTCCCCCTTGCCGCGAGATGAGGCCCGATTCCCCTGCACTGCGTGCAGAGCAATTCCGTGTTGCACATCACACATGAAAGGAGCCTTGATTTCCTTGATGGCACTCCAGAGAAACCCCAAGAACACTGTTTCAAGGCTAGAGGGATCCTGAGGTCACTGTAGCAACACGAAAGAGCTCCGTGGGCCAAAAATCAACTCGAGATGAGAGGTTAGTCCCTGGCTTCGACTCCAGAGGAATACCACCTTACCACAAGCACCTCAAGAGGAGGCTTCTCTCAGCTCTAGGTATGTGAGAGGGACCCTGAGTTTGCGGCCTCAAGTGGAATGGACACCGCGATGCCCTGACGCGAAATAAGGCTGGATATCCCTGCAGTGACTTGAATGCAGGCTCGTCTTGCATCTCCCAAGATGAAAGGATGTCTGAATCCCCTGTGGAGACCACAGAGAAAGACCTAGTTCCCCACCTCATCGCGACCGGGGGCCTCACATCCTTTGAAAACTCCAGAGGTACGCGGAGATCAGTGCCTCCAAAGGAGACGATGCCTGACTCCTCGTGAAACTTGATAGGAGTCCCAGGATTCCTGTGGCACGTGGAAAGGGACCCTTGGTCTCCCGCCTCAGCTGGAGAGGCGTCCCAATTGCCTTGCCAAGCCTCGAGGAGAATCCCGAGTTGTGTCTCGCAACTAGGCAAGAGTCCTGACGTGGCTGAACAAACACGTGTGTGGAAGGGCCATCCCCGTCGTAACTCGAGAATATACCCCAGGTTCCCGCCCCAACTCGAGAAAAACCATGAGACTTCCCCCTCGCCGCGAGATGAGGCCCGATTCCCCTGCACTGCATGCAGAGCAATTCCGTGTTGCACATCACACATGAAAGGAGCCTTGATTTCCTTGATGGCACTCCAGAGAAACCCCAAGAACACTGTTTCAAGGCTAGCCGGATCCTGAGGTCACTGTAGCAACAGGAAAGAGCTCTGTGGACCAAAAATCAACTCGCGATGAGAGGTTAGTCCCTGGCTTCGACTCCAGAGGAATACCACCTTACCACAAGCACCTCAAGAGGAGGCTTCTCTCAGCTCTAGGTATGTGAGAGGGACCCTGAGTTTGCGGCCTCAAGTGGAATGGACACCGCGATGCCCTGACTCGAAATAAGGCCGGATATCCCTGCAGTGACTGGAATGCAGGCTCGTCTTGCATCTCCCAAGACGAAAGGGTGTCTGAATCCCCTGTGGAGACCACAGAGAAAGACCTAGTTCCCCACCTCATCGCGACCGATAGCCTCACATCCTTTGAAAACTCCAGAGGTATGCGGAGATCAGTGCCTCCAAAGGAGACGATGCCTGACTCCTCGTGAAACTTGATAGGAGTCCCAGGATTCCTGTGGCACTTGGAAACAGACACTTGGTCTCCCGCCTCAGCTGGAGAGGCGTCCCAATTGCCCTGCCAAGCCTCGAGGAGAATCCAGAGTTGTCCCTCGCAACTAGGCAGGAGTCCTGACATCGCTGAAGAAACACGTGGGTGGAAGGGCCATCCCCGTCGTAACTCGAGAATATACCCCAGGTTCCCGCCGCAACTCGAGAAAAACCATGAGACTTCCCCCTCGCCGCAATATGAGCCCCGATTCCCCTGCACTGCGTGCAGAGCAATTCCGTGTTGCACATCACACATGAAAGGAGCCTTGATTTCCTTGATGGCACTCCAGAGAAACCCCAAGAACACTGTTTCAAGGCTAGAGGGATCCTGAGGTCACTGTAGCAACACGAAAGAGCTCCGTGGGCCAAAAATCAACTCGAGATGAGTGGTTAGTCCCTGGCTTCGACTCCAGAGGAATACCACCTTACCACAAGCACCTCAAGAGGAGGCTTCTCTCAGCTCTAGGTATGTGAGAGGGACCCTGAGTTTGCGGCCTCAAGTGGAATGGACACCGCGATGCCCTGACGCGAAATAAGGCTGGATATCCCTGCAGTGACTTGAATGCAGGCTCGTCTTGCATCTCCCAAGATGAAAGGATGTTTGAATCCCCTGTGGAGACCACAGAGAAAGACCTAGTTCCCCACCTCATCGCGACCGGAGGCCTCACATCCTTTGAAAACTCCAGAGGTACGCGGAGATCAGTGCTTCCAAAGGAGACGATGCCTGACTCCTCGTGAAACTTGATAGGAGTCCCAGGATTCCTGTGGCACGTGGAAAGGGACCCTTGGTCTCCCGTCTCAGCTGGAGAGGCGTCCCAATTGCCTTGCCAAGCCTCGAGGAGAATCCCGAGTTGTGTCTCGCAACTAGGCAAGAGTCCTGACGTGGCTGAAAAAACACGTGTGTGGAAGGGCCATCCCCGTCGTAACTCGAGAATATACCCCAGGTTCCCGCCCCAACTCGAGAAAAACCATGAGACTTCCCCCTCGCCGCGAGATGAGGACCGATTCCCCTGCACTGCGTGCAGAGCAATTCTGTGTTGCACATCACACATGAAAGGAGCCTTGATTTCCTTCATGGCACTCCAGAGAAACCCCAAGAGCACTGTTTCAAGGCTACAGGGATCCTGAGGTCACTGTAGCAACATGAAAGAGCTCCGTGGACCAAAAATCAACACGAGATGAGAGGTTAGTCCCTGGCTTCGACTCCTGAGGAATACCACCTTACCACAAGCACCTCAAGAGGAGGCTTCTCTCAGCTCTAGGTATGTGAGAGGGACCATGAGTTTGCGGCCTCAAGTGGAATGGACACCGCGATGCCCTGACTAGAAATAAGGCCGGATATCCCTGCAGTGACTGGAATGCAGGCTCGTCTTGCATCTCCCAAGACGAAAGGGTGTCTGAATCCCCTGTGGAGACCACAGAGAAACACCTAGTTCCCCACCTCATCGCGACAGGAGGCCTCAAATCCTTTGAAAACTCCAGAGGTATGCGGAGATCAGTGCCTCCAAAGGAGACGATGCCTGACTCTTCGTGAAACTTGATAGGAGACCCAGGATTCCTGTGGCACGTGGAAAGGGACCCTTGGTCTCCCGTCTCAGCTGGAGAGGCGTCCCAATTGCCCTGCAAAGCCTCGAGGAGAATCCCGAGTTGTCCCTCGCAACTAGGCAGGAGTCCTGACATGGCTGAACACACACGTGTGTGGAAGGGCCATCCCCGTCGTAACTCGAGAATGTACCCCAGGTTCCCGCCGCAACTCGAGAAAAACCATGAGACTTCCCCCTCGCCGCGAGATGAGGCCCGATTCCCCTGCACTGCGTGCAGAGCAATTCCGTGTTGCACATCACACATGAAAGGAGCCTTGATTTCCTTGATGGCACTCCAGAGAAACCCCAAGAACACTGTTTCAAGGCTAGAGGGATCCTGAGGTCACTGTAGCAACACGAAAGAGCTCCGTGGACCAAGAATCAACACGAGATGAGAGGTTAGTCCCTGGCTTCGACTCCTGAGGAATACCACCTTACCACAAGCACCTCAAGAGGAGGCTTCTCTCAGCTTTAGGTATGTGAGAGGGACCCTGAGTTTGCGGCCTCAAGTGGAATGGACACCGCGATGCCCTGACTCGAAATAAGGCCGGATATCCCTGCAGTGACTTCAATGCAGGCTCGTCTTGCATCTCCCAGGACGAAAGGATGTCTGAATCCCCTGTGGAAAGCACAGAGAAAGACTTAGTTCCCCACCTCATCGCGACCGGTAGCCTCACATCCTTTGAAAACTCCAGAGGTACGCGGAGATCAGTGCCTCCAAAGGAGACGATGCCTGACTCCTCGTGAAACTTGATAGGAGTCCCAGGATTCCTGTGGCACTTGGAAAGGGACACTTGGTCTCCCGCCTCAGCTGGAGAGGCGTCCCAATTGCCCTGCCAAGCCTCGAGGAGAATCCAGAGTTGTCCCTCGCAACTAGGCAGGAGTCCTGACGTCGCTGAAGAAACACGTGTGTGGAAGGGCCATCCCCGTCGTAACTCGAGAATATACCCCAGGTTCCCGCCGCAACTCGAGAAAAACCATGAGACTTCCCCCTCGCCGCGAGATGAGGCCCGATTCCCCTGCACTGTGTGCAGAGCAATTCCGTGTTGCACATCAAACATGAAAGGAGCCTTGATTTCCTTGACGGCACTCCAGAGAAACCCCAAGAACACTGTTTCAAGGCTAGAGGGATCCTGAGGTCACTGTAGCAACACGAAAGAGCTCCGTGGGCCAAAAATCAACTCGAGATGAGAGGTTAGTCCCTGGCTTCGACTCCAGAGGAATACCACCTTACCACAAGCACCTCAAGAGGAGGCTTCTCTCAGCTCTAGGTATGTGAGAGGGACCCTGAGTTTGCGGCCTCAAGTGGAATGGACACCGCGATGCCCTGACGCGAAATAAGGCCGGATATCCCTGCAGTGACTTCAATGCAGGCTCGTCTTGCATCTCCCAAGACGAAAGGATGTCTGAATCCCCTGTGGAGACCACAGAGAAAGACCTAGTTCCCCACCTCATCGCGACAGGAGGCCTCAAATCCTTTGAAAACTCCAGAGGTATGCGGAGATCAGTGCCTCCAAAGGAGACGATGCCTGACTCCTCGTGAAACTTGATAGGAGACACACGATTCCTGTGGCACGTGGAAAGGGACCCTTGGTCTCCCGTCTCAGCTGGAGAGGCGTCCCAATTGCCCTGCAAAGCCTCGAGGAGAATCCCGAATTGTCCCTCGCAACTAGGCAGGAGTCCTGACATGGCTGAACACACACGTGTGTGGAAGGGCCATCCCCGTCGTAACTCGAGGATATACCCCAGGTTCCCGCCGCAACTCGAGAAAAACCATGAGACTTCCCCCTCGCCGCGAGATGAGGCCCGATTCCCCTGCACTGCGTGCAGAGCAATTCCGTTTTGCACATCACACATGAAAGGAGCCTTGATTTCCTTGATGGCACTCCAGAGAAACCCCAAGAACACTGTTTCAAGGCTAGAGGGATCCTGAGGTCACTGTAGCAACACAAAAGAGCTCCATGGACCAAGAATCAACATGAGATGAGAGGTTAGTCCCTGGCTTCGACTCCTGAGGAATACCACCTTACCACAAGCACCTCAAGAGGAGGCTTCTCTCAGCTCTAGGTATGTGAGAGGGATCCTGAGTTTGCGGCCTCAAGTGGAATGGACACCGCGATGCCCTGACTCGAAATAAGGCCGGATATCCCTGCAGTGACTTCAATGCAGGCTCGTCTTGCATCTCCCAAGAAGAAAGGATGTCTGAATCCCCTGTGGAGACCACAAAGAAAGACCTAGTTCCCCACCTCATCGCGACCGGAGGCCTCACATCCTTTGAAAACTCCAGAGGTACGCGGAGATCAGTGCCTCCAAAGGAGACGATGCCTGACTCCTCGTGAAAATTGATAGGAGTCCCAGGATTCTTGTGGCACGTGGAAAGGGACCCTTGGTCTCCCGCCTCAGCTGGAGAGGCGTTCCAATTGCCCTGCCAAGCCTCGAGGAGAATCCCGAGTTGTCCCTCGCAACTAGGCAGGAGTCCTGACGTGGCTGAACAAACACGTGGGTGGAAGGGCCATCCCCGTCGTAACTCGAGAATATACCCCAGGTTCCCGCCGCAACTCGAGAAAAACCATGAGACTTCCCCCTCGATGCGAGATGAGGCCCGATTCCCCTGTACTGCGTGCAGAGCAATTCCGTCTTGCACATCACACATGAAAGGAGCCTTGATTTCCTTGATGGCACTCCAGAGAAACCCCAAGAACACTGTTTCAAGGCTAGAGGGATCCTGAGGTCACTGTAGCAACACGAAAGAGCTCCGTGGACCAAAAATCAACTCGAGATGAGAGGTTAGTCCCTGGCTTCGACTCCAGAGGAATACCACCTTACCACAAGCACCACAAGAGGCGGCTTCTCTCAGCTCTAGGTATGTGAGAGGGACCCTGAGTTTGCGGCCTCAAGTGGAATGGACACCGCGATGCCCTGACTCGAAATAAGGCCGGATATCCCTGCAGTGACTTGAATGCAGGCTCGTCTTGCATCTCCCAAGACGAAAGGGTGTCTGAATCCCCTGTGGAGACCACAGAGAAAGACCTAGTTCCCCACCTCATCGCGACAGGAGTCCTCAAATCCTTTGAAAACTCCAGAGGTATGCGGAGATCAGTGCCTCCAAAGGAGACGATGCCTGACTCCTCGTGAAACTTGATAGGAGACCCAGGATTCCTGTGGCACGTGGAAAGGGACCCTTGGTCTCCCGTCTCAGCTGGAGAGGCGTCCCAATTGCCCTGCAAAGCCTCGAGGAGAATAACGAGTTGTCCCTCGCAACTAGGCAGGAGTCCTGACATGGCTGAACACACACGTGTGTGGAAGGGCCATCCCCGTCGTAACTCGAGAATATACCCCAGGTTCCCGGCGCAACTCGAGAAAAACCATGAGACTTCCCCCTCGCCGCGAGATGAGGCCCGATTCCCCTGCACTGCGTGCAGAGCAATTCCGTGTTGCACATCACACATGAAAGGAGCCTTGATTTCCTTGATGGCACTCCAGAGAAACCCCAAGAACACTGTTTCAAGGCTAGAGGGATCCTGAGGTCACTGTAGCAACACGAAAGAGCTCCGTGGACCAAGAATCAACACGAGATGAGAGGTGAGTCCCTGGCTTCGACTCCTGAGGAATACCACCTTACCACAAGCACCTCAAGAGGAGGCTTCTCTCAGCTCTACGTATGTGAGAGGGATCCTGAGTTTGGGGCCTCAAGTGGAATGGACACCGCGATGCCCTGACTCGAAATAAGGCCGGATATCCCTGCAGTGACTTGAATGCAGGCTCGTCTTGCATCTCCCAAGAAGAAAGGATGTCTGAATCCCCTGTGGAGACCACAGAGAAACACCTAGTTCCCCACCTCATCGCGACCGCAGGCCTCACATCCTTTGAAAACTCCAGAGGTACGCGGAGATCAGTGCCTCCAAAGGAGACGATGCCTGACTCCTCGTGAAACTTGATAGGAGTCCCAGGATTCTTGTGGCACGTGGAAAGGGACCCTTGGTCTCGCGCCTCAGCTGGAGAGGTGTTCCAATTGCCCTGCCAAGCCTCGAGGAGAATCCCGAGTTGTCCCTCGCAACTAGGCAGGAGTCCTGACGTGGCTGAACAAACACGTGGGTGGAAGGGCCATCCCCGTCGTAACTCGAGAATATACCCCAGGTTCCCGCCGCAACTCGAGAAAAACCATGAGACTTGCCCCTCGATGCGAGATGAGGCCCGATTCCCCTGTACTGCGTGCAGAGCAATTCCGTCTTGCACATCACACATGAAAGGAGCCTTGATTTCCTTGATGGCACTCCAGAGAAACCCCAAGAACACTGTTTCAAGGCTAGAGGGATCCTGAGGTCACTGTAGCAACACGAAAGAACTCTGTGGACCAAAAATCAACTCGAAAAGAGAGGTTAGTCCCTGGATTCGTCTCCAGAGGAATACCACCTTACCACAAGCACCTCAAGAGGAGGCTTCTCTCAGCTCTAGGTATGTGAGAGGGACCCTGAGTTTGCGGCCTCAAGTGGAATGGACACCGCGATGCCCTGACTCGAAATAAGGCCGGATATCCCAGCAGTGACTTCAATGCAGGCTCGTCTTGCATCTCCCAGGACGAAAGGATGTCTGAATCCCCTGTGGAAAGCACAGAGAAAGACTTTGTTCCCCACCTCATCGCGACCGATAGCCTCACATCCTTTGAAAACTCCAGAGGTACGCGGAGATCAGTGCCTCCAAAGGAGATGATGCCTGACTCCTCGTGAAACTTGATAGGAGTCCCAGGATTCCTGTGGCACTTGGAAAGGGACACTTGGTCTCCCGCCTCAGCTGGAGAGGCGTCCCAATTGCCCTGCCAAGCCTCGAGGAGAATCCAGAGTTGTCCCTCGCAACTAGGCAGGAGTCCTGACGTCGCTGAAGAAACACGTGTGTGGAAGGGCCATCCCCGTCGTAACTCGAGAATATACCCCAGGTTCCCGCCGCAACTCGAGAAAAACCATGAGACTTCCCCCTCGCCGCGAGATGAGGCCCGATTCCCCTGCACTGCGTGCAGAGCAATGCCGTGTTGCACATCACCCATGAAAGGACCCTTGATTTCCTTGATGGCACTCCAGATAAAACCCAAGAACACTGTTTCAAGGCTAGAGGGATCCTGAGGTCACTGTAGCAAGACGAAAGAGCTCCGTGGGCCAAAAATCAACTCGAGATGAGAGGTTAGTCCCTGGCTTCGACTCCAGAGGAATACCACCTTACCACAAGCACCTCAAGAGGAGGCTTCTCTCAGCTCTAGGTATGTGAGAGGGACCCTGAGTTTGCGGCCTCAAGTGGAATGGACACCGCGATGCCCTGACGCGAAATAAGGCTGGATATCCCTGCAGTGACTTGAATGCAGGCTCGTCTTGCATCTCCCAAGAAGAAAGGATGTCTGAATCCCCTGTGGAGACCACAGAGAAAGACCTAGTTCCCCACCTCATCGCGACCGGAGGCCTCACATCCTTTGAAAACTCCAGAGGTACGCGGAGATCAGTGCCTCCAAAGGAGACGATGCCTGACTCCTCGTGAAACTTGATAGGAGTCCCAGGATTCCTGTGGCACGTGGAAAGGGACACTTGGTCTCCCGCCTCAGCTGGAGAGGCGTCCCAATTGCCTTGCCAAGCCTCGAGGAGAATCCCGAGTTGAATCTCGCAACTAGGCAAGAGTCCTGACGTGGTTGAACAAACACGTGGGTGGAAGGGCCATCCCCGTCGTAACTCGAGAATATACCCCAGGTTCCTGCCGCAACTCGAGAAAAACCATGAGACTTCCCCCTCGCCGCGAGATGAGGCCCGATTCCCCTGCACTGCGTGCAGAGCAATTCTGTGTTGCACATCACACATGAAAGGAGCCTTGATTTCATTCATGGCACTCCAGAGAAACCCCAAGAACACTGTTTCAAGGCTAGAGGGATCCTGAGGTCACTGTAGCAACACGAAAGAGCTCCGTGGACCAAAATCAACTCGAGATGAGAGATTAGTCCCTGGATTTGACTCCAGAGGAATACCACCTTACCACAAGCACCTCAAGAGGAGGCTTCTCTCAGCTCTAGGTATGTGAGAGGGATCCTGAGTTTGCAGCCTCAAGTGGAATGGACACCGCGATGCCCTGACTCGAAATAAGGCCGGATATCCCTGCAGTGACTTGAATGCAGGCTCGTCTTGCATCTCCCAAGAAGAAAGGGTGTCTGAATCCCCTGTGGAGACCACAGAGAAACACCTAGTTCCCCACCTCATCGCGACTGGAGGCCTCACATCCTTTGAAAACTCCAGAGGTATGCGGAAATCAGTGCCTCCAAAGAGACGATGCCTGACTCCTCGTGAAACTTGATAGGAGTCCCATAATTCTTGTGGCACGTGGAAAGGGACCCTTGGTCTCCCGCCTCAGCTGGAGAGGTGTTCCAATTGCCCTGCCAAGCCTCGAGGAGAATCCCGAGTTGTCCCTCGCAACTAGGCAGGAGTCCTGACGTGGCTGAACAAACACGTGGGTGGAAGGGCCATCCCCGTCGTAACTCGAGAATATACCCCAGGTTCCCGCCGCAACTCTAGAAAAACCATGAGACTTCCCCCTCGATGCGAGATGAGGCCCGATTCCCCTGTCCTGCGTGCAGAGCAATTCCGTCTTGCACATCACACATGAAAGGAGCCTTGATTTCCTTGATGGCACTTCAGAGAAACCCCAAGAACACTGTTTCAAGGCTAGAGGGATCCTGAGGTCACTGTAGCAACACGAAAGAACTCTGTGGACCAAAAATCAACTCGAAAAGAGAGGTTAGTCCCTGGATTCGTCTCCAGAGGAATACCACCTTACCACAAGCACCTCAAGAGGAGGCTTCTCTCAGCTCTATGTATGTGAGAGGGACCCTGAGTTTGCGGCCTCAAGTGGAATGGACACCGCGATGCCCTGACTCGAAATAAGGCCGGATATCCCTGCAGTGACTTCAATGCAGGCTCGTCTTGCATCTCCCAGGACGAAAGGATGTCTGAATCCCCTGTGGAAAGCACAGAGAAAGACTTAGTTCCCCACCTCATCGCGACCGATAGCCTCACATCCGCTGAAAACTCCAGAGGTACGCGGAGATCAGTGCCTCCAAAGGAGACGATGCCTGACTCCTCGTGAAACTTGATAGGAGTCCCAGGATTCCTGTGGCACTTGGAAAGGGACACTTGGTCTCCCGGCTCAGCTGGAGAGGCGTCCCAATTGCCCTGCAAAGCCTCGAGGAGAATCCAGAGATGTCCCTCGCAACTAGGCAGGAGTCCTGACGTCGCTGAAGAAACACGTGGGTGGAAGGGCCATCCCCGTCGTAACTCGAGAATATACCCCAGGTTCCCGCCGCAACTCGAGAAAAACCATGAGACTTCCCCCTCGCCGCGAGATGAGGCCCGATTCCCCTGCACTGCGTGCAGAGCAATTCCGTGTTGCACATCACACATGAAAGGAGCCTTGATTTCCTTGATGGCACTCCAGAGAAACCTCAAGAACACTGTTTCAAGGCTAGAGGGATCCTGAGGTCACTGTAGCAACACGAAAGAGCTCCGTGGGCCAAAAATCAACTCGAGATGAGAGGTTAGTCCCTGGCTTCGACTCCAGAGGAATACCACCTTACCACAAGCACCTCAAGAGGAGGCTTCTCTCAGCTCTAGGTATGTGAGAGGGACCCTGAGTTTGCGGCCTCAAGTGGAATGGACACCGCGATGCCCTGACGCGAAATAAGGCTGGATATCCCTGCAGTGACTTGAATGCAGGCTCGTCTTGCATCTCCCAAGATGAAAGGATGTCTGAATCCCCTGTGGAGACCAAAGAGAAAGACCTAGTTCCCCACCTCATCGCGACCGGAGGCCTCACATCCTTTGAAAACTCCAGAGGTACGCGGAGATCAGTGCCTCCAAAGGAGACGATGCCTGACTCCTCATGAAACTTGATAGGAGTCCCAGGATTCCTGTGGCACGTGGAAAGGGACCCTTGGTCTCCCGCCTCAGCTGGAGAGGCGTCCCAATTGCCTTGCCAAGCCTCGAGGAGAATCCCGAGTTGTGTCTCGCAACTAGGCAAGAGTCCTGACGTGGCTGAACAAACACGTGGGTGGAAGGGCCATCCCCGTCGTAACTCGAGAATATACCCCAGGTTCCCGCCGCAACTCGAGAAAACCCATGAGACTTCCCCCTCGCCGCGAGATGAGGCCCGATTCCCTTGCACTGCGTGCAGAGAAATTCTGTGTTGCACATCACACATGAAAGGAGCCTTGATTTCCTTCATGGCACTCCAGAGAAACCCCAAGAACACTGTTTCAAGGCTAGAGGGATCCTGAGGTCACTGTAGCAACACGAAAGAGCTCCGTGGACCAAAAATCAACTCGAGATGAGAGGTTAGTCCCTGGCTTCGACTCCAGAGGAATACCACCTTACCACAAGCACCTCAAGAGGAGGCTTCTCTCAGCTCTAGGTATGTGAGAGGGACCCTGAGTTTGCGGCCTCAAGTGGAATGGACACCGCGATGCCCTGACTCGAAATAAGGCCGGATATCCATGCAGTGACTTCAATGCAGGCTCGTCTTGCATCTCCCAGGACGAAAGGATGTCTGAATCCCCTGTGGAAAGCACAGAGAAAGACTTAGTTCCCCACCTCATCGCGACCGATAGCCTCACATCTTTTGAAAACTCCAGAGGTACGCGGAGATCAGTGCCTCCAAAGGAGACGATGCCTGACTCCTCGTGAAACTTGATAGGAGACCCAGGATACCTGTGGCACTTGGAAAGGGACACTTGGTCTCCCGCCTCAGCTGGAGAGGCGTCCCAATTGCCCTGCCAAGCCTCGAGGAGAATCCAGAGTTGTCCCTCGCAACTAGGCATGAGTCCTGACGTCGCTGAAGAAACACGTGGGTGGAAGGGCCATCCCCGTCGTAACTCGAGAATATACTCCAGGTTCCCGCCGCAACTCGAGAAAAACCATCAGACTTCCCCCTCGCCGCGAGATGAGGCCCGATTCCCCTGCACTGCGTGCCGAGCAATTCTGTGTTGCACATCACACATGAAAGGAGCCTTGATTTCCTTGATGGCACTCCAGAGAAACCCCAAGAACACTGTTTCAAGGCTAGAGGGATCCTGAGGTCCCTGTAGCAACACGAAAGAGCTCCGTGGACCAAAAATCAACTCGAGATGAGAGGTTAGTCCCTGGCTTCGACTACAGAGGAATACCACCTTACCATAAGCAACTCAAGAGGAGGCTTCTCTCAGCTCTAGGTATGTGAGAGGGACCCTGAGTTTGCGGCCTCAAGTGGAATGGACACCGCGATGACCTGACTCGAAATAAGGCTGAATATCCCTGCAGTGACTGGAATGCAGGCTCGTCTTGCATCTCCCAAGACGAAAGGGTGTCTGAATCCCCTGTGGAGACCACAGAGAAAGACCTAGTTCCCCACCTCATTGCGACAGGAGGCCTCAAATCCTTTGAAAACTCCAGAGGTATGCGGAGATCAGTGCCTCCAAAGGAAACGATGCCTGACTCCTCGTGAAACTTGATAGGAGACCCAGGATTCCTGTGGCACGTGGAAAGGGACCCTTGGTCTCCCGTCTCAGCTGGAGAGGCATCCCAATTGCCCTGCAAATCCTCGAGGAGAATCCCGAGTTGTCCCTCGCAACTAGGCAGGAGTCGTGACGTCGCTGAAGAAACACGTGGGTGGAAGGGCCATCCCCGTCGTAACTCGAGAATATACCCCAGGTTCCCGCCGCAACTCGAGAAAAACCATGAGACTTCCCCCTCGCCGCGAGATGAGGCCCGATTCCCCTGCACTGCGTGCAGAGCAATTCCGTGTTGCACATCACACATGAAAGGAGCCTTGATTTCCTTGATGGCACTCCAGAGAAACCCCAAGAACACTGTTTCAAGGCTAGAGGGATCCTGAGGTCACTGTAGCAACACGAAAGAGCTCCGTGGGCCAAAAATCAACTCGAGATGAGAGGTTAGTCCCTGGCTTCGACTCCAGAGGAATACCACCTTACCACAAGCACCTCAAGAGGAGACTTCACTCAGCTCTAGGTATGTGAGAGGGACCCTGAGTTTACGGCCTCAAGTGGAATGGACACCGCGATGCCCTGACGCGAAATAAGGCTGGATATCCCTGCAGTGACTTGAATGCAGGCTCGTCTTGCATCTCCCAAGATGAAAGGATGTCTGAATCCCCTGTGGAGACCACAGAGAAAGACCTAGTTCCCCACTTCATCGCGACCGGAGGCCTCACATCCTTTGAAAACTCCAGAGGTACGCGGAGATCAGTGCCTCCAAAGGAGACGATGCCTGACTCCTCGTGAAACTTGATAGGAGACCCAGGATTCCTGTGGCACGTGGAAAGGGACCCTTGGTCTCCCGTCTCAGCTGGAGAGGCGTCCCAATTGCCCTGCAAAGCCTCGAGGAGAATCCCGAGTTGTCCCTCGCAACTAGGCAGGAGTCCTGACATGGCTGAACACACACGTGTGTGGAAGGGCCATCCCCGTCGTAACTCGAGAATATACCCCAGGTTCCCGCCGCAACTCGAGAAAAACCATGAGACTTCCCCCTCGCCGCGAGATGAGGCCCGATTCCCCTGCACTGCGTGCAGAGCAATTCCGTGTTGCACATCACACATGAAAGGAGCCTTGATTTCCTTGATGGCACTCCAGAGAAACCCCAAGAACACTGTTTCAAGGCTAGAGGGATCCTGAAGTTACTGTAGCAACACGAAAGAGCTCCGTGGACCAAGAATCAACACGAGATGAGAGGTTAGTCCCTGGCTTCGACTCCTGAGGAATACCACCTTACCACAAGCACCTCAAGAGGAGGCTTCTCTCAGCTCTAGGTATGTGAGAGGGACCCTGAGTTTGCGGCCTCAAATGGAATGGACACCGCGATGCCCTGACTCGAAATAAGGCCGGATATACCTGCAGTGACTTGAATGCAGGCTCGTCTTGCATCTCCCAGGGCGAAAGGATGTCTGAATCCCCTGTGGAAAGCACAGAGAAAGACTTAGTTCCCCACCTCATCGCGACCGATAGCCTCACATCCTTTGAAAACTCCAGAGGTACGCGGAGATCAGTGCCTCCAAAGGAGACGATGCCTGACTCCTCGTCAAACTTGATAGGAGACCCAGGATACCTGTGGCACTTGGAAAGGGACACTTGGTCTCCCGCCTCAGCTGGAGAGGCGTCCCAATTGCCCTGCCAAGCCTCGAGGAGAATCCAGAGTTGTTCCTCGCAACTAGGCAGGAGTCCTGACGTCGCTGAAGAAACACGTGTGTGGAAGGGCCATCCCCGTCGTAACTCGAGAATATACCCCAGGTTCCCGCCGCAACTCTAGAAAAACCATGAGACTTCCACCTCGCCGCGAGATGAGGTCCGATTCCCCTGCACTGCGTGCCGAGCAATTCTGTGTTGCACATCACACATGAAAGGAGCCTTGATTTCCTTGATGGCACTCCAGAGAAACCCCAAGAACACTGTTTCAAGGCTAGAGGGATCCTGAGGTCACTGTAGCAACACGAAAGAACTCTGTGGACCAAAAATCAACTCGAAAAGAGAGGTTAGTCCCTGGATTCGTCTCCAGAGGAATACCACCTTACCACAAGCACCTCAAGAGGAGGCTTCTCTCAGCTCTAGGTATGTGAGAGGGACCCTGAGTTTGCGGCCTCAAGTGGAATGGACACCGCGATGCCCTGACGCGAAATAAGGCCGGTTATCCCTGCAGTGACTTCAATGCAGGCTCGTCTTGCATCTCCCAGGACGAAAGGATGTCTGAATCCCCTGTGGAAAGCACAGAGAAAGACTTAGTTCCCCACCTCATCGCGACCGATAGCCTCACATCCTTTGAAAACTCCCGAGGTACGCGGAGATCAGTGCCTCCAAAGGAGACGATGCCTGACTCCTCGTGAAACTTGATAGGAGTCCCAGGATTCCTGTGGCACGTGGAAAGGGACCCTTGGTCTCCCGCCTCAGCTGGAGAGGCGTCCCAATTGCCTTGCCAAGCCTCGAGGAGAATCCCGAGTTGTGTCTCGCAACTAGGCAAGAGTCCTGACGTGGCTGAACAAACACGTGTGTGGAAGAGCCATCCCCGTCGTAACTCAAGAATATACCCCAGGTTCCCGCCGCAACTCGAGAAAAACCATGAGACTTCCCCCTCGCCGCGAGATGAGGCCCGATTCCCCTGCACTGCATGCAGAGCAATTCTGTGTTGCACATCACACATGAAAGGAGCCTTGATTTCCTTCATGGCACTCCAGAGAAACCCCAAGAACACTGTTTCAAGGCTAGAGGGATCCTGAGGTCACTGTAGCAACACGAAAGAGCTCCGTGGGCCAAAAATCAACTCGAGATGAGAGGTTAGTCCCTGGCTTCGACTCCAGAGGTATACCACCTTACCACAAGCACCTCAAGAGGAGGCTTCTCTCAGCTCTAGGTATGTGAGAGGGATCCTGAGTTTGCGGCCTCAAGTGGAATGGACACCGCGATGCCCTGACTCGAAATAAGGCCGGATATGCCTGCAGTGACTTGAATGCAGGCTCGTCTTGCATCTCCCAAGAAGAAAGGATGTCTGAATCCCCTGTGGAGACCACAGAGAAAGACCTAGTTCCCCACCTCATCGTGACCGGAGGCATCACATCCTTTGAAAACTCCAGAGGTACGCGGAGATCAGTGCCTCCAAAGGAGACGATGCCTGACTCCTCGTGAAACTTGATAGGAGTCCCTGGATTCTTGTGGCACGTGGAAAGGGACACTTGGTCTCCCGCCTCAGCTGGAGAGGCATTCCAATTGCCCTGCCAAGCCTCGAGGAGAATCCAGAGTTGTCCCTCGCAACTAGGCAGGAGTCCTGACGTGGCTGAACAAACACGTGGGTGGAAGGGCCATCCCCGTCGTAACTCGAGAATATACCCCAGGTTCCCGCCGCAACTCGAGAAAAACCATGAGACTTCCCCCTCGATGCGAGATGAGGCCCGATTCCCCTGTACTGCGTGCAGAGCAATTCCGTGTTGCACATCACACATGAAAGGAGCCTTGATTTCCTTGATGGCACTCCATAGAAACCCCAAGAACACTGTTTCAAGGATAGAGGGATCCTGAGGTCACTGTAGCAACACCAAAGAGCTCCGTGGACCACAAATCAACTCGAGATGATAGGTTAGTCCCTGGCTTCGACTCCAGAGGAATACCACCTTACCACAAGCACCTCAAGAGGAGGCTTCTCTCAGCTCTAGCTATGTGAGAGGGACCCTGAGTTTGCGGCCTCAAGTGGAATGGACACCGCGATGCCCTGACTCGAAATAAGGCCGGATATCCCTGCAGTGACTTGAATGCAGGCTCGTCTTGCATCTCCCAAGACGAAAGGATGTCTGAATCCCCTGTGGAGACCACAGAGAAAGACCTAGTTCCCCACCTCATCGCGACCGGAGGCCTCACATCCTTTGAAAACTCCAGAGGTACGCGGAGATCAGTGCCTCCAAAGGAGACGATGCGTGACTCCTCGTGAAACTTAATAGGAGTCCCAGGATTCCTGTGGCACGTGGAAAGGGACCCTTGGTCTCCCGCCTCAGCTGGAGAGGCGTCCGAATTGCCCTGCCAAGCCTCGAGGAGAACCCCGAGTAGTCCCTCGCAACTAGGCAGGAGTCCTGACGTCGCTGAAGAAACACGTGGGTGGAAGGGGCATCCCCGTCGTAACTCGAGAATATACCCCAGGTTCCCGCCGCAACTCGAGAAAAACCATGAGACTTCCCCCTCGCCGCGACATGAGGCCCGATTCCCCTGCACTGCGTGCAGAGCAATTCCGTGTTGCACATCACACATGAAAGGAGCCTTGATTTCCTTGATGGCACTCCAGAGAAACCCCAAGAACACTGTTTCAAGGATAGAGGGATCCTGAGGTCACTGTAGCAACACGAAAGAGCTCCGTGGACCAAAAATCAACTCGAGATGAGAGGTTAGTCCCTGGCTTCGACTCCAGAGGAATACCACCTTACCACAAGCACCTCAAAAGGAGGCTTCTCTCAGCTCTAGCTATGTGAGAGGGACCGTGATTTTTTGGCCTCAAGTGGAATGGACACCGCGATGCCCTGACTCGAAATAAGGCCGGATATCCCTGCAGTGACTTGAATGCAGGCTCGTCTTGCATCTCCGAAGACGAAAGGATGTCTGAATCCCCTGTGGAGACCACAGAGAAAGACCTAGTTCCCCACCTCATCGCGACCGGAGGCCTCACATCCTTTGAAAACTCCAGAGGTACGCGGAGATCAGTGCCTCCAAAGGAGACGATGCGTGACTCCTCGTGAAACTTAATAGGAGTCCCAGGATTCCTGTGGAACGTGGAAAGGGACCCTTGGTCTCCCGCCTCAGCTGGAGAGGCGTCCCAATTGCCCTGCCAAGCCTCGAGGAGAACCCCGAGTTGTCCCTCGCAACTAGGCAGGAGTCCTGACGTGGCTGAACAAACACGTGGGTGGAAGGGGCATCCCCGTCGTAACTCGAGAATATACCCCAGGTTCCCGCCGCAACTCGAGAAAAACCATGAGACTTCCCCCTCGCCGCGAGATGAGGCCCGATTCCCCTGCACTGCGTGCAGAGCAATTCCGTGTTGCACATCACACATGAAAGGAGCCTTGATTTCCTTGATGGCACTCCAGAGAAACCCCAAGAACACTGTTTCAAGGCTAGAGGGATCCTGAGGTCACTGTAGCAACACGAAAGAGCTCCGTG
The DNA here is from genome assembly GCF_910594005.1 of Cervus elaphus. Taxonomy (NCBI): domain Eukaryota; kingdom Metazoa; phylum Chordata; class Mammalia; order Artiodactyla; family Cervidae; genus Cervus; species Cervus elaphus. The sequence continues at coordinate 1,050,331 of NW_025316690.1, read as the reverse complement.
GACCAAAAATCAACTCGAGATGAGAGGTTAGTCCCTGGCTTCGACTCCAGAGGAATACCACCTTACCACAAGCACCTCAAGAGGAGGCTTCTCTCAGCTCTAGCTATGTGAGAGGGACCGTGATTTTTTGGCCTCAAGTGGAATGGACACCGCGATGCCCTGACTCGAAATAAGGCCGGATATCCCTGCAGTGACTTGAATGCAGGCTCTTCTTGCATCTCCCAAGACGAAAGGATGTCTGAATCCCATGTGGAGACCACAGAGAAAGACCTAGTTCCCCACATCATCGCGACCGGAGGCCTCACATTCTTTGAAAACTCCAGAGGTACGCGGAGATCAGTGCCTCCAAAGGAGACGATGCCTGACTCCTCGTGAAACTTGATAGAAGTCCCAGGATTCCTGTGGCACGTGGAAAGGGACCCTTGGTCTCCCGCCTCAGCTGGAGAGGCGTCCCAAATGCCCTGCCAAGCCTAGAGGAGAATCCCGAGTTGTCCCTCGCAACTAGGCAGGAGTCCTGACGTCGCTGAACAAACACGTGTGTGGAAGGGCCATCCCCGTCGTAACTCGAGAATATACCCCAGGTTCCCGCCGCAACTCGAGAAACACCAGGAGACTTCCCCCTCGCCGCGAGATGAGGCCCGATTCCCCTGCACTGCGTGCAGAGCAATTCCGTGTTGCACATCACACATGAAAGGAGCCTTGATTTCCTTGATGGCACTCCAGAGAAACCCCAAGAACACTGTTTCAAGGCTAGAGGGATCCTGAGGTCACTGTAGCAACACGAAAGAGCTCCGTGGACCAAAAATCAACTCGAGATTAGAGGTTAGTCCCTGGCTTCGACTCCAGAGGAATACCACCTTACCACAAGCACCTTAAAAGGAGGCTTCTCTCAGCTCTAGCTATGTGAGAGGGACCGTGATTTTTTGGCCTCAAGTGGAATGGACACCGCGATGCCCTGACTCGAAATAAGGCCGAATATCCCTGCAGTGACTTGAATGCAGGCTCGTCTTGCATCTCCCAAGATGAAAGGATGTCTGAATCCCCTGTGGAGACCACAGAGAAAGACCTAGTTCCCCACCTCATCGCGACCGGAGGCCTCACATCCGTTGAAAACTCCAGAGGTATGCGGAGATCAGTGCCTCCAAAGGAGACGATTCCTGACTCCTCGTGAATCTTGATAGGAGTCCCAGGATTCCTGTGGCACGTGGAAAGGGACCCTTGGTCTCCCGCCTCAGCTGGAGAGGCGTCCCAATTGCCCTGCCAAGCCTCGAGGAGAATCCCGAGTTGTCCCTCGCAACTAGACAGGAGTCCTGACGTCGCTGAAGAAACACGTGGGTGGAAGGGCCATCCCCGTCGTAACTCGAGAATATTCCCCAGGTTCCCGCCGCAACTCGAGAAAAACCATGAGACTTCCCCCTCGCCGCGAGATGAGGCCCGATTCCCCTGCACTGCATGCAGAGCAATTCCGTGTTGCACATCACACATGAAAAGAGCCTTGATTTCCTTGATGTCACTCCAGAGAAACCCCAAGAACACTGTTTCAAGGCTACAGGGATCCTGAGGTCACTGTAGCAACACGAAAGTGCTCCGTGGACCAAAAATCAACTCGAGATGAGAGGTTAGTCCCTGGCTTCGACTCCAGAGGAACACCACCTTACCACAAGCACCTCAAGAGGAGGCTTCTCTCAGCTCTAGCTATGTGAGAGGGACCCTGAGTTTGCGGCCTCAAGTGGAATGGACACCGCGATGCCCTGACTCGAAATAAGGCCGGATATCCCTGCAGTGACTTGAATGCAGGCTCTTCTTGCATCTCCCAAGACGAAAGGATGTCTGAATCCCATGTGGAGACCACAGAGAAAGACCTAGTTCCCCACATCATCGCGACCGGAGGCCTCACATTCTTTGAAAACTCCAGAGGTACGCGGAGATCAGTGCCTCCAAAGGAGACGATGCCTGACTCCTCGTGAAACTTGATAGGAGTCCCAGGATTCCTGTGGCACGTGGAAAGGGACCCTTGGTCTCCCGCCTCAGCTGGAGAGGCGTCCCAAATGCCTTGCCAAGCCTCGAGGAGAATCCCGAGTTGTCCCTCGCAACTAGGCAGGAGTCCTGACGTCGCTGAACAAACACGTGTGTGGAAGGCCCATCCCCGTCGTAACTCGAGAATATACCCCAGGTTCCCGCCGCAACTCGAGAAAAACCAGGAGACTTCCCCCTCGCCGCGAGATGCTGCCCGATTCCCCTGCACTGCGTGCAGAGCAATTCCGTTTTGCACATCACACATGAAAGGAGCCTTGATTTCCTTGATGGCACTCCAGAGAATCCCCAAGAACACTGTTTCAAGGCTAGAGGGATTCTGAGGTCACTGTAGCAAAACGAAAGTGCTCCGTGGACCAAAAATCAACTCGAGATGAGAGGTTAGCCCCTGGCTTCAACTCCAGAGGAATACCACCTTACCACAAGCACCTCAAGAGGAGGCTTCTCTCAGCTCTAGCTATGTGAGAGGGACCCTGAGTTTGTGGCCTCAAGTGGAATGGACACCGCGATGCCCTGACTCGAAATAAGGCCGGATATCCCTGCAGTGACTTGAATGCAGGCTCGTCTTGCATCTCCGAAGACGAAAGGATGTCTGAATCCCCTGTGGAGACCACAGAGAAAGACCTAGTTCCCCACCTCATCGCGACCGGAGGCCTCACATCCTTTGAAAACTCCAGAGGTACGCGGAGATCAGTGCCTCCAAAGGAGACGATGCGTGACTCCTCGTGAAACTTAATAGGAGTCCCAGGATTCCTGTGGCACGTGGAAAGGGACACTTGGTCTCCCGCCTCAGCTGGAGAGGCGTCCCAATTGCCCTGCCAAGCCTCGAGGAGAACCCCGAGTTGTCCCTCGCAACTAGGCAGGAGTCCTGACGTCGCTGAAGAAACACGTGGGTGGAAGGGGCATCCCCGTCGTAACTCGAGAATATACCCCAGGTTCCCGCCGAAACTCGAGAAAAACCATGTGACTTCCCCCTCGCCGCGAGATGAGGCCCGATTCCCCTGCACTGCGTGCAGAGCAATGCCGTGTTGCACATCACACATGAAAGGAGCCTTGATTTCCTTGATGGCACTCCAGAGAAACCCCAAGAACACTGTTTCAAGGCTAGAGGGATCCTGAGGTCACTGTAGCAACACGAAAGAGCTCCGTGGACCAAAAATCAACTCGAGATGAGAGGTTAGTCCCTGGCTTCGACTCCAGAGGAATACCACCTCACCACAAGCACCTCAAGAGGAGGCTTCTCTCAGCTCTAGCTATGTGAGAGGGACCCTGATTTTGCAGCCTCAGGTGGAATGGACACCGCGATGCCCTGACTCGAAATAAGGCCGGATATCCCTGCAGTGACTTGAATGCAGGCTCGTCTTGCATCTCCGAAGACGAAAGGATGTCTGAATCCCCTGTGGAGACCACAGAGAAAGACCTAGTTCCCCACCTCATCGCGACCGGAGGCCTCACATCCTTTGAAAACTCCAGAGGTACGCGGAGATCAGTGCCTCCAAAGGAGACGATGCGTGACTCCTCGTGAAACTTAATAGGAGTCCCAGGATTCCTGTGGCACGTGGAAAGGGACCCTTGGTCTCCCGCCTCAGCTGGAGAGGCGTCCCAATTGCCCTGCCAAGCCTCGAGGAGAACCCCGAGTTGTCCCTCGCAACTAGACAGGAGTCCTGACGTCGCTGAAGAAACACGTGGGTGGAAGGGGCATCCCCGTCGTAACTCGAGAATATACCCCAGGTTCCCGCCGCAACTCGAGAAAAACCATGAGACTTCCCCCTCGCCGCGAGATGAGGCCCGATTCCCCTGCACTGCGTGCAAAGCAATTCCGTGTTGCACATCACACATGAAAGGAGCCTTGATTTCCTTGATGGCACTCCAGAGAATCCCCAAGAACACTGTTTCAAGGCTAGAGGGATCCTGAGGTCACTGTAGCAACACGAAAGAGCTCCGTGGACCAAAAATCAACTCGAGATGAGAGGTTAGTCCCTGGCTTCGACTCCAGAGGAATACCACCTTACCACAAGCACCTCAAAAGGAGGCTTCTCTCAGCTCTAGCTATGTGAGAGGGACCGTGATTTTTTGGCCTCATGTGGAATGGACACCGCGATGCCCTGACGCGAAATAAGGCCGAATATCCCTGCAGTGACTTGAATGCAGGCTCGTCTTGCATCTCCCAAGATGAAAGGATGTCTGAATCCCCTGTGGAGACCACAGAGAAAGACCTAGTTCCCCACCTCATCGCGACCGGAGGCCTCACATCCTTTGAAAACTCCAGAGGTATGCGGAGATCAGTGCCTCCAAAGGAGACGATTCCTGACTCCTCGTGAATCTTGATAGGAGTCCCAGGATTCCTGTGGCACGTGGAAAGGGACCCTTGGTCTCCCGCCTCAGCTGGAGAGGCGTCCCAATTGCCCTGCCAAGCCTCGAGGAGAATCCCGAGTTGTCCCTCGCAACTAGACAGGAGTCCTGACGTCGCTGAAGAAACACGTGGGTGGAAGGGCCATCCCCGTCGTAACTCGAGAATATTCCCCAGGTTCCCGCCGCAACTCGAGAAAAACCATGAGACTTCCCCCTCGCCGCGAGATGAGGCCCGATTCCCCTGCACTGCATGCAGAGCAATTCCGTGTTGCACATCACACATGAAAGGAGCCTTGATTTCCTTGATGGCACTCCAGAGAAACCCCAAGAACACTGTTTCAAGGCTACAGGGATCCTGAGGTCACTGTAGCAAAACGAAAGTGCTCCGTGGACCAAAAATCAACTCGAGATGAGAGGTTAGCCCCTGGCTTCAACTCCAGAGGAATACCACCTTACCACAAGCACCTCAAGAGGAGGCTTCTCTCAGCTCTAGCTATGTGAGAGGGACCGTGATTTTTTGGCCTCAAGTGGAATGGACACCGCGATGCCCTGACTCGAAATAAGGCCGGATATCCCTGCAGTGACTTGAATGCAGGCTCGTCTTGCATCTCCCAAGACGAAAGAATGTCTGAATCCCATGTGGAGACCACAGAGAAAGACCTAGTTCCCCACCTCATCGCGACCGGAGGCCTCACATTCTTTGAAAACTCCAGAGGTACGCGGAGATCAGTGCCTCCAAAGGAGACGATGCCTGACTCCTCGTGAAACTTGATAGGAGTCCCAGGATTCCTGTGGCACGTGGAAAGGGACCCTTGGTCTCCCGCCTCAGCTGGAGAGGCGTCCCAAAGGCCCTGCCAAGCCTCGAGGAGAATCCCGAGTTGTCCCTCGCAACTAGGCAGGAGTCCTGACGTCGCTGAACAAACACGTGTGTGGAAGGGCCATCCCCGTCGTAACTCGAGAATATACCCCAGGTTCCCGCCGCAACTCGAGAAAAACCAGGAGACTTCCCCCTCGCCGCGAGATGCTGCCCGATTCCCATGCACTGCGTGCAGAGCAATTCCGTTTTGCACATCACACATGAAAGGAGCCTTGATTTCCTTGATGGCACTCCAGAGAATCCCCAAGAACACTGTTTCAAGGCTAGAGGGATCCTGAGGTCACTGTAGCAAAACGAAAGTGCTCCGTGGACCAAAAATCAACTCGAGATGAGAGGTTAGCCCCTGGCTTCAACTCCAGAGGAATACCACCTTACCACAAGCACCTCAAGAGGAGGCTTCTCTCAGCTCTAGCTATGTGAGAGGGACCGTGATTTTTTGGCCTCAAGTGGAATGGACACCGCGATGCCCTGACTCGAAATAAGGCCGGATATCCCTGCAGTGACTTGAATGCAGGCTCGTCTTGCATCTCCCAAGACGAAAGGAAGTCTGAATCCCCTGTGGAGACCACAGAGAAAGACCTAGTTCCCCACCTCATCGCGACCGGAGGCCTCACATCCTTTGAAAACTCCAGAGGTACGCAGAGATCCGTGCCTCCAAAGGAGACGATGCCTGACTCCTCGTGAAACTTGATAGGAGTCCCAGGATTCCTGTGGCACGTGGAAAGGGACACTTGGTCTCCCGCCTCAGCTGGAGAGTCGTCCCAATTGCCCTGCCAAGCCTCGAGGAGAACCCCGAGTTGTCCCTCGAAACTAGACAGGAGTCCTGACGTCGCTGAAGAAACACGTGTGTGGAAGGGCCATCCCCGTCGTAACTCGAGAATATACCCCATGTTCCCGCCGCAACTCGAGAAAAACCATGAGACTTCCCCCTCGCCGCGAGATGAGGCCCGATTCCCCTGCACTGCGTGCAGAGCAATTCCGTGTTGCACATCACACATGAAAGGAGCCTTGATTTCCTTGATGGCACTCCAGCGAAACCCCAAGAACACTGTTTCAAGGCTAGAGGGATCCTGAGGTCACTGTAGCAACACGAAAGAGCTCCGTGGACCAAAAATCACCTCGAGATGAGAGGTTAGTCCCTGGCTTCGACTCCAGAGGAATACCACCTCACCACAAGCACCTCAAGAGGAGGCTTCTCTCAGCTCTAGCTATGTGAGAGCGACCCGGAGTTTGCGGCCTCAAGTGGAATGGACACCGTGATGCCCTGACGCAAAATTAGGCCGGATATCCCTGCAGTGACTTGAATGCAGGCTCGTCTTGCATCTCCCAAGACGAAAGGATGTCTGAATCCCCTGTGGAGACCACAGAGAAAGACCTAGTTCCCCACCTCATCTCGACCGGAGGCCTCACATCCCTTGAAAACTCCAGAGGTACGCGGAGATCAGTGCCTCCAAAGGAGACGATGCCTGACTCCTCGTGAAACTTGATAGGAGTCCCAGGATTCCTGTGGCACGTGGAAAGGGGCCCTTGGTCTCCCGCCTCAGGTGGAGAGGCGTCCCAATTGCCCTGCCAAGCCTCGAGGAGAATCCCGAGTTGGCCCTCGCATCTAGGCAGGAGTCCTGACGTCGATGAACAAACACGTGTGTGGAAGGGCCATCCCCGTCGTAACTCGAGAATATACCCCAGGTTCCCGCCGCAACTCGAGAAAAACCATGAGACTTCCCCCTCGCCGCGAGATGAGGCCAGATTCCCCTGCACTGCGTGCAGAGCAATTCCGGTTTGCACATCACACATGAAAGGAGCCTTGATTTCCTTGATGGCACTCCAGAGAAACCCCAAGAACACTGTTTCAAGGCTAGAGGGATCCTGAGGTCACTGTAGCAACACGAAAGAGCTCCGTGGACCAAAAATCAACTCGAGATGAGAGGTTAGTCCCTGGCTTCGACTCCAGAGGAATACCACCTTACCACAAGCACCTCAAGAGGAGGCTTCTCTCAGCTCTAGGTATGTGAGAGGGAACCTTAGTTTGCGGCCTCAAGTGGAATGGACACCGCGAAGCCCTGACTCGAAATAAGGCCGGATATGCCTGCAGTGACTTGAATGCAGGCTCGTCTTGCATCTCCCAAGACGAAAGGATGTCTGAATCCCCTGTGGAGACCACAGAGAAAGACCTAGTTCCCCACCTCATCGCGACCGGAGGCCTCACATCCCTTGAAAACTCCAGAGGTACGCGCAGATAAGTGCCTCCAAAGGGGACGATGCCTGACTCCTCGTGAAACTTGATAGGAGTCCCAGGATTCCTGTGGCACGTGGAAAGGGACCCTTGGTCTCCCGCCTCAGCTGGAGAGGCGTCCCAATTGCCCTGCCAAGCCTCGAGGAGAATCCCGAGTTGTCCCTCGCAACTAGGCAGGAGTCCTGACGTCGCTGAACTAACACGTGTGTGGAAGTGTCATCCCCGCCGTAACTCGAGAATATACCCCAGGTTCCCGCCGCAACTCGCGAAAAACCATGAGACTTCCCCCTCGCCGCGAGATGAGGCCCGATTCCCCTGCACTGCGTGCAGAGCAATTCCGTGTTGCACATCACACATGAAAGGAGCCTTGATTTCCTTGATGTCACTCCAGAGAAACCCCAAGAACACTGTTTCAAGGCTAGAGGGATCCTGAGGTCACTGTAGCAACATGAAAGAGCTCCGTGGACCAAAAATCAACTCGAGATGACAGGTTAGTCCTTGGCTTCGACTCCAGAGGAACACCACCTTACCACAAGCACCTCAAGAGGAGGCTTCTCTCAGGTCTAAGTATGTGAGAGGGACCCTGAGTTTGCGGCCCCAAGTGGAACGGACACCGCGATGCCCTGGCTCGAAATAAGGCCAGATATCCCTGCAGTGACTTGAATGCAGGCTCGTCTTGCATCTCCCAAGACGAAAGGATGTCTGAATCCCCTGTGGAGACCACAGAGAAAGACCTAGTTCCCCACCTCATCGCGACCGGAGGCCTCACATCCTTTGAAAACTCCAGAAGTACGCGGAGATCAGTGCCTCCAAAGGAGACGATGCCTGACTCCTCGTGAAACTTGATAGGAGTCCCAGGATTCCTGTGGCACGTGGAAAGGGACACTTGGTCTCCCGCCTCAGCTGGAGAGGCGTCCCAATTGCCCTGTCAAGCCTCGAGGAGAATCCTGAGTTGTCCCTCGCAACTAGGCAGGAGTCCTGCCGTCGCTGAACAAACACGTGTGTGGAAGGGCCATCCCCGTCGTAACTCGAGAGTATACCCCAGGTTCGCGCCGCAACTCGAGAAAAACCATGAGACTTCCCCCTCGCCGTGAGATGAGGCCCGATTCCCCTGCACTGCGTGCAGAGCAATTCCGTGTTGCACATCACACATGAAAGGAGCCTTGATTTCCTTGATGGCACTCCAGAGAAACCCCAAGAACACTGTTTCAAAGCTAGAGGGATCCTGAGGTCACTGTAGCAACACGAAAGAGCTCCGTGGACCAAAAATCAACTCGAGATGAGAGGTTAGTCCCTGGCTTCGACTCCAGAGGAATACCACCTTACCACAAGCACCTCAAGAGGAGGCTTCTCTCAGCTCTAGCTATGTGAGAGGGACCCTGAGTTTGCGGACTCAAGTGGAATGGACACCGCGATGCCCTGACGCGAAAAAAGGCCGGATATCCCTGCAGTGACTTGAATGCAGGCTCGTCTTGCATCTTCCAAGATGAAAGGATGTCTGAATCCCCTGTGGAGACCACAGAGAAAGAACTAGTTCCCCACCTCATCGCGACCGGAGGCCTCACATCCTTTGAAAACTCCAGAGGTACGCGGAGATTAGTGCCTCCAAAGGAGACGATGCCTGAATCCTCATGAAACTTGATAGGAGTCCCAGGATTCCTGTGGCACGTGGAAAGGGACCCTTGGTCTCCCGCCTCAGCTGGAGAGGCGTCCCAAATGCCCTGCCAAGCCTCGAGGAGAATCCCGAGTTGTCCCTCGCAACTAGGTAGGAGTCCTGACGTCGCTGAACAAACACGTGTGTGGAAGGGCCATTCCCGTCGTAACTCGAGAATATACCCCAGGTTCCCGCCGCAACTCGAGAAAGACCAGGAGACTTCCCCCTCGCCGCGAGATGCTGCCCGATTCCCTTGCACTGCGTGCAGAGCAATTCCGTTTTGCACATCACACATGAAAGGAGCCTTGATTTCCTTGATGGCACTCCAGAGAATCCCCAAGAACACTGTTTCAAGGCTAGAGGGATCCTGAGGTCACTGTAGCAAAACGAAAGTGCTCCGGGGACCAAAAATCAACTCGAGATGCGAGGTTAGCCCCTGGCTTCGACTCCAGAGGAATACCACCTTACCACAAGCACCTCAAGAGGAGGCTTCTCTCAGCTCTAGCTATGTGAGAGGGACCCTGAGTTTGCGGCGTCAAGTGGAATGGACACCGCGATGCCCTGACTCGAAATAAGGCCGGATATCCCTGCAGTGACTTGAATGCAGGCTCGTCTTGCATCTCCGAAGATGAAAGGATGTCTGAATCCCCTGTGGAGACCACAGAGAAAGACCTAGTTCCCCACCTCATCGCGACCGGAGGCCTCACATCCTTTGAAAACTCCAGAGGTACGCGGAGATCAGTGCCTCCAAAGGAGACGATGCGTGACTCCTCGTGAAACTTAATAGGAGTCCCAGGATTCCTGTGGCACGTGGAAAGGGACCCTTGGTCTCCCGCCTCAGCTGGAGAGGCGTCCCAATTGCCCTGCCAAGACTCGAGGAGAACCCCGAGTTGTCCCTCGCAACTAGGCAGGAGTCCTGACGTCGCTGAAGAAACACGTGGGTGGAAGGGGCATCCCCGTCGTACCTCGAGAATATACCCCAGGTTCCCGCCGCAACTCGAGAAAAACCATGAGACTTCCCCCTCGCCGCGAGATGAGGCCCGATTCCCCTGCACTGCGTGCAGAGCAATTCCGTGTTGCACATCACACATGAAAGGAGCCTTGATTTCCTTGATGGCACTCCAGAGAAACACCAAGAACACTGTTTCAAGGCTAGAGGGATCCTGAGGTCACTGTAGCAACACGAAAGAGCTCCGTGGACCAAAAATCAACTCGAGATTAGAGGTTAGTCCCTGGCTTCGACTCCAGAGGAATACCACCTTACCACAAGCACCTTAAAAGGAGGCTTCTCTCAGCTCTAGCTATGTGAGAGGGACCGTGATTTTTTGGCCTCAAGTGGAATGGACACCGCGATGCCCTGACTCGAAATAAGGCCGAATATCTCTGCAGTGACTTGAATGCAGGCTCGTCTTGCATCTCCCAAGAAGAAAGGATGTCTGAATCCCCTGTGGAGACCACAGAGAAAGACCTAGTTCCCCACCTCATCGCGACCGGAGGCCTCACATCCGTTGAAAACTCCAGAGGTATGCGGAGATCAGTGCCTCCAAAGGAGACGATTCCTGACTCCTCGTGAATCTTGATAGGAGTCCCAGGATTCCTGTGGCACGTGGAAAGGGACCCTTGGTCTCCCGCCTCAGCTGGAGAGGCGTCCCAATTGCCCTGCCAAGCCTCGAGGAGAATCCCGAGTTGTCCCTCGCAACTAGGCAGGAGTCCTGCCGTCGCTGAACTAACACGTGTGTGGAAGTGTCATCCCCGCCGTAACTCGAGAATATACCCCAGGTTCCCGCCGCAACTCGCGAAAAACCATGAGACTTCCCCCTCGCCGCGAGATGAGGCCCGATTCCCCTGCACTGCGTGCAGAGCAATTCCGTGTTGCATATCACACATGAAAGGAGCCTTGATTTCCTTGATGTCACTCCAGAGAAACCCCAAGAACACTGTTTCAAGGCTAGAGGGATCCTGAGGTCACTGTAGCAACATGAAAGAGCTCCGTGGACCAAAAATCAACTCGAGATGACAGGTTAGTCCTTGGCTTCGACTCCAGAGGAACACCACCTTACCACAAGCACCTCAAGAGGAGGCTTCTCTCAGGTCTAAGTATGTGAGAGGGACCCTGAGTTTGCGGCCCCAAGTGGAACGGACACCGCGATGCCCTGGCTCGAAATAAGGCCAGATATCCCTGCAGTGACTTGAATGCAGGCTCGTCTTGCATCTCCCAAGACGAAAGGATGTCTGAATCCCCTGTGGAGACCACAGAGAAAGACCTAGTTCCCCACCTCATCGCGACCGGAGGCCTCACATCCTTTGAAAACTCCAGAAGTACGCGGAGATCAGTGCCTCCAAAGGAGACGATTCCTGACTCCTCGTGAATCTTGATAGGAGTCCCAGGATTCCTGTGGCACGTGGAAAGGGACCCTTGGTCTCCCGCCTCAGCTGGAGAGGCGTCCCAATTGCCCTGCCAAGCCTCGAGGAGAATCCCGAGTTGTCCCTCGCAACTAGACAGGAGTCCTGACGTCGCTGAAGAAACACGTGGGTGGAAGGGCCATCCCCGTCGTAACTCGAGAATATTCCCCAGGTTCCCGCCGCAACTCGAGAAAAACCATGAGACTTCCCCCTCGCCGCGAGATGAGGCCCGATTCCCCTGCACTGCATGCAGAGCAATTCCGTGTTGCACATCACACATGAAAAGAGCCTTGATTTCCTTGATGTCACTCCAGAGAAACCCCAAGAACACTGTTTCAAGGCTAGAGGGATCCTGAGGTCACTGTAGCAACACGAAAGAGCTCCGTGGACCAAAAATCAACTCGAGATGAGAGGTTAGTCCCTGGCTTCGACTCCAGAGGAACACCACCTTACCACAAGCACCTCAAGAGGAGGCTTCTCTCAGCTCTAGCTATGTGAGAGGGACCCTGAGTTTGCGGCCTCAAGTGGAATGGACACCGCGATGCCCTGACTCGAAATAAGGCCGAATATCCCTGCAGTGACTTGAATGCAGGCTCTTCTTGCATCTCCCAAGACGAAAGGATGTCTGAATCCCATGTGGAGACCACAGAGAAAGACCTAGTTCCCCACATCATCGCGACCGGAGGCCGCACATTCTTTGAAAACTCCAGAGGTCCGCGGAGATCAGTGCCTCAAAAGGAGACGATGCCTGACTCCTCGTGAAACTTGATAGGAGTCCCAGGATTCCTGTGGCACGTGGAAAGGGACCCTTGGTCTCCCGCCTCAGCTGGAGAGGCGTCCCAAATGCCTTGCCAAGCCTCGAGGAGAATCCCGAGTTGTCCCTCGCAACTAGGCAGTAGTCCTGACGTCGCTGAACAAACACGTGTGTGGAAGGGCCATCCCCGTCGTAACTCGAGAATATACCCCAGGTTCCCGCCGCAACTCGAGAAAAACCAGGAGACTTCCCCCTCGCCGCGAGATGCTGCCCGATTCCCCTGCACTGCGTGCAGAGCAATAACGTGCTGCACATCACACATGAAAGGAGCCTTGATTTCCTTGATGGCACTCCAGAGAATGCCCAAGAACACTGTTTCAAGGCTAGAGGGATCCTGAGGTCACTGTAGCAACACCAAAGAGCTCCGTGGACCACAAATCAACTCGAGATGATAGGTTAGTCCCTGGCTTCGACTCCAGAGGAATACCACCTTACCACAAGCACCTCAAGAGGAGGCTTCTCTCAGCTCTAGCTATGTGAGAGGGACCCTGAGTTTGCGGCCTCAAGTGGAATGGACACCGCGATGCCCTGACTCGAAATAAGGCCGGATATCCCTGCAGTGACTTGAATGCAGGCTCGTCTTGCATCTCCGAAGACGAAAGGATGTCTGAATCCCCTTTGGAGACCACAGAGAAAGACCTAGTTCCCCACCTCATCGCGACCGGAGGCCTCACATCCTTTGAAAACTCCAGAGGTACGCGGAGATCAGTGCCTCCAAAGGAGACGATGCCTGACTCCTCGTGAAACTTAATAGGAGTCCCAGGATTCCTGTGGCACGTGGAAAGGGACCCTTGGTCTCCCGCCTCAGCTGGAGAGGCGTCCCAATTGCCCTGCCAAGCCTCGAGGAGAATCCCGAGTTGTCCCTCGCAACTAGGCAGGAGTCCTGACGTCGCTGAAGAAACACGTGGGTGGAAGGGGCATCCCCGTCGTAACTCGAGAATATACCCCAGGTTCCCGCCGCAACTCGAGAAAAACCATGAGACTTCCCCCTCGCCGCGAGATGAGGCCCGATTCCCCTGCACTGCGTGCAGAGCAATTCCGTGTTGCACATCACACATGAAAGGAGCCTTGATTTCCTTGATGGCACTCCAGAGAAACCCCAAGAACACTGTTTCAAGGCTAGAGGGATCCTGAGGTCACTGTAGCAACACGAAAGAGCTCCGTGGACCAAAAATCAACTCGAGATGAGAGGTTAGTCCCTGGCTTCGACTCCAGAGGAATACCACCTTACCACAAGCACCTCAAAAGGAGGCTTCTCTCAGCTCTAGCTATGTGAGAGGGACCGTGATTTTTTGGCCTCAAGTGGAATGGACACCGCGATGCCCTGACTCGAAATAAGGCCGAATATCCCTGCAGTGACTTGAATGCAGGCTCGTCTTGCATCTCCCAAGATGAAAGGATGTCTGAATCCCCTGTGGAGACCACAGAGAAAGACCTAGTTCCCCACCTCATCGCGACCGGAGGCCTCACATCCTTTGAAAACTCCAGAGGTATGCGGAGATCAGTGCCTCCAAAGGAGACGATTCCTGACTCCTCGTGAATCTTGATAGGAGTCCCAGGATTCCTGTGGCACGTGGAAAGGGACCCTTGGTCTCCCGCCTCAGCTGGAGAGGCGTCCCAATTGCCCTGCCAAGCCTCGAGGAGAATCCCGAGTTGTCCCTCGCAACTAGACAGGAGTCCTGACGTCGCTGAAGAAACACGTGGGTGGAAGGGCCATCCCCGTCGTAACTCGAGAATATTCCCCAGGTTTCCGCCGCAACTCGAGAAAAACCATGAGACTTCCCCCTCGCCGCGAGATGAGGCCCGATTCCCCTGCACTGCATGCAGAGCAATTCCGTGTTGCACATCACACATGAAAGGAGCCTTGATTTCCTTGATGTCACTCCAGAGAAACCCCAAGAACACTGTTTCAAGGCTACAGGGATCCTGAGGTCACTGTAGCAACACGAAAGAGCTCCGTGGACCAAAAATCAACTCGAGATGAGAGGTTAGTCCCTGGCTTCGACTCCAGAGGAATACCACCTTACCACAAGCACTTCAAGAGGAGGCTTCTCTCAGCTCTAGCTATGTGAGAGGGACCGTGATTTTTTGGCCTCAAGTGGAATGGACACCGCGATGCCCTGACTCGAAATAAGGCCGGATATCCCTGCAGTGACTTGAATGCAGGCTCGTCTTGCATCTCCCAAGATGAAAGGATGTCTGAATCCCCTGTGGAGACCACAGAGAAAGACCTAGTTCCCCACCTCATCTCGACCGGAGGCCTCACATCCCTTGAAAACTCCAGAGGTACGCGGAGATCAGTGCCTCCAAAGGAGACGATGCCTGACTCCTCGTGAAACTTGATAGGAGTCCCAGGATTCCTGTGGCACGTGGAAAGGGGCCCTTGGTCTCCCGCCTCAGCTGGAGAGGCGTCCCAATTGCCCTGCCAAGCCTCGAGGAGAATCCCGAGTTGGCCCTCGCATCTAGGCAGGAGTCCTGACGTCGATGAACAAACACGTGTGTGGAAGGGCCATCCCCGTCGTAACTCGAGAATATAACCCAGGTTCCCGCCGCAACTCGAGAAAAACCATGAGACTTCCCCCTCGCCGCGAGATGAGGCCAGATTCCCCTGCACTGCGTGCAGAGCAATTCCGTGTTGCACATCACACATGAAAGGAGCCTTGATTTCCTTGATGGCACTCCAGAGAAACCCCAAGAACACTGTTTCAAGGCTAGAGGGATCCTGAGGTCACTGTAGCAACACGAAAGAGCTCCGTGGACCAAAAATCAACTCGAGATGAGAGGTTAGTCCCTGGCTTCGACTCCAGAGGAATACCACCTTACCACAAGCACCTCAAGAAGAGGCTTCTCTCAACTCTAGGTATGTGAGAGGGACCCTGAGTTTGCGGCCTCAATTGGAATGGACACCGCGATGCCCTGACGGGAAATAAGGCCGGATATCCGTGCAGTGACTTGAATGCAGGCTCGTCTTGCATCTCCCAAGATGAAAGGATGTCTGAATCCCCTGTGGAGACCACAGAGAAAGACCTATTTCCCCACCTCATCGCGACCGGAGGCCTCACATCCCTTGAAAACTCCAGAGGTACGCGCAGATAAGTGCCTCCAAAGGGGACGATGCCTGACTCCTCGTGAAACTTGATAGGAGTCCCAGGATTCCTGTGGCACGTGGAAAGGGACCCTTGGACTCCCGCCTCAGCTGGAGAGGCGTCCCAATTGCCCTGCCAAGCCTCGAGGAGAATCCAGAGTTGTCCCTCGCAACTAGGCAGGAGTCCTGCCGTCGCTGAACTAACACGTGTGTGGAAGTGTCATCCCCGCCGTAACTCGAGAATATACCCCAGGTTCCCGCCGCAACTCGCGAAAAACCATGAGACTTCCCCCTCGCCGCGAGATGAGGCCCGATTCCCCTGCACTGCGTGCAGAGCAATTCCGTGTTGCACATCACACATGAAAGGAGCCTTGATTTCCTTGATGGCACTCCAGAGAAACCCCAAGAACACTGTTTCAAGGCTAGAGGGATCCTGAGGTCACTGTAGTAACATGAAAGAGCTCCGTGGACCAAAAATCAACTCGAGATGACAGGTTAATCCTTGGCTTCGACTCCAGAGGAACACCACCTTACCACAAGCACCTCAAGAGGAGGCTTCTCTCAGGTCTAAGTATGTGAGAGGGACCCTGAGTTTGCGGCCCCAAGTGGAACGGACACCGCGATGTCCTGGCTCGAAATAAGGCCAGATATCCCTGCAGTGACTTGAATGCAGGCTCGTCTTGCATCTCCCAAGACGAAAGGATGTCTGAATCCCCTGTGGAGACCACAGAGAAAGACCTAGTTCCCCACCTCATCGCGACCGGAGGCCTCACATCCTTTGAAAACTCCAGAGGTACGCGGAGATCAGTGCCTCCAAAGGAGACGATGCCTGACTCCTCGTGAAACTTGATAGGAGTCCCAGGATTCCTGTGGCACGTGGAAAGGGACCCTTGGTCTCCCGCCTCAGCTGGAGAGGCGTCCCAATTGCCCTGCCAAGCCTCGAGGAGAATCCTGAGTTGTCCCTCGCAACTAGGCAGGAGTCCTGCCGTCGCTGAACAAACACGTGTGTGGAAGGGCCATCCCCGTCGTAACTCGAGAATATACCCCAGGTTCGCGCCGCAACTCGAGAAAAACCATGAGACTTCCCCTTCGCCGTGAGATGAGGCCCGATTCCCCTGCACTGCGTGCAGAGCAATTCCGTGTTCTACATCACACATGAAAGGAGCCTTGATTTCCTTGATGTCACTCCAGAGTAACCCCAAGAACACTGTTTCAAGGCTAGAGGCATCCTGAGGTCACTGGAGCAACACGAAAGAGCTCCGTGGACCAAAAATCAACTCAAGATGAGATGTTAGTCCACGGCTTCGACTTCAGAGGAATACCACCTTACCACAAGCACCTCAAGAGGAGGCTTCTCTCAGCTCTAGCTATGTGAGAGGGACCCTGAGTTTGCGGCCTCAAGTGGAGTGGACACCGCGATGCCCTGACTCGAAATAAGGCCGGATATCCCTGCAGTGACTTGAATGCAGGCTCGTCTTGCATCTCCCAAGAAGAAAGGATGTCTGAATCCCCTGTGGAGACCACAGAGAAAGACCTAGTTCCCCACCTCATCGCGACCGGAGGCCTCACATCCTTTGAAAACTCCAGAGGTACGCGGAGATCAGTGCCTCCAAAGGAGATGATGCCTGACTCCTCGTGAATCTTGATAGGAGTCCCAGGATTCCTGTGGGACGTGGAAAGGGACACTTGGTCTCCCGCCTCAGCTGGAGAGGCGTCCCAATTGCCCTGCCAAGCCTCGAGGAGAATCCCGAGTTGTCCCTCGCAACTAGGCAGGAGTCCTGACGTCGCTGAACAAACACGTGTGTGGAAGGGCCATCCCCGTCGTAACTCCAGAATATACCCCAGGTTCCCGCCGCAATTCGAGAAAAACCATGAGACTTCCCCCTCGCCGCGAGATGAGGCCCGATTCCCCTGCACTGCATGCAGAGCAATTCCGTGTTGCACATCACACATGAAAGGAGCCTTGATTTCCTTGATGGCACTCCAGAGAAACCCCAAGAACACTGTTTCAAGGCTAGAGGGATCCTGAGGTCACTGTAGCAACACTAAAGAGCTCCGTGGACCAAAAATCAACTCAAGATGAGAGGTTAGTCCCTGGCTTCGACTCCAGAGGAATACCACCTTACCACAAGCACCTCAAGAGGAGGCTTCTCTCAGCTCTAGGTATGTGAGAGGGACCCTGAGTTTGCGGCCTCAAGTGGAATGGACACCGCGATGCCCTGACTCGAAATAAGGCCGGATATCCCTGCAGTGACTTCAATGCAGGCTCGTCTTGCATCTCCCAAGACGAAAGGATGTCTGAATCCCCTGTGGAGACCACAGAGAAAGACCTAGTTCCCTACCTCATCGCGACCAGAGGCCTCACTTCCTTTGTAAACTCCAGAGGTACGCGGAGATCCTTGCCTCCAAAGGAGACGATGGCTGACTCCTCGTCAAACTTGATAGGAGTCCCAGGTTTCCTGTGGCACGTGGAAAGGGACACTTTGTCTCCCGCCTCAGCTGGAGAGGCGTCCCAATTGCCCTGCCAAGCCTCGAGGAGAATCCCGAGTTGTCCCTCGCAACTAGGCAGGAGTCCTGACGTCGCTGAAGAAACACGTGGGTGGAAGGGGCATCCCCGTCGTAACTCGAGAATATACCCCAGGTTCCCGCCGCAACTCGAGAAAAACCATGAGACTTCCCCCTCGCCGCGATATGAGGCCCTATTCCCCTGCACTGCGTGCAGAGCAATTCCGTGTTGCACATCACATATGAAAGGAGCCTTGATTTCCTTGATGGCACTCCAGAGAAACCCCAAGAACACTGTTTCAAGGCTAGAGGGATCCTGAGGTCACTGTAGCAGCAAGAAAGAGCTCCGTGGACGAAAAATCAACTCGAGATGAGAGGTTAGTCCCTGGCTTCGACTCCAGAGGAATACCACCTTACCACAAGCACCTCAAGAGGAGGCTTCTCTCAGCTCTAGGTATGTGAGAGGGACCCTTAGTTTGCGGCCTCAAGTGGAATGGACACCGCGATGCCCTGACTCGAAATAAGGCCGGATATCCCTGCAGTGACTTGAATGCAGGCTCGTCTTGCATCTCCCAAGACCAAAGGAAATCTGAATCCCCTATGGAGACCACAGAGAAAGACCTAGTTCCCCACCTCATCGCGACTGGAGGCCTCACATCCTTTGAAAACTCCAGAGGTACGCGGAGATCAGTGCCTCCAAAGGAGACGATGCCTGACTCCTCGTGAAACTTGATAGGACTCCCAGGATTCCTGTGGCACGTGGAAAGGGACCCTTGGTCTCCCGCCTCAGCTGGAGAGGCGTCCCAATTGCCCTGCCAAGCCTCGAGGAGAATCTCGAGTTGTCACTCGCAACTAGGCAGGAGTCTGACATCGCTGAACAAACACGTGGGTGGAAGGGCCATCCCCGTCGTAACTTGAGAATATACTCCAGGTTCCCGCCGCAACTCGAGAAAAACCATGAGACTTCCCCCTCGCCATGAGATGAGGCCCGATTCCCCTGCACTGCGTGCAGAGCAATTCCGTGTTGCATATCACACATGAAAGGAGCCTTGATTTCCTTGATGGCACTCCAGAGAAACCCCAAGAACACTGTTTCAAGGCTAGAGGGATCCTGAGGTCAATGTAGCAGCACGAAAGAGCTCCGTGGACCAAAAATCAACTCGAGATGAGAGGTTAGTCCCTGGCTTCGACTCCAGAGAATTACTACCTTACCACAAGCACCTCAAGAGGAGGCTTCTCTCAGCTCTAGCTATGTGAGAGGGACCCTGAGTTTGCGGCCTCAAGTGGAATGGACACCGCGATGCCCTGACTCGAAATAAGGCCGGATATCCCTGCAGTGACTTGAATGCAGGCTCGTCTTGCATCTCCCAAGACAAAAGGATGTCTGAATCCCCTGTGGAGACCACAGAGAAAGACATAGTTCCCCACCTCATCGCGACAGGGCCTCACATCCTTTGAAAACTCCAGAGGTACGCGGAGATCAGTGCCTCCAAAGGAGACGATGCCTGACGCCTTATGAAAGTTGATAGGAGTCCCAGGATTCCTGTGGCACGTGGAAAGGGACCCTTGGTCTCCCGCCTCAGCTGGAGAGGCGTCCCAATTGCCCTGCCAAGCCTCGAGGAGAATCCCGAGTTGTTCCTCGCAACTAGGCAGGAGTCCTGACGTCGCTGAACAAACACGTGTGTGGAAGGGCCATCCCCGTCGTAACTCGAGAATATACCCCAGGTTCCCGCCGCAACTCGAGAAAAACCATGAGACTTCCCCCTCGCCCCGAAATGAGGACCGATTCCCCTGCACTGCATGCAGAGCAATTCCGTGTTGCACATCACACATGAAAGGAGCCTCGATTTCCTTGATGGCACTCCAGAGAAACCCCAAGAACACTGTTTCAAGGCTAGAGGGATCCTGAGGTCACTGTAGCAACACGAAAGAGCTCCGTGAACCAAAAATCAACTCGAGATGAGAGGTTAGTCCCTGGCTTCGACTCCAGAGGAATACCACCTTACCACAAGCACCTCAAGAGGAGGCTTCTCTCAGCTCTAGGTATGTGAGAGGGACCCTGATTTTGCGGCCTCAAGTGGAATGGAAACCGCGATGCCCTGACTCGAAATAAGGCCGAATATCCCTGCAGTGACTTGAATTCAGGCTCGTCTTGCATCTCCCAAGATGAAAGGATGTCTGAATCCCCTATGGAGACCACAGAGAAAGACCTAGTTCCCCACCTCATCGCGACCGGAGGCCTCACATCCTTTGAAAACTCCAGAGCTATGGGGAGATCAGTGCGTCCAAAGGAGACGATGCCTGACTCCTCGTGAAACTTGATAGGAGTCCCAGGATTCCTGTGGCACGTGGAAAGGGACCCTTGGTCTCCCGCCTCAGCTGGAGAGGCGTCCCAATTGCCCTGCCAAGCCTTGAGGAGAATCCCGAGTTGTCCCTCGCAACTAGGCAGGAGTCCTGACGTCGCTGAACAAACACGTGGGTGGAAGGGCCATCCCCGTCGTATCTCGAGAATACACCCCATGTTCCCGCCGCAACTCGAGAAAAACCATGAGACTTCCCCCTCGCCGCGAGATGAGGCCTGATTCTCCTGGACTGCGTGTAGAGCAATTTCGTGTTGCACATCACACGTGAAAGGTGCCTTGATTTCCTTGATGGCACTCCAGAGAAACCCCAAGAACACTGTTTCAAGGCTAGAGGGATCCTGTGGTCACTGTAGCCATACGAAAGAGCTCCGTGGACCAAGAATCAACTCGAGATGAGAGGTTAGTCCCTGGCTTCGACTAAAGAGGAATACCACCTTACCACAAGCACCTCAAGAGGAGGCTTCCCTCAGCTCTAGGTATGTGAGAGGGAATCTGAGTTTGCGGCCACAAGTGGAATGGACACCGCGATGTCCTGACTTGAAATAAGGCCGGATATCCCTGCAGTGACTTGAATGCAGGCTCGTCTTGCATCACCCAAGACGAAAGGATGTCTGAATTCCCTGTGGAGACCACAGAGAAAGGACTAGTTCCCCACCTCATGGCGACCGGAGGCCTCACATCCTTTGAAAACTCCAGAGGTACGTGGAGATCAGTGCCTCCAAAGGAGACGATGCCTGACTCCTCGTGAAACTTGATAGGAGTCCCAGGATTCCTGTGGCACGTGGAAAGGGACCCTTGGTCTCCCGCCTCAGCTGGAGAGGCGTCCCAATTTCCCTGCCAAGCCTCGAGGAGAATCCCGAGTTGTCCCTCGCAACTAGGCAGGAGTCCTGACGTCGCTGAACAAACACATGTGTGGAAGGGCCATTCCCATCGTAACTCGGAAATATACCCCAGGTTCCCGCCGCAACTCGAGAAAAACCATGAGACTTCCCCCTCGCCGCGAGATGAGGCCCGATTCCCCTGCACTGCATGCAGAGCAATTCCTTGTGGCACATCACTCACGATAGGAGCCTTGATTTCCTTGATGGCACTCCAGAGAAACACCAAGAACACTGTTTAAAGGCTACAGGGATCCTGAGGTCACTGTAGCAACAGGAAAGAGCTCCGTGGACCAAGAATCAACTCGAGATGAGAGGTTAATCACTGGCTTCGATTCCAGAGGAATACCACCTTACCACAAGCACCTCAAGAGGAGGCTTCTCTCAGCTCTAGGTATGTGAGAGGGACCCTGAGTTTGCAGCCTCAAGTGGAATGGACACTGCAATGCCCTGACTCGAAATAAGGCCGGATATCCCTGCAGTGACTTGAATGCAGGCTCGTCTTGCATTTCCCAAGAAGAAAAGATGTCTGCATCCCCTGTGGAGACCACAGAGAAAGACCTAGTTCCCCACCTCATCGCGACCGGAGGTCTCACATCCTTTGAAAACTCCAGAGGTACGCGGAGATCAGTGCCTCCAAAGGAGACGATGCCTGACTCCTCGTGAAACTTGATAGGAGTCCCAAGATTCCTGTGGCATGTGGAAAGGGACCCTTGGTCTCCCGCCTCAGCTGGAGAGGCGTTCCATTTGCCCTGCCAAGCTTCGAGGAGAATCCTGAGTTGTCCCTCGCAACTAGGCAGGAGTCCTGACGTCGCTGAATAAACACGTGGGTGGAAGGGCCATCCCCGTCGTAACTCGAGAATATACCCCACGTTCTCGCCGCAAGTCGAGTAAAACCATGAGATTTCCCCCTCGCCGTGAGATGAGGCCCGATTCCCCTGCACTGCATGCAGAGCAATTCATTGTTGCACATCAAACATGAAAGGGGCCTTGATTTCCTTGATGGCACTCCAGAGAAACCCCAAGAACACTGTTTCAAGGCTATAGGGATCCTGAGGTCACTGTAGCAATACGAAAGAGCTCCGTGGACCAAAAATCAACTCGAGATGAGAGGTTAGTCCCTGACTTCGACTCCAGAGGAATACCACCTTACCACAAGCACCTCAAGAGGAGGCTTCTCTCAGCTCTAGGTATGTGAGAGGGACCCTGAGTTTGCGGCCTCAAGTGGAATGGACACCGCGATGCCCTGTCGCGAAATAAGGCCGGATATCCCTGCAGTGACTTGAATGCAGGCTCGTCTTTCATCCTCCAAGATGAAAGGATGTCTGAATCCCCTGTGGAGACCACAGAGAAAGACCTAGTTCCCCACCTCATCGCGACCGGAGGCCTCACATCCTTTGAAAACTCCAGAGGTACGCGGAGATCAGTGCCTCCAAAGGAGACGATGCCTGACTCCTCGTGAAACTTGATAGGAGTCCCAGGATTCCTGTGGCACGTGGAAAGGGACCCTTGGTCTCCCGCCTCAGCTGGAGAGGCGTCCCAATTGCCCTGCCAAGCCTCGAGGAGAATCCCGAGTTGTCCCTCGCAACTAGGCAGGAGTCCTGACCTCGCTGAAGAAACACGTGTGTGGAAGGGCCATTCCCGTCGTAACTCGAGAATATACCCCAGGTTCCCGCCGCAACTCGAGAAAAACCCTGAGACTTCCCCCTCACCGCGAGATGAGGCCCGACTCCCCTGCATTGCGTGCAGAGCAATTCCGTGTTGCACATCACAGATGAAAGGAGCCTTGATTTCCTTGATGGCACTCCAGAGAAACCCCAAGAACACTGTTTCAAGGCTAGAGGGATCCTGCGGTCACTGTACCAACACGAAAGAGCTCCGTGGACCAAAAATCAACTCGAGATGAGAGGTTAGTCCCTGACTTCGACTCCAGAGGAATACCACCTTACCACAAGCACCTCAAGAGGAGGCTTCTCTCAGCTCTAGGTATGTGAGAAGGACCTTGAGTTTGCGGCCTCAAGTGAAATGGAAACCGCGATGCTATGACTCGAAATAAGGCCGGATATCCCTGCAGTGACTTGAATGCAGGCTCGTCTTGCATCTCCCAAGACGAAAGGATATCTGAATCCCCTGTGGAGACCACAGAGAAAGACCTAGTTCCCCACCTCATCGCGACCGGAAGCCTCACATGCTTTGAAAATTCCAGAGGTACGCGGAGATCAGTGCCTCCAAAGGAGACGATGCCTGACTTCTCGTGATACTTGATAGGAGTCCCAGGATTCCTGTGGCACGTGGAAAGGGACCCTTGGTCTCCCGCCTCAGCTGGAGAGGCATCCCAATTGCCCTGCCAAGCCTCGAGGAGAATCCCGAATTGTCCCTCGCAACTAGGCAGGAGTCCTGACGTCGCTGAACAAACACGTGCGTGGAAGGGCCATCCCCGTCGTAACTCGAGAATATACCCCAGGTTCCCGCCGCAACTCGAGAAAAACCATGAGACTTCCCCCTCGCTGCGAGATGAGGCCCGATTCCCCTGCACTGCATGCAAAGCAATTCCGAGTTGCACATCAAACATGAAAGGAGCCTTGATTTCCTTGATGGCACTCCAGAGAAACCCCAACAACACTGTTTCAAGGCCAGAGGGATCCTGAGGTCACTGTACCAACACGAAAGAGCTCCGTGGACCAAAAATCAACTCGAGATGAGAGGTTATTCCCTGGCTTCGACTCCAGAGGAATACTACCTTACCACTGCACCTCAAGAGGAGGCTTCTCTCAGCTCTAGGTATGTGAGAGGGACCCTGAGTTTGCGGCCTCAAGTGGAATGGACACTGCGATGCCCTGACACGAAATAAGGCCGGATATCCCTGCAGTGACTTGAATGCAGGCTCGTTTTGCATCTCCCAAGACGAAAGGATGTCTGAATCCCCTGTGGAGACCACAGAGAAAGACCTAGTTCCCCACCTCATCGCGACCGGAGGCCTCACATCCTTTGAAAACTCCAGAGGTACGCGGAGATCAGTGCCTCCAAAGGAGACGATGCCTGACTCCTCGTGAAACTTGATAGGAGTCCCAGGATTCCTGTGGCACGTGGAAAGGGACCCTTGGTCTCCCGCCTCAGCTGGAGAGGCGTCCCAATTGCCCTGCCAAGCCTCGAGGAGAATCCCGAGTTGTCCCTCGCAACTAGGCAGGAGTCCTGACGTCGCTGAACAAACACGTGTGTGGAAGGGCCATCCCCGTCGTAACTCTAGAATATACCCCAGGTTCCCGCCGCAACTCGAGAAAAACCATGAGACTTCCCCCTCGCCGCGAGATGAGGCCCGATTTCCCTGCACTGCATGCAAAGCAATTCCGAGTTGCACATCAAACATGAAAGGAGCCTTGATTTCCTAGATGGCACTCCAGAGAAACCCCAAGAACACTGTTTCAAGGCCAGAGGGATCCTGAGGTCACTGTACCAACACGAAAGAGCTCCGTGGACCAAAAATCAACTCGAGATGAGAGGTTAGTCCCTGGCTTCGACTCCAGAGGAATACCACCTTACCACTGCACCTCAAGAGGAGGCTTCTCTCAGCTCTAGGTATGTGAGAAGGACCCTGAGTTTGCGGCCTCAAGTGGAATGGACACCGCGATGCCCTGACTCGAAATAAGGCCGGATATCCCTGCAGTGACTTGAATGCAGGCTCGTCTTGCATCTCCCAAGACGAAAGGATGTCTGAATCCCCTGTGGAGACCACAGAGAAAGGACTAGTTCCCCACCTCATGGCGACCGGAGGCCTCACATCCTTTGAAAACTCCAGAGGTACGTGGAGATCAGTGCCTCCAAAGGAGACGATGGCTGACTCCTCGTGAAACTTGATAGGAGTCCCAGGATTCCTGTGGCACGTGGAAAGGGACACTTGGTTTCCCGCCTTAGCTGGAGAGGCGTCCCAATTGCCCTGCCAAGCCTCGAGGCGAATCCCGAGTTGTCCCTCGCAACTAGGCAGGAGTCCTGACGTGGCTGAACAAACACGTGGCTGGAAGGGCCATCCCCGTCGTAACTCGAGAATATACCCCACGTTCCCGCCGCAACTCGAGAAAAACCATGAGACTTCCCCCTCGCCGCGAGATGAGGCCCGATTCCCCTGCACTGTGTGCAGAGAAATTCCGTGTTGCACATCACACATGAAAGGAGCCTTGATTTCCTTGATGGCACTCCAGAGAAACCCCAAGAACACTGTTTCAAGGCTAGAGGCATCCTGAGGTCACTGGAGCAACACGAAAGAGCTCCGTGGACCAAAAATCAACTCAAGATGAGATGTTAGTCCCCGGCTTCGACTTCAGAGGAATACCACCTTATCACAAGCACCTCAAGAGGAGGCTTCTCTCAGCTCTAGCTATGTGAGAGGGACCCTGAGTTTGCGGCCTCAAGTGGAATGGACACCGCGATGCCCTGACTCGAAATAAGGCCGGATATCCCTGCAGTGACTTGAATGCAGGCTCGTCTTGCATCTCCGAAGACGAAAGGATGTCTGAATCCCCTGTGGAGACCACAGAGAAAGACCTAGTTCCCCACCTCATCGCGACCGGAGGCCTCACATCCTTTGAAAACTCCAGAGGGACGCGGAGATCAGTGCCTCCAAAGGAGACGATGCGTGACTCCTCGTGAAACTTAATAGGAGTCCCAGGATTCCTGTGGCACGTGGAAAGGGACACTTGGTCTCCCGCCTCAGCTGGAGAGGCGTCCCAATTGCCCTGCCAAGCCTCGAGGAGAATCCCGAGTTGTCCCTCGCAACTAGGCAGGAGTCCTGATGTCGCTGAACAAACACGTGTGTGAAAGGTCAATCCCCGTCGTAACTCGAGAATACACCCCAGGTTCCCGCCGCAACTCGAGAAAAACCATGAGACTTCCCCCTCGCCGCGAGATGAGGCCCGATTCTCCTGGACTGCGTGCAGAGCAATTTCGTGTTGCACATCACACATGAAAGGAGCCTTGATTTCCTTGATGGCACTCCAGAGAAACCCCAAGAACACTGTTTCAAGGCTAGAGGCATTCTGAGGTCAATGTAGCAACACGAAAGAGGTCCGTGGACCAAGAATCAACTCGAGATGAGAGGTTAGTCCCTGGCTTCGACTAAAGAGGAATACCACCTTACCACAAGCATCTCAAGAGGAGGCTTCCCTCAGCTCTAGGTATGTGAGAGGGACCCTGAGTTTGCGGCCTCCAGTGGAATGGACACCGCGATGCCCTGACTCGAAATAAGCCTGGATATCCCTGCAGTGACTTGAATGCAGGCTCGTCTTGCATCTCCCAAGACGAAAGGATGTCTGAATCCCCTGTGGAGACCACAGAGAAAGACCTAGTTCCCCAGCTCATCGCGACCGGAGGCCTCACATCTTTTAAAAACTCCAGAGGTACGCGGAGATCAGTGCCGCCAAAGAAGACGATGCCTGACTCCTCGTGAAACTTGATAGGAGTCCCAGGATTCCTGTGGCACGTGGAAAGGGACCCTTGGTCTCCCCCCTCAGCTGCAGAGGCGTCCCAATTGCCCTGCCAAGCCTCGAGGAGAATCCCGAGTTGTCCCTCGCAACTAGGCAGGAGTCCTGACGTCGCTGAACAAACACGTGTGTGGAAGGGCCATCCCCGTCGTAACTCGAGAATATACCCCAGGTTCCCGTCGCAACTCGAGAAAAACCATGAGACTTCCCCCTCGCCGCGTGATGAGGTCCGATTCCCCTGCACTGCGTGCAGTGCAATTCCGTGTTGCACATCACATATGAAAGGAGCCTTGATTTCCTTGATGGCACTCCAGAGAAACCCCAAGAACACTGTTTCAAGGCTAGAGGCATCCTGAGGTCACTGTAGCAACAGCAAAGAGCTCCGTGGACCAAAAATCAACTCGAGATGAGAGGTTAGTCCCTGGCTTCGACTCCAGAGGAATACCACCTTACCACAAGCACCTCAAGAGGAGGCTTCTCTCAGCTCTAGGTATGTGAGAGGTACCCTGAGTTTGCAGCCTCAAGTGGAATGGACACTGCAATGCCCTGACTCGAAATAAGGCCGGATATCCCTGCAGTGACTTGAATGCAGGCTCGTCTTGCATCTCCGAAGAAGAAAGGATGTCTGAATCCCCTGTGAAGACCACAGAGAAAGACCTAGTTCCCCACCTCATCGCGACCGGAGGCCTCACATCCTTTGAAAACTCCAGAGGTATGCGGAGATCAGTGCCTCCAAAGGAGACAATGCCTGACTCCTCGTGAATCTTGATAGGAGTCCCAGGATTCCTGTGGCATGTGGAAAGGGACACTTGGTCTCCCGCCTCAGCTGGAGAGGCGTTCCATTTGCCTTGCCAAGCTTCGAGGAGAATCCCGAGTTGTCCCTCTCAACTAGGCAGGAGTCCTGACGTCGCTGAACAAACACTTGTGTGGAAGGGCCATCCCCGTCGTAACTCGAGAATATACCCCAGGTTCCCGCCGCAACTCGACAAAAACCATGAGACTTCCCACTCGCCGCGAGATGAGGCCCGATTCCCCTGCACTGCATGCAAAGCAATTCCGAGTTGCACATCAAACATGAAAGGAGCCTTGATTTCCTAAACTGCACTCCAGAGAAACCCCAAGAACACTGTTTCAAGGCCAGAGGGATCCTGAGGTCACTGTAGCAACACGAAAGAGCTCCGTGGACGAAAAATCAACTCGAGATGAGAGGTTAGTCCCTGGCTTCGACTCCAGAGGAATACCACCTTACCACAAGCACCTCAAGAGGAGGCTTCTCTCAGCTCTAGGTATGTGAGAGGGACCCTGAGTTTGCGGCCTCAAGTGGAATGGACACCGCGATGCCCTGACTCGAAATAAGGCCGGATATCCCTGCAGTGACTTGAATGAAGGCTCGTCTTGTATCTCCCAAGATGAAAGGATGTCTGAATCCCCTGTGGAGACCACAGAGAAAGACCTAGTTCCCGACCTCATGGCGACCGGAGGCCTCACATTCTTTGAAAACTCCAGAGGTACGCGGAGATAAGTGCCTCCAAAGGAGACGATGCCTGACTCCTTGTGAAACTTGATAGGAGTCCCAGGATTCCTGTGGCACGTGGAAAGGGACCCTTGGTCTCCCGCCTCAGCTGGAGAGGCGTCCCAATTGCCCTGCCAAGCCTCGAGGAGAATCCCGAGTTGTCCCTCGCAACTAGGCAGGAGTCCTGACCTCGCTGAAGAAACACGTGTGTGGAAGGGCCATTTCCGTCGTAACTCGAGAATATACCCCAGGTTCCCGCCGCAACTCGAGAAAAACCATGAGAGTTCCCCCTCGCCGCGAGATGAGGCCCGATTCCCCTGCACTGCGTGCAGAGCAATTCCGTGTTGCACATCACACATGAAAGGAGCCTTGATTTCCTTGATGGCACTCCAGAGAAACCCCAAGAACACTGTTTCAAGGCTAGAGGGATCCTGTGGTCACTGTAGCCATACGAAAGAGCTCCGTGGACCAAAAATCAACTCGAGATGAGAGGTTAGTCCCTGGTTTCGACTCCAGAGGAATACCACCTTACCACAAGCACCTCAAGAGTAGGCTTCTCTCAGCTCTAGGTATGTGAGAGGGACCCTTAGTTTGCGGCCTCAAGTGGAATGGACACCGCGATGCCCTGACTCGAAATAAGGCCAGATATCCCTGCAGTGACTTGAATGCAGGCTCGTCTTGCATCTCCCAAGACGAAAGAATGTCTGAATCCCCTGTGGAGACCACAGAGAAAGACCTAGTTTCCCACCTCATCGCGACCGGAGGCCTCACATCCTTTGTAAACTCCCGAGGTATGCGGAGATCCTTTCCTCCAAAGGAGACGATGGCTGACTCCTCGTCAAACTAGATAGGAGTCCCAGGTTTCCTGTGGCAAGTGAAAGGGACACTTGGTCTCCCCCCTCAGCTGGAGAGGCGTCCCAATTGCCCTGCCAAGCCTCGAGGAGAATCCCGAGTTGTCCCTCGCAACTAGGCAGGAGTCCTGACGTCGCTGAACAAACACGTGGGTGGAAGGGCCATCCCCAACGTAACTCGAGAATATATCCCAGGTTCCCGCCGCAACTCGAGAAAAAGCATGAGACTTCCCCCTCGCCGCGAGATGAGGCCCGATTCCCCTGCACTGCGTGCAGAGCAATTCCGTGTTGCACATCACACATGAAAGGAGCCTTCATTTCCTTGATGGCACTCCAGAGAAACCCCAAGAACACTGTTTCAAGGGTAGAGGGATCCTGAGGTCACTGTAGCAACACGAAAGAGCTCCGTGGACCAAAAATCAACGCGAGATGAGAGGTTAGTCCCTGGCTTCGACGCCAGAGGAATACCACCTTACCACAAGCACCTCAAGAGAAGGCTTCTCTCAGCTCTAGGTATGTGAGAGGGACCCTGATTTTGCGGCATCAAGTGGAATGGACACCGCGATGCCCTGACTCGAAATAAGGCCGGATATCCCTGCAGTGACTTGAATGCAGGCTCGTCTTGCATCTCCCAAGATGAAAGGATGTCTGAATCCCCTGTGGAGACCACAGAGA
Organism: Cervus elaphus; assembly: GCF_910594005.1. Lineage (NCBI taxonomy): Eukaryota > Metazoa > Chordata > Mammalia > Artiodactyla > Cervidae > Cervus > Cervus elaphus. Next base: position 1,020,620 of record NW_025316690.1, on the reverse strand, counting down.
AAGACCTAGTTCCCGACCTCATGGCGACCGGAGGCCTCACATCCTTTGAAAACTCCAGAAGCACGCGGAGATCAGTTCCTCCAAAGGAGACGATGCCTGACTCCTCGTGAAACTTGATAGGAGTCCCAGGATTCCTGTGGCACGTGGAAAGGGACACTTGGTCTCCCGCCTCACCTGGAGAGGCGTCCCAATTGCCCTGCCAAGCCTCGAGGAGAATCCCGAGTTGTCCCTCGCAACTAGGCAGGAGTCCTGACGTCGCTGAACAAGCACGTGTGTGGAAGGGCCATCCCCGTCGTAACTCGAGAATATACCCCAGGTTCCCGCCGCAACTCGAGAAAAACCGTGAGACTTCCCCCTCGCCGCGAGATGAGGCCCGATTCCCCTGCACTGCGTGCAGAGCAATTCCGTGTTGCACATCACACATGAAAGGAGCCTTGATTTCCTTGATGGCACTCCAGAGAAACCCCAAGAACACTGTTTCAAGGCTAGAGGGATCCTGAGGTCACTGTAGCAACACGAAAGAGCTCCGTGGACCAAAAATCAACTCGAGATGAGAGGTTAGTCCCTGGCTTCGACTCCAGAGGAATACCACCTTACCACAAGCACCTCAAGAGGAGGCTTCTCTCAGCTCTAGGTATGTGAGAGGGAACCTTAGTTTGCGGCCTCAAGTGGAATGGACACCGCGAAGCCCTGACTCGAAATAAGGCCGGATATGCCTGCAGTGACTTGAATGCAGGCTCGTCTTGCATCTCCCAAGACGAAAGGATGTCTGAATCCCCTGTGGAGACCACAGAGAAAGACCTAGTTCCCCACCTCTTCGCGACCGGAGGCCTCACATCCTTTGTAAACTCCAGAGGTACGCGGAGATCCTTGCCTCCAAAGGAGACGATGGCTGACTCCTCGTCAAACTTGATAGGAGTCCCAGGTTTCCTGTGGAACGTGGAAAGGGACACTTGGTCTCCCGCCTCAGCTGGAGAGGCGTCCCAATTGCCCTGCCAAGCCTCGAGGAGAATCCCGAGTTGTCCCTCGCAACTAGGCAGGAGTCCTGCAGTCGCTGAAGAAACAGGTGTGTGAAAGGGCCATCCCCGTCGTAACTCGAGAATATACCCCAGGTTCCCGCCGCAACTCGAGAAAAACCATGAGACTTCCCCCTCGCCGCGAGATGAGGCCCGATTCCCCTGCACTGCGTGCAGAGCAATGCCGTGTTGCACATCACACATGAAAGGAGCCTTGATTTCCTTGATGGCACTCCAGAGAAACCCCAAGAACACTGTTTCAAGGCTAGAGGGATCCTGAGGTCACTGTAGCAACACGAAAGAGCTCCATGGACCAACAATCAACTCGAAATGAGAGGTTAGTCCCTGGCTTCGACTCCAGAGGAATACCACCTTACCACAAGCACCTCAAGAGGAGGCTTCTCTCAGCTCTAAGTATGTGATAGGGACCCTGAGTTTACGGCCTCAAGTGGAATGGACACCGCGATGCCCTGACTCGAAATAAGGCCGGATATCCCTGCAGTGACTTGAATGCAGGCTCGTCTTGCATCTCCCAAGATGAAAGGATGTCTGAATCCCTGTGGAGACCACAGAGAAAGACCTAGTTCCCGACCTCATGGCGACCGGAGGCCTCACATCCTTTGAAAACTCCAGAGGTACGCGGAGATCAGTTCCTCCAAAGGAGACGATGCCTGACTCCTCGTGAAACTTGATAGGAGTCACAGGATTCCTGTGGGACGTGGAAAGGGACCCTTGGAGTTCCGCCTCAGCTGGAGAGGCGTCCCAATTGCCCTGCCAAGCCTCGAGGAGAATCCCGAGTTGTCCCTCGCAACTAGGCAGGAGTCCTGACGTCGCTGAACAAACACGTGTTTGGAAGGGCCATCCCCGTCGTAACTCGAGAATATACCCCAGGTTCCCGCCGCAACTCGAGAAAAACCATGAGACTTCCCCCTCGCCGCGAGATGAGGCCCGATTCCCCTGCACTGCATGCAGAGCAATTCCGTGTTGCACATCACACATGAAAGGACCCTTGATTTCCTTGATGGCACTCCAGAGAAACACCAAGAACACTGTTTTAAGGCTAGAGGGATCCTGAGGTCACTGTAGCAACACGAAAGAGCTCCGTGGACCAGAAATCAACTCGAGATGAGAGGTTAGTCCCTGGTTTCGACTCCAGAGAAATACCACCTTACCACAAGCACCTCAAGAGGAGGCTTCTCTCAGCTCTAGGTATGTGAGAGGGACCCTGATTTTGCGGCCTCAATTGGAATGGACACCGCGATGCCCTGACTCGAAATAAGGCCGGATATCCCTGCAGTGACTTGAATGCAGGCTCGTCTTGCATCTCCCAAGATGAAAGGATGTCTGAATCCCCTGTGGAGACCACAGAGAAAGACCTAGTTCCCCACCTCATCGCGACCGGAGGCCTCACATCCTTTGAAAACTCCAGAGGTACGCGGAGATCAGTGCCTCCAAAGGAGACGATGCCTGACTCCTCGTGAAACTTGATAGGAATCCCAGGATTCCTGTGGCACGTGGAAAGGGACCCTTGGTCTCCCGCCTCAGCTGGAGAGGCGTCCCAATTGCCCTGCCAAGCCTCGAGGAGAATCCCGAGTTGTCCCTCGCAACTAGGCAGGAGTCCTGACGTCGCTGAACAAACACGTGGGTGGAAGGGCCATCCCCGTCGTAACTCGAGAATATACCCCAGGTTCCCACCGCAACTCGAGAATAACCGTGAGACTTCCCCCTCGCTGCGAGATGAGGCCCGATTCCCCTGCACTGCGTGCAGAGCAATTTCGTGTTGCATATCACATATGAAAGGAGCCTTGATTTCCTTGATGGCACTCCAGAGAAACCCCAAGAACACTGTTTCAAGGCTAGAGGGATCCTGAGGTCACTGTAGCAACACGAAAGAGCTCCATGAACCAAAAATCAACTCGAGATGAGAGGTTAGTCCCTGGCTTCGACTCCAGAGGAATACCACCTTACCACAAGCACCTCAAGAGGAGGCTTCTCTCAGCTCTAGGTATGTGAGAGGGACCTTGAGTTTGCGGCCTCAAGTGGAATGGACACCGCGATGCCCTGACTCGAAATAAGGCCGGATATCCCTGCAGTGACTTGAATGCAGGCTCGTCTTGCATCTCCCAAGACGAAAGGATGTCTGAATCCCCTCTGGAGACCACAGAGAAAGACCTAGCTCCCCAGCTCATCGCGACCGGAGGCCTCACATCCTTTGAAAACTTCAGAGGTACGCGGAGATCAGTGCCTCCAAAGGAGACGATGCCTGACTCCTCGTGAAACTTGATAGGAGTCCCAGGACTCCTGTGGCACGTGGAAAGGGACCCTTGGTCTCCCGCCTCAGCTGGAGAAGCGTCCCAATTGCCCTGCCAAGCCTCGAGGAGAATCCCGAGTTGTCCCTCGTAACTAGGCGGGAGTCCTGACGTCGCTGAACAAACACGTGGGTGGAAGGGCCATCCCCGTCGTAACTCGAAAATATACCCCAGGTTCCCGCCGCAACTCGAGAAAAACCATGAGACTTCCCCCTCGCCGTGATATGAGGCCCGATTCCCCTGCACTGCGTGAAGAGCAATTCCGTGTTGCACATCACACATGAAAGGACCCTTGATTTCCTTGATGGCACTCCAGAGAAACACCAAGAACACTGTTTTAAGGCTAGAGGGATCCTGAGGTCACTGTAGCAACACGAAAGAGCTCCGTGGACCAGAAATCAACTCGAGATGAGAGGTTAGTCCCTGGTTTCGACTCCAGAGAAATACCACCTTACCACAAGCACCTCAAGAGGAGGCTTCTCTCAGCTCTAGGTATGTGAGAGGGACCCTGATTTTGCGGCCTCAATTGGAATGGACACCGCGATGCCCTGACTCGAAATAAGGCCGGATATCCCTGCAGTGACTTGAATGCAGGCTCGTCTTGCATCTCCCAAGATGAAAGGATGTCTGAATCCCCTGTGGAGACCACAGAGAAAGACCTAGTTCCCCACCTCATCGCGACCGGAGGCCTCACATCCTTTGAAAACTCCAGAGGTACGCGGAGATCAGTGCCTCCAAAGGAGACGATGCCTGACTCCTCGTGAAACTTGATAGGAATCCCAGGATTCCTGTGGCACGTGGAAAGGGACCCTTGGTCTCCCGCCTCAGCTGGAGAGGCGTTACAATTGCCCTGGCAAGCCTCGAGGAGAATCCCGAGTTGTCCCTCGCAACTAGGCAGGAGTCCTGACGTCGCTGAACAAACACGTGGGTGGAAGGGCCATCCCCGTCGTAACTCGAGAATATACCCCAGGTTCCCACCGCAACTCGAGAATAACCGTGAGACTTCCCCCTCGCTGCGAGATGAGGCCCGATTCCCCTGCACTGCGTGCAGAGCAATTTCGTGTTGCATATCACACATGAAAGGAGCCTTGATTTCCTTGATGGCACTCCAGAGAAACCCCAAGAACACTGTTTCAAGGCTAGAGGGATCCTGAGGTCACTGTAGCAACACGAAAGAGCTCCATGGACCAAAAATCAACTCGAGATGAGAGGTTAGTCCCTGGCTTCGACTCCAGAGGAATACCACCTTACCACAAGCACCTCAAGAGGAGGCTTCTCTCAGCTCTAGGTATGTGAGAGGGACCTTGAGTTTGCGGCCTCAAGTGGAATGGACACCGCGATGCCCTGACTCGAAATAAGGCCGGATATCCCTGCAGTGACTTGAATGCAGGCTCGTCTTGCATCTCCCAAGACGAAAGGATGTCTGAATCCCCTCTGGAGACCACAGAGAAAGACCTAGCTCCCCAGCTCATCGCGACCGGAGGCCTCACATCCTTTGAAAACTTCAGAGGGACGCGGAGATCAGTGCCTCCAAAGGAGACGATGCCTGACTCCTCGTGAATCTTGATAGGAGTCCCAGGACTCCTGTGGCACGTGGAAAGGGACCCTTGGTCTCCCGCCTCAGCTGGAGAAGCGTCCCAATTGCCCTGCCAAGCCTCGAGGAGAATCCCGAGTTGTCCCTCGCAACTAGGCGGGAGTCCTGACGTCGCTGAACAAACACGTGGGTGGAAGGGCCATCCCCGTCGTAACTCGAAAATATACCCCAGGTTCCCGCCGCAACTCGAGAAAAACCATGAGACTTCCCCCTCGCCGCGAGATGAGGCCCGATTCCCCTGCACTGCGTGAAGAGCAATTCCGTGTTGCACATCACACATGAAAGGATCCTTTATTTCCTTCATGACACTCCAGAAAAACCCCAAGAACACTGTTTCAAAGCTAGCCGGATCCTGAGGTTACTGTAGCAACACGAAAGAGCTCCGTGAACCAAAAATCAACACGAGATGAGAGGTTAGTCCCTGGCTTCGACTCCAGAGGAATACCACCTTACCACAAGCACCTCAAGAGGAGGCTTCTCTCAGCTCTAGCTATGTGAGAGGGACCCTGAGTTTGCGGCCTCAAGTGGAATGGACACCGCGATGATCTGACTCGAAATAAGGCCGGATATCCCTGCAGTGACTTGAATGCAGGCTCGTCTTGCATCTCCCAAGATGAAAGGATGTCTGAATCCCCTGTGGAGACCACAGAGAAAGACCTAGTTGCCCACCTCATCGCGACCGGAGGCCTCACATCCTTTGAAAACTCCAGAGGTATGCGGAGATCAGTGCCTCCAAAGGAGACGATGCCTGACTCCTCATGAAACTTGATAGGAGTCCCAGGATTCCTGTGGCATGTGGAAAGGGACCCTTGGTCTCCCGCCTCAGCTGGAGAGGCGTCCCAATTGCCCTGCCAAGCCTCGAGGAGAATCCCGAGTTGTCCCTCGCAACTAGGCAGGAGTCCTGACGTCGCTGAACAAACACGTGTGTGGAAGGGCCATCCCCGTCATAACTCGAGAATATACCCCAGGTTCCCGCCGCAACTCGAAAAAAACCATGAGAATTCCCCCTCGCCGCGAGATGAGGCCAGATTCCCCTGCACTGCGTGCAGAGCAATTCCGTGTTGCACATCACACATGAAAGGAGACATGATTTCCTTGATGGCACTCCAGAGAAACCCCAAGAACACTGTTTCAAGGCTAGAGGGATCCTGAGGTCACTGTAGCAACAGGAAAGAGCTCCGTGGACCAAAAATCAATTCGAGATGAGAGGTTTGGTTAGTCCCTGGCTTCGACTCCAGAGGAATACCACCTTACCACAAGCACCTCAAGAGGAGGCTTCTCTCAGCTCTAGGTATGTGAGAGGGACCCTGAGTATGCGGCCTCAATTGGAATGGACACCGCGATGCCCTGACTCGAAATAAGGCCGGATATCCCTGCAGTGACTTGAATGCAGGCTCGTCTTGCATCTCCGAAGACGAAAGGATGTCTGAATCCCTTGTGGAGACCACAGAGAAAGACCTAGTTGCCCACCTCATCGCGACCGGAGGCCTCACATCCTTTGAAAACTCCAGAGGTATGGGGAGATCAGTGCCTCCAAAGGTGACGATGCCTGACTCCTCGTGAAACTTGATAGGAGTCCCAGGATTCCTGTGGCACGTGGAAAGGGACCCTTGGTCTCCCGCCTCAGCTGGAGAGGCGTCCCAATTGCCCTGCCAAGCCTCGAGGAGAATCCCGAGTTGTCCCTCGCAACTAGGCCAGAGTCCTGCGTCGCTGAACAAACACGTGGGTGGAAGGGCCATCCCCGTCGTAACTCGAGAATATACCCCAGGTTCCCGCCGCAACTCGAGAAAAACCATGAGACTTCCCCCTCGCCGCGAGATGAGGCCCGATTCCCCTGCACTGCGTGCAGAGCAATTCCGTGCTGCACATCACACATGAACGGACCCTTGATTTCCTTGATGGCACTCCAGAGAAACCCCAAGAACACTGTTTCAAGGCTAGAGGGATCCTGAGGTCACTGTAGCAACAGGAAAGAGCTCCGTGGACCAAAAATCAATTCGAGATGAGAGGTTAGTCCCTGGCTTCGACTCCAGAGGAATACCACCTTACCACAAGCACCTCAAGAGGAGGCTTCTCTCAGCTCTAGGTATGTGAGGGGGACCCTGAGTTTGCGGCCTCAAGTGGAATGGACACTGCGAAGCCCTGACGTGAAATACGGCCGGATTTCCCTGCAGTGACTTGAATGCAGGCTCGTCTTGCATCTCCCAAGATGAAAGGACGTCTGAAACCCTGTGGAGACAACAGAGAAAGACCTAGTTCCCCACCTCATGGCGACCGGAGGCCTCACATCCTTTGAGGTACGCGGAGATCAGTGCCTCCCAAGGAGACGATGCCTGACTCCTCGTGAAACTTGATAGGAGTCCCAGGATTCCTGTGGCACGTGGAAAGGGACACTTGGTCTCCCGCCTCAGCTGGAGAGGCGTCCCAATTTCCCTGCCAAGCCTCGAGGTGAATCCCGAGTTGTCCCTCACAACTAGGCAGGAGTCCTGACGTCGCTGAACAAACACGTGAGTGGAAGGGCCATCCCCGTCGTAACTCGAGAATATACCCCAGGTTCCCGCCGCAACTCGAGAGAAACCATGAGACTTCCCCCTCGCCGCGAGATGATGCCCGATTCCCCTGCACTGCGTGCAGAGCAATTCTGTGTTGCACATCACACATGAAAGGAGCCTTGATTTCCTTGATGGCACTCCAGAGAAACCCCAAGAACACTGTTTCAAGGCTAGAGGGATCCTGAGGTCACTGTAGCCACACGAAAGAGCTCCGTGGACCAAAAATCAACTCGAGATGAGAGGTTAGTCCCTGGCTTCGACTCCAGAGGAATACCACCTTACCACAAGCACCTCAAGAGGAGGCTTCTTTCAGCTCTAAGTATGTGAGAGGGACCCTGAGTTTACGGCCTCAAGTGGAATGGACACCGCGATGCCCTGACTCGAAATAAGGCCGGATATCCCTGCAGTGACTTGAATGCAGGCTCGTCTTGCATCTGCCAAGATGAAAGGATGTCTGAATCCCCTGTGGGGACCACAGAGAAAGACCTAGTTCCCGACCTCATGGCGACCGGAAGCCTCACATCCTTTGAAAACTCCAGAGGTACGCGGAGATCAGTGCCTCCAAAGGAGACGATGCCTGACTCCTCGTGAAACTTGATAGGAGTCCCAGGATTCCTGTGGGACGTGGAAAGGGACACTTGGTCTCCCGCCTCAGCTGGAGAGGCGTCCCAATTGCCCTGCCAAGCCTCGAGGAGAATCCCGAGTTGTCCCTCGCAACTAGGCAGGAGTCCTGACGTCGCTGAACAAACACGTGTGTGAAAGGGCCATCCCCGACGTAACTCGAGAATATACCCCAGGTTCCCTCCGCAACTCGAGAAAAACCATGAGACTTCCCCCTCGCCGCGAGATGAGGCCCGATTTCCCTGCACTGCATGCAGAGCAATTCCGTGTTGCACATCACACATGAAAGGAGCCTTGATTTCCTTGATGGCACTCCAGAGAAACCCCAAGAACACTGTTTCAAGGCTACAGGGATCCTGAGGTCACTGTAGCAACACGAAAGAGCTCCGTGGACCAAAAATCAACTCGAGATGAGAGGTTAGTCCCTGGCTTCGAATCCAGAGGAATACCACCTTACCACAAGCACCTCAAGAGGAGGCTTCTCTCAGCTCTAGGTATGTGAGAGGGACCCTGATTTTGCGGCCTCAGGTGGAATGGACACCGCGATGCCCTGACTCGAAATAAGGCCGGATATCCCTGCAGTGACCTGAATGCAGGCTCGTCTTGCATCTCCCAAGATGAAAGGATGTCTGAATCCCCTGTGGAGACCACAGAGAAAGACCTAGTTGCCCACCTCATCGCGACCGGAGGCCTGACATCCTTTGAAAACTCCAGAGGTATGGGGAGATCAGTACCTCCAGAGAAGACGATGCCTGACTCCTCGTGAAACTTGATAGGAGTCCCAGGATTCCTGTGGCACGTGGAAAGGCACCCTTGGTCTCCCGCCTCAGCTGGAGAGGCGTCCCAATTGCCCTGCCAAGCCTCGAGGAGAATCCCGAGTTGTCCCTCGCAACTAGGCCGGAGTCCTGCGTCGCTGAACAAACACGTGGGTGGAAGGGCCATCCCCGTCGTAACTCGAGAATATACCCCAGGTTCCCGCCGCAACTCGAGAAAAACCATGAGACTTCCCCCTCGCCGCGAGATGATGCCCGATTCCCCTGCACTGCGTGCAGAGCAATTCCGTGTTGCACATCACACATGAAAGGAGCCTTGATTTCCTTGATGGCACTCCAGAGAAACCCCAAGAACATTGTATCAAGGCTAGAGGGATCCTGAGGTCACTGTAGCAACACGAAAGAGCTCCGTGGACCAAAAATCAACTCGAGATGAGAGGTTAGTCCCTGGCTTCGACTCCAGAGAAATACCACCTTACCACAAGCACCTCAACAGGAGGCTTCTTTCAGCTCTAGGTATGTGAGAGGGACCCTGAGTTTACGGCCTCAAGTGGAATGGACACCGCGATGCCCTGACTCGAAATAAGGCCGGATATCCCTGCAGTGACTTGAATGCAGGCTCGTCTTGCATCTCCCAAGATGAAAGGATGTCTGAATCCCCTGTGGAGACCACAGAGAAAGACCTAGTTCCCGACCTCATGGCGACCGGAAGCCTCACATCCTTTGAAAACTCCAGAGGTACCCGGAGATCAGTTCCTCCAAAGGAGACGATGCCTGACTCCTCGTGAAACTTGATAGGAGTCCCAGGATTCCTGTGGAACGTGGAAAGGGACCCTTGGTCTCCTGCCTCAGCTGGAGAGGCGTCCCAATTGCCCTGCCAAGCCTCGAGGAGAATCCCGAGTTGTCCCTCGCAACTAGGCAGGAGTCCTGACGTCGCTGAACAAACACGTGAGTGGAAGGGCCATCCCCGTCGTAACTCGAGAATATACCCCTGGTTCCCGCCGCAACTCGAGAAAAACCATGAGACTTCCCCCTCGCCGCGAGATGAGGCCCGATTCCCCTGCACTGCGTGCAGAGCAATTCCGTGTTGCACATCACACATGAAAGGAGCCTTGATTTCCTTGATGGCACTCCAGAGAAACCCCAAGAACACTGTTTCAAGGCTAGAGGGATCCTGAGGTCACTGTAGCAACACGAAAGAGCTCCGTGGACCAAAAATCAACTCGAGATGAGAGGTTAGTCCCTGGCTTCGACTCCAGACGAATACTACCTTACCACAAGCACCTCAAGAGGAGGCTTCTCTCAGCTCTAGGTATGTGAGAGGGACCCTGATTTTGCGGCCTCAAGTGGAATGGACACCGCGATGCCCTGACTCGAAATAAGGCCGGATATCCCTGCAGTGACTTGAATGCAGGCTCGTCTTGCATCTCCCAAGATGAAAGGATGTCTGAATCCCCTGTGGAGACCACAGAGAAAGACCTAGTTCCCCAGCTCATCGCGACCGGAGGCCTCACATCCTTTGAAAACTCCAGAGGGACGCGGAGATCAGTGCCTCCAAAGGAGACGATGCCTGACTCCTCGTGAAACTTGATAGGAGTCCCAGGATTCCTGTGGCACGTGGAAAGGGACCCTTGGTCTCCCGCCTCAGCTGGAGACGTGTTACAATTGCCCTGGCAAGCCTCGAGGAGAATCCCGAGTTGTCCCTCGCAACTAGGCAGGAGTCCTGACGTCGCTGAACAAACACGTGTGTGGAAGGGCCATCCCCGTCGTAACTCGAGAATATACCCCAGGTTCCCGCCGCAACTCGAGAATAACCATGAGACTTCCCCCTCGCCGCGAGATGAGGCCCGATTCCCCTGCACTGCGTGCAGAGCAATTCCGTGTTGCACATCACACATGAAAGGAGCCTTGATTTCCTTGATGGCACTCCAGAGAAACCCCAAGAACACTGTTTCAAGGCTAGAGGGATCCTGAGGTCACTGTAGCAACACGAAAGAGCTCCATGGACCAAAAATCAACTCGAGATGAGAGGTTAGTCCCTGGCTTCGACTCCAGAGGAATACCACCTTACCACAAGCACCTCAAGAGGAGGCTTCTCTCAGCTCTAGGTATGTGAGAGGGACCCTGAGTTTGCGGCCTCAATTGGAATGGACACAGCAATGCCCTGACTCGAAATAAGGCCGGATATCCCTGCAGTGACTTGAATGCAGGCTCTTCTTGCATCTCCCAAGACGAAAGAATGTCTGAATCCCATGTGGAGACCACAGAGAAAGACCTAGTTCCCCACCTCATCGCGACCGGAGGCCTCACATTCTTTGAAAACTCCAGAGGTACGCGGAGATCAGTGCCTCCAAAGGAGACGATGCCTGACTCCTCGTGAAACTTGATAGGAGTCCCAGGATTCCTGTGGCACGTGGAAAGGGACCCTTGGTCTCCCGCCTCAGCTGGAGAGGCGTCCCAATTGCCCTGCCAAGCCTCGAGGAGAATCCCGAGTTGTCCCTCGCAACTAGGCCGGAGTCCTGCGTCGCTGAACAAACACGTGGGTGGAAGGGCCATCCCCGTCGTAACTCGAGAATATACCCCAGGTTCCCGCCGCAACTCGAGAGAAACCATGAGACTTCCCCCTCGCCGCGAGATGATGCCCGATTCCCCTGCACTGCGTGCAGAGCAATTCCGTGTTGCACATCACACATGAAAGGAGCCTTGATTTCCTTGGTGGCACTCCAGAGAAACCCCAAGAACACTGTTTCAAGGCTAGAGGGATCCTGAGGTCACTGTAGCAACACGAAAGCGCTCCGTGGACCAAAAATCAACTCGAGATGAGAGGTTAGTCCCTGGTTTCGACTCCAGAGGAATACCACCTTACCACAAGCACCTCAAGAGGAGGCTTCTCTCAGCTCTAGGTATGTGAGAGGGACCCTGAGTTTGCGGCCTCAATTGGAATGGGCACCGCGATGCCCTGACTCGAAATAAGGCCGGATATCCCTGCAGTGACTTGAATGCAGGCTCGTCTTGCATCTCCCAAGACGAAAGGATGTCTGAATCCCCTGTGGAGACCACAGAGAAAGACCTAGTTCCCCACCTCATCGCGACCGGAGGCCTCACATCCTTTGTAAACTCCAGAGGTACGCGGAGATCCTTGCCTCCAAAGGAGACGATGCCTGACTCCTCGTGAAACTTGATAGGAGTCCCAGGATTCCTGTGGCACGTGGAAAGGGACACTTGGTCTCCCGCCTCAGCTGGAGAGGCGTCCCAATTGCCCTGCCAAGCCTCGAGGAGAATCCCGAGTTGTCCCTCGCAACTAGGCAGGAGTCCTGACGTCGCTGAACAAACACGTGTGTGAAAGGGCCATCCCCGACGTAACTCGAGAATATACCCCAGGTTCCCTCCGCAACTCGAGAAAAACCATGAGACTTCCCCCTCGCCGCGAGATGAGGCCCGATTTCCCTGCACTGCATGCAGAGCAATTCCGTGTTGCACATCACACATGAAAGGAGCCTTGATTTCCTTGATGGCACTCCAGAGAAACCCCAAGAACACTGTTTCAAGGCTACAGGGATCCTGAGGTCACTGTAGCAACACGAAAGAGCTCCGTGGACCAAAAATCAACTCGAGATGAGAGGTTAGTCCCTGGCTTCGAATCCAGAGGAATACCACCTTACCACAAGCACCTCAAGAGGAGGCTTCTCTCAGCTCTAGGTATGTGAGAGGGACCCTGATTTTGCGGCCTCAGGTGGAATGGACACCGCGATGCCCTGACTCGAAATAAGGCCGGATATCCCTGCAGTGACCTGAATGCAGGCTCGTCTTGCATCTGCCAAGATGAAAGGATGTCTGAATCCCCTGTGGAGACCACAGAGAAAGACCTAGTTGCCCACCTCATCGCGACCGGAGGCCTGACATCCTTTGAAAACTCCAGAGGTATGGGGAGATCAGTACCTCCAGAGAAGACGATGCCTGACTCCTCGTGAAACTTGATAGGAGTCCCAGGATTCCTGTGGCACGTGGAAAGGCACCCTTGGTCTCCCGCCTCAGCTGGAGAGGCGTCCCAATTGCCCTGCCAAGCCTCGAGGAGAATCCCGAGTTGTCCCTCGCAACTAGGCCGGAGTCCTGCGTCGCTGAACAAACACGTGGGTGGAAGGGCCATCCCCGTCGTAACTCGAGAATATACCCCAGGTTCCCGCCGCAACTCGAGAAAAACCATGAGACTTCCCCCTCGCCGCGAGATGATGCCCGATTCCCCTGCACTGCGTGCAGAGCAATTCCGTGTTGCACATCACACATGAAAGGAGCCTTGATTTCCTTGATGGCACTCCAGAGAAACCCCAAGAACATTGTATCAAGGCTAGAGGGATCCTGAGGTCACTGTAGCAACACGAAAGAGCTCCGTGGACCAAAAATCAACTCGAGATGAGAGGTTAGTCCCTGGCTTCGACTCCAGAGAAATACCACCTTACCACAAGCACCTCAAGAGGAGGCTTCTTTCAGCTCTAGGTATGTGAGAGGGACCCTGAGTTTACGGCCTCAAGTGGAATGGACACCGCGATGCCCTGACGCGAAATAAGGCCGGATATCCCTGCAGTGACTTGAATGCAGGCTCGTCTTGCATCTCCCAAGATGAAAGGATGTCTGAATCCCCTGTGGAGACCACAGAGAAAGACCTAGTTCCCGACCTCATGGCGACCGGAAGCCTCACATCCTTTGAAAACTCCAGAGGTACCCGGAGATCAGTTCCTCCAAAGGAGACGATGCCTGACTCCTCGTGAAACTTGATAGGAGTCCCAGGATTCCTGTGGAACGTGGAAAGGGACCCTTGGTCTCCTGCCTCAGCTGGAGAGGCGTCCCAATTGCCCTGCCAAGCCTCGAGGAGAATCCCGAGTTGTCCCTCGCAACTAGGCAGGAGTCCTGACGTCGCTGAACAAACACGTGAGTGGAAGGGCCATCCCCGTCGTAACTCGAGAATATACCCCTGGTTCCCGCCGCAACTCGAGAAAAACCATGAGACTTCCCCCTCGCCGCGAGATGAGGCCCGATTCCCCTGCACTGCGTGCAGAGCAATTCCGTGTTGCACATCACACATGAAAGGAGCCTTGATTTCCTTGATGGCACTCCAGAGAAACCCCAAGAACACTGTTTCAAGGCTAGAGGGATCCTGAGGTCACTGTAGCAACACGAAAGAGCTCCGTGGACCAAAAATCAACTCGAGATGAGAGGTTAGTCCCTGGCTTCGACTCCAGACGAATACTACCTTACCACAAGCACCTCAAGAGGAGGCTTCTCTCAGCTCTAGGTATGTGAGAGGGACCCTGATTTTGCGGCCTCAAGTGGAATGGACACCGCGATGCCCTGACTCGAAATAAGGCCGGATATCCCTGCAGTGACTTGAATGCAGGCTCGTCTTGCATCTCCCAAGATGAAAGGATGTCTGAATCCCCTGTGGAGACCACAGAGAAAGACCTAGTTCCCCAGCTCATCGCGACCGGAGGCCTCACATCCTTTGAAAACTCCAGAGGGACGCGGAGATCAGTGCCTCCAAAGGAGACGATGCCTGACTCCTCGTGAAACTTGATAGGAGTCCCAGGATTCCTGTGGCACGTGGAAAGGGACCCTTGGTCTCCCGCCTCAGCTGGAGACGTGTTACAATTGCCCTGGCAAGCCTCGAGGAGAATCCCGAGTTGTCCCTCGCAACTAGGCAGGAGTCCTGACGTCGCTGAACAAACACGTGTGTGGAAGGGCCATCCCCGTCGTAACTCGAGAATATACCCCAGGTTCCCGCCGCAACTCGAGAATAACCATGAGACTTCCCCCTCGCCGCGAGATGAGGCCCGATTCCCCTGCACTGCGTGCAGAGCAATTCCGTGTTGCACATCACACATGAAAGGAGCCTTGATTTGCTTGATGGCACTCCAGAGAAACCCCAAGAACACTGTTTCAAGGCTAGAGGGATCCTGAGGTCACTGTAGCAACACGAAAGAGCTCCATGGACCAAAAATCAACTCGAGATGAGAGGTTAGTCCCTGGCTTCGACTCCAGAGGAATACCACCTTACCACAAGCACCTCAAGAGGAGGCTTCTCTCAGCTCTAGGTATGTGAGAGGGACCTTGAGTTTGCGGCCTCAAGTGGAATGGACATCGCGATGCCCTGACTCGAAATAAGGCCGGATATCCCTGCAGTGACTTGAATGCAGGCTCGTCCTGCATCTCCCAAGACGAAAGGATGTCTGAATCCCCTGTGGAGACCACAGAGAAAGACCTAGTTCCCCACCTCATCGCGACCGGAGGCCTCACATCCTTTGTAAACTCCAGAGGGACGCGGAGATCAGTGCCTCCAAAGGAGACGATGCCTGACTCCTCGTGAAACTTGATAGGAGTCCCAGGACTCCTGTGGCACGTGGAAAGGGACCCTTGGTCTCCCGCCTCAGCTGGAGAAGCGTCCCAATTGCCCTGCCAAGCCTCGAGGAGAATCCCGAGTTGTCCCTCGCAACTAGGCGGGAGTCCTGACGTCGCTGAACAAACACGTGGGTGGAAGGGCCATCCCCGTCTTAACTCGAAAATATACCCCAGGTTCCCGCCGCAACTCGAGAAAAACCATGAGACTTCCCCCTCGCCGTGATATGAGGCCCGATTCCCCTGCACTGCGTGAAGAGCAATTCCGTGTTGCACATCACACATGAAATGATCCTTGATTTCCTTGATGACACTCCAGAAAAACCCCAAGAACACTGTTTCAAGGCTAGCCGGATCCTGAGGTTACTGTAGCAACACGAAAGAGCTCCGTGGACCAAAAATCAACTCGAGATGAGAGGTTAGTCCCTGGCTTCGACTCCAGAGGAATACCACTTACCACAAGCACCTCAAGAGGAGGCTTCTCTCAGCTCTAGGTATGTGAGAGGGACCCTGAGTTTGCGGCCTCAAGTGGAATGGACACCGCGATGCCCTGACTCGAAATAAGGCCGGATATCCCTGCAGTGACTTGAATGCAGGCTCGTCTTGCATCTCCCAAGACGAGAGGATGTCTGAATCCCCTGTGGAGACCACAGAGAAAGACCTAGTTCCCCACCTCGTCGCGACCGGAGGCCTCACATCCTTTGTAAACTCCAGAGGTACGCGGAGATCCTTGCCTCCAAAGGAGACGATGCCTGACTCCTCGTGAAACTTGATAGGAGTCCCAGGATTCCTGTGGCACGTGGAAAGGGACACTTGGTCTCCCGCCTCAGCTGGAGAGGCGTCCCAATTCCCCTGCCAAGCCTCGAGGAGAATCCCGAGTTGTCCCTCGCAACTAGGCAGGAGTCCTGACGTCGCTGAACAAACACGTGTGTGGAAGGGCCATCCCCGTCATAACTCGAGAATATACCCCAGGTTCCCGCCGCAACTCGAGAAAAACCATGAGACTTCCCCCTCGCCGCGAGATGAGGCCCGATTCCCCTGCACTGCGTGCAGAGCAATTCCGTGTTGCACATCACACATGAAAGGAGACTTGATTTCCTTGATGGCACTCCAGAGAAACCCCAAGAACACTGTTTCAAGGCTAGAGGGATCCTGAGGTCACTGTAGCAACAGGAAAGAGCTCCGTGGACCAAAAATCAATTCGAGATGAGAGGTTTGGTTAGTCCCTGGCTTCGACTCCAGAGGAATACCACCTTACCAGAAGCACCTCAAGAGGAGGCTTCTCTCAGCTCTAGGTATGTGAGAGGGACCCTGAGTTTGCGGCCTCAAGTGGAATGGACACCGCGATGCCCTGACTCGAAATAAGGCCGGATATCCCTGCAGTGACTTGAATGCAGGCTCGTCTTGCATCTCCCAAGATGAAAGGATGTCTGAATCCCCTGTGGAGACCACAGAGAAAGACCTAGTTCCCCACCTCATCGCGACCGGAGGCCTCACATTCTTTGTAAACTCCAGAGGTACGCGGAGATCCTTGCCTCCAAAGGAGACGATGCCTGACTCCTCGTGAAACTTGATAGGAGTCCCAGGATTCCTGTGGCACGTGGAAAGGGACACTTGGTCTCCCGCCTCAGCTGGAGAGGCGTCCCAATTCCCCTGCCAAGCCTCGAGGAGAATCCCGAGTTGTCCCTCGCAACTAGGCAGGAGTCCTGACGTCGCTGAACAAACACGTGGGTGGAAGGGCCATCCTCGTCGTAACTCGAGAATATACCCCAGGTTCCCGCCGCAACTCGAGAAAAACCATGAGACTTCCCCTCGCCGCGAGATGAGGCCCGATTCCCCTGCACTGCATGCAGAGCAATTCCGTGTTGCACATCACACATGAAAGGAGCCTTGATTTCCTTGATGGCGCTCCAGAGAAACCCCAAGAACACTGTTTCAAGGCTAGAGGGATCCTGAGGTCACTGTAGCCACACGAAAGAGCTCCGTGGACCAAAAATCAACTCGAGAATGAGAAGTTAGTCCCTGGCTTCGACTCCAGAGGAAGACCACCTTACCACAAGCACCTCAAGAGGAGGCTTCTCTCAGCTCTAGGTATGTGAGAGGGACCCTGAGTTTGCGGCCTCAAGTGGAATGGACACCGCGATGCCCTGACTCGAAATAAGGCCGGATATCCCAGCAGTGACTTGAATGCAGGCTCGTCTTGCATCTCCCAAGACGAAAGGATGTCTGAATCCCCTGTGGAGACCACAGAGAAAGACCTAGTTCCCCACCTCATGGCGACCGGAGGCCTCACATCCTTTGTAAACTCCAGAGGTATGCGGAGATCCTTGCCTCCAAAGGAGACGATGCCTGATTCCTCGTGAAACTTGATAGGAGTCCCAGGATTCTTGTGGCACGTGGAAAGGGACCCTTGGTCTCCCGCCTCAGCTGGAGAGGCGTCCCAATTGCCCTGCCAAGCCTCGAGGAGAATCCCGAGTTGTCCCTCACAACTAGGCAGGAGTCCTGACGTCGCTGAACAAACACGTGAGTGGAAGGGCCATCCCCGTCGTAACTCGAGAATATACCCCTGGTTCCCGCCGCAACTCAAGAAAAACCATGAGACTTCCCCTTCGCCGCGAGATGAGGCCCGATTCCCCTGCACTGCGTGCAGAGCAATTCCGTGTTGCACATCACACATGAAAGGAGCCTTGATTTCCTTGATGGCACTCCAGAGAAACCCCAAGAACACTGTTTCAAGGCTAGAGGGATCCTGAGGTCACTGTAGCAACACGAAAGAGCTCCGTGGACCAAATATCAACTCGAGATGAGAGGTTAGTCCGTGGCTTCGACTCCAGACGAATACTACCTTACCACAAGCACCTCAAGAGGAGGCCTCTCTCAGCTCTAGCTATGTGAGAGGGACCCTGAGTTTGCGGCCTCAAGTGGAATGGACACCGCGATGATCTGACTCGAAATAAGGCCGGATATTCCTACAGTGACTTGAATGCAGGCTCGTCTTGCATCTCCCAAGATGAAAGGATGTCTGAATCCCCTGTGGAGACCACAGAGAAAGACCTAGTTCCCCACCTCATGGCGACCGGAGGCTTCACATCCTTTGTAAACTCCAGAGGTACACGGAGATCCTTGCCTCCAAAGGAGACGATGCCTGACTCCTCGTGAAACTGGATAGGAGTCCCAGGTTTCCTGTGGCACGTGGAAAGGGACACTTGGTCTCCCCCCTCAGCTGGAGAGGCGTCCCAATTGCCCTGCCAAGCCTCGAGGAGAATCCCGAGTTGTCCCTCGCAACTAGGCAGGAGTCCTGACGTCGCTGAACAAACACGTGGGTGGAAGGGCCATCCCCGTCATAACTCGAGAATATACCCCAGGTTCCCGCCGCAACTCGAAAAAAACCATGAGAATTCCCCCTCGCCGCGAGATGAGGCCCGATTCCCCTGCACTGCGTGCAGAGCAATTCCGTGTTGCACATCACACATGAAAGGAGACTTGATTTCCTTGATGGCACTCCAGAGAAACCCCAAGAACACTGTTTCAAGGCTAGAGGGATCCTGAGGTCACTGTAGCAACAGGAAAGAGCTCCGTGGACCAAAAATCAATTCGAGATGAGAGGTTTGGTTAGTCCCTGGCTTCGACTCCAGAGGAATACCACCTTACCACAAGCACCTCAAGAGGAGGCTTCTCTCAGCTCTAGCTATGTGAGAGGGACCCTGAGTTTGCGGCCTCAAGTGGAATGGACACCGCGATGCCCTGACTCGTAATAAGGCCGGATATCCCTGCAGTGACTTGAATGCAGGCTCGTCTTCCATCTCCCAAGATGAAAGGATGTCTGAATCCCCTGTGGAGACCACAGAGAAAGACCTAGTTCCCCACCTCATCGCGACCGGAGGCCTCACATCCTTTGTAAACTCCAGAGGTACGCGGAGATCCTTGCCTCCAAAGGAGACGATGCCTGACTCCTCGTGAAACTTGATAGGAGTCCCAGGATTCCTGTGGCACGTGGAAAGGGACCCTTGGTCTCCCGCCTCAGCTGGAGAGGCGTCCCAATTGCCCTGGCAAGCCTCGAGGAGAATCCCGAGTTGTCCCTCGCAACTAGGCAGGAGTCCTGACGTCGCTGAACAAACACGTGGGTGGAAGGGCCATCCTAGTCGTAACTCGAGAATATACCCCAGGTTTCCGCCGCAACTCGAGAAAAACCATGAGACTTCCCCCTCGCCGCGAGATGAGGCCCGATTCCCCTGCACTGCATGCAGAGCAATTCCGTGTTGCACATCACACATGAAAGGAGCCTTGATTTCCTTGATGGTACTCCAGAGAAACCCCAAGAACACTGTTTCAAGGCTAGAGGGATCCGGAGGTCACTGTAGCCACACGAAAGAGCTCCGTGGACCAAAAATCAACTCGAGATGAGAGGTTAGTCCCTGGTTTCGACTCCAGAGGAATACCACCTTACCACAAGCACCTCAAGAGGAGGCTTCTCTCAGCTCTAGGTATGTGAGAGGGACCCTGAGTTTGCGGCCTCAATTGGAATGGCACCGCGATGCCCTGACTCGAAATAAGGCCGGATATCCCTGCAGTGACTTCAATGCAGGCTCGTCTTGCATCTCCCAAGACGAAAGGATGTCTGAATCCCCTGTGGAGACCACAGAGAAAGACCTAGTTGCCCACCTCATCGCGACCGGAGGCCTCACATCCTTTGAAAACTCCAGAGGTATGCGGAGATCAGTGCCTCCAAAGGAGACGATGCCTGACTCCTCGTGAAACTTGATAGGAGTCCCAGGATTCCTGTGGCACGTGGAAAGGGACCCTTGGTCTCCCGCCTCAGCTGGAGAGGCGTCCCAATTGCCCTGCCAAGCCTCGAGGAGAATCCCGAGTTGTCCCTCGCAACTAGGCAGGAGTCCTGACATCGCTGAACTAACACGTGGGTGGAAGGGCCATCCCCGTCGTAACTCGAGAATATACCCCAGGTTCCCGCCGCAACTCGAGAAAAACCATGAGACTTCCCCCTCGCCGTGAGATGAGGCCCGATTCCCCTTCACTGCATGCAGAGCAATTCCATGTTGCACATCACACATGAAAGGAGCCTTGATTTCCTTGATGGAACTCCAGAGAAACCCCAAGAACACTGTTTCAAGGCTAGAGGAATCCTGAGGTCACTGTAGCAACACGAAAGAGCTCCGTGGACCAAAAATCAACTCGAGATGAGAGGTTAGTCCCTGGCTTCGACTCCAGAGGAATACCACCTTACCACAAGCACCTCAAGAGGAGGCTTCTCTCAGCTCTAGGTATGTGAGAGGGACCCTGAGTTTGCGGCCTCAGGTGGAATGGACACCGCGATGCCCTGACTCGAAATAAGGCCGGATATCCCTGCAGTGACTTGAATGCAGGCTCGTCTTGCATCTCCCAAGATGAAAGGATGTCTGAATTCCCTGTGGAGACCACAGAGAAAGACCTAGTTCCCGACCTCATGGCGAGCGGAGGCCTCACATCCTTTGAAAACTCCAGAGGTACGCGGAGATCAGTTCCTCCAAAGGAGACGATGCCTGACTCCTCGTGAAACTTGATAGGAGTCCCAGGATTCCTGTGGCACGTGGAAAGGGACCCTTGGTCTCCCGCCTCAGCTGGAGAGGTGTCTCAATTGCCCTGCCAAGCCTCGAGGAGAATCCCTAGTTGTCCCTCGCAACTAGGCAGGAGTCCTGACGTCGCTGAACAAACACGTGAGTGGAAGGGCCATCCCCGTCGTAACTCGAGAATATACCCCTGGTTCCCGCCGCAACTCGAGAAAAACCATGAGACTTCCCCCTCGCCGCGAGATGAGGCCCGATTCCCCTGCACTGCGTGCAGAGCAATTCCGTGTTGCACATCACACATGAAAGGAGCCTTGATTTCCTTGATGGCACTCCAGAGAAACCCCAAGAACACTGTTTCAAGGCTAGAGGGATCCTGAGGTCACTGTAGCAACACAAAAGAGCTCCGTGGACCAAAAATCAACTCGAGATGAGAGGTTAGTCCCTGGCTTCGACTCCAGACGAATACTACCTTACCACAAGCACCTCAAGAGGAGGCTTCTCTCAGCTCTAGGTATGTGAGAGGGACCCTGATTTTGCGGCCTCAATTGGAATGGACACCGCGATGCCCTGACTCGAAATAAGGCCGGATATTCCTGCAGTGACTTGAATGCAGGCTCGTCTTGCATCTCCCAAGATGAAAGGATGTCTGAATCCCCTGTGGAGACCACAGAGAAAGACCTAGTTCCCCACCTCATGGCGACCGGAGGCTTCACATCCTTTGTAAACTCCAGAGGTACACGGAGATCCTTGTCTCCAAAGGAGACGATGCCTGACTCCTCGTGAAACTTGATAGGAGTCCCAGGATTCCTGTGGCACGTGGAAAGGGACACTTGGTCTCTCCCCTCAGCTGGAGAGGCGTCCCAATTGCCCTGCCAAGCCTCGAGGAGAATCCCGAGTTGTCCCTCGCAACTAGGCAGGAGTCCTGACGTCGCTGAACAAACACGGGTGTGGAAGGGCCATCCCCGTCGTAACTCAAGAATATACCCCAGGTTCCCGCCGCAACTCGAGAGAAACCATGAGACTTCCCCCTCACCGCGAGATGAGGCCCGATTCCCCTGCACTGCGTGCAGAGCAATTCCGTGTTGCACATCACACATGAAAGGAGCCTTGATTTCCTTGATGGCACTCCAGAGAAACCCCAAGAACACTGTTTCAAGGCTAGATGGATCCTGAGGTCACTGTAGCAACACGAAAGAGCTCCGTGGACCAAAAATCAACTCGAGATGAGAGGTTAGTCCCTGGCTTCGACTCCAGAGGAATACCACCTTACCACAAGCACCTCAAGAGGAGGCTTCTCTCAGCTCTAGGTATGTGAGAGGGACCCTGAGTTTGCGGCCTCAAGTGGAATGGACATCGCGATGCCCTGACTCGAAATAAGGCCGGATATCCCTGCAGTGACTTGAATGCAGGCTCGTCTTTCATCTCCCAAGACGAAAGGATGTCTGAATCCCCTGTGGAGACCACAGAGAAAGACCTAGTTCCCCACCTCATCGCGACCGGAGGCCTCACATCCTTTGTAAACTCCAGAGGGACGCGGAGATCAGTGCCTCCAAAGGAGACGATGCCTGACTCCTCGTGAAACTTGATAGGAGTCCCAGGACTCCTGTGGCACGTGGAAAGGGACCCTTGGTCTCCCGCCTCAGCTGGAGAAGCGTCCCAATTGCCCTGCCAAGCCTCGAGGAGAATCCCGAGTTGTCCCTCGCAACTAGGCGGGAGTCCTGACGTCGCTGAACAAACACGTGGGTGGAAGGGCCATCCCCGTCTTAACTCGAAAATACACCCCAGGTTCCCGCCGCAACTCGAGAAAAACCATGAGACTTCCCCCTCGCCGTGATATGAGGCCCGATTCCCCTGCACTGCGTGAAGAGCAATTCCGTGTTGCACATCACACATGAAAGGATCCTTGATTTCCTTGATGACACTCCAGAAAAACCCCAAGAACACTGTTTCAAGGCTAGCCGGATCCTGAGGTTACTGTAGCAACACGAAAGAGCTCCGTGGACCAAAAATCAACTTGAGATGAGAGGTTAGTCCCTGGCTTCGACTCCAGAGGAATACCACCTTACCACAAGCACCTCAAGAGGAGGCTTCTCTCAGCTCTAGGTATGTGAGAGGGACCCTGAGTTTGCGGCCTCAATTGGAATGGACACCGCCATGCCCTGACTCGAAATAAGGCCGGATATCCCTGCAGTGACTTGAATGCAGGCTCGTCTTGCATCTCCCAAGACGAGAGGATGTCTGAATCCCCTGTGGAGACCACAGAGAAAGACCTAGTTCCCCACCTCGTCGCGACCGGAGGCCTCACATCCTTTGTAAACTCCAGAGGTACGCGGAGATCCTTGCCTCCAAAGGAGACGATGCCTGACTCCTCGTGAAACTTGATAGGAGTCCCAGGATTCCTGTGGCACGTGGAAAGGGACACTTGGTCTCCCGCCTCAGCTGGAGAGGCGTCCCAATTGCCCTGCCAAGCCTCGAGGAGAATCCCGAGTTGTCCCTCGCAACTAGGCAGGAGTCCTGACGTCGCTGAACAAACACGTGTGTGGAAGGGCCATCCCCGTCATAACTCGAGAATATACCCCAGGTTCCCGCCGCAACTCGAAAAAAACCATGAGACTTCCCCCTCGCCGCGAGATGAGGCCCGATTCCCCTGCACTGCGTGCAGAGCAATTCCGTGTTGCACATCACACATGAAAGGAGACTTGATTTCCTTGATGGCACTCCAGAGAAACCCCAAGAACACTGTTTCAAGGCTAGAGGGATCCTGAGGTCACTGTAGCAACAGGAAAGAGCTCCGTGGACCAAAAATCAATTCGAGATGAGAGGTTTGGTTAGTCCCTGGCTTCGACTCCAGAGGAATACCACCTTACAAGAAGCACCTCAAGAGGAGGCTTCTCTCAGCTCTAGGTATGTGAGAGGGACCCTAAGTTTGCGGCCTCAAGTGGAATGGACACCGCGATGCCCTGACTCGAAATAAGGCCGGATATCCCTGCAGTGACTTGAATGCAGGCTCGTCTTGCATCTCCCAAGATGAAAGGATGTCTGAATCCCCTGTGGAGACCACAGAGAAAGACCTAGTTCCCCACCTCATCGCGACCGGAGGCCTCACATCCTTTGTAAACTCCAGAGGTACGCGGAGATCCTTGCCTCCAAAGGAGACGATGCCTGACTCCTCGTGAAACTTGATAGGAGTCCCAGAATTCCTGTGGAACGTGGAAAGGGACTCTTGGTCTCACGCCTCAGCTGGAGAGGCGTCCCAATTGCCCTGCCAAGCCTCGAGGAGAATCCCGAGTTGTCCCTGGCAACTAGGCAGGAGTCCTGACGTCGCTGAACAAACACGTGGGTGGAAGGGCCATCCCCGTCGTAACTCGAGAATATACCCCTGGTTCCCGCCGCAACTCGAGAAAAACCATGAGACTTCCCCCTCGCCGGGAGATGAGGCCCGATTCCCCTGCACTGCGTGCAGAGCAATTCCGTGTTGCACATCACACACGAAAGGAGGCTTGATTTCCTTGATGGCACTCCAGAGAAACCCCAAGAACACTGTTTCAAGGCTAGAGGGATCCTGAGGTCACTGTAGCAACACGAAAGAGCTCCGTGGACCAAAAATCAACTCGAGAATGAGAAGTTAGTCCCTGGCTTCGACTACAGAGTAAGACCACCTTACCACAAGCACCTCAAGAGGAGGCTTCTCTCAGCTCTAGGTATGTGAGAGGGACCCTGAGTTTGCGGCCTCAAGTGGAATGGACACCGCGATGCCCTGACTCGAAATAAGGCCGGATATCCCTGCAGTGACTTGAATGCAGGCTCGTCTTGCATCTCCCAAGACGAAAGGATGTCTGAATCCCCTGTGGAGACCACAGAGAAAGACCTAGTTCCCCACCTCGTCGCGACCGGAGGCCTCACATCCTTTGTAAACTCCAGAGGTACGCGGAGATCCTTGCCTCCAAAGGAGACGATGCCTGACTCTTCGTGAAACTTGATAGGAGCACCAGGATTCCTGTGGCACGTGGAAAGGGACCCTTGGTCTCCCGCCTCAGCTGGAGAGGCGTCCCAATTGCCCTGCCAAGCCTCGAGGAGAATCCCGAGTTTTCCGTCGCAACTAGGCAGGAGTCCTGACGTCGCTGAACAAACACGTGGGTGGAAGGGCCATCCCCGTCGTAACTCGAGAATATACCCCAGGTTCCCGCCGCAACTCGAGAAAAACCATGAGACTTCCCCCTCGCCGCGAGATGAGGCCCGATTCCCCTGCACTGCGTGAAGAGCAATTCCGTGTTGCACATCACACATGAAAGGATCCTTGATTTCCTTGATGACACTCCAGAAAAACCCCAAGAACACTGTTTCAAGGCTAGCCGGATCCTGAGGTTACTGTAGCAACACGAAAGAGCTCCGTGAACCAAAAATCAACACGAGATGAGAGGTTAGTCCCTGGCTTCGACTCCAGAGGAATACCACCTTACCACAAGCACCTCAAGAGGAGGCCTCTCTCAGCTCTAGCTATGTGAGAGGGACCCTGAGTTTGCGGCCTCAAGTGGAATGGACACCGCCATGATCTGACTCGAAATAAGGCCGGATATTCCTGCAGTGACTTGAATGCAGGCTCGTCTTGCATCTCCCAAGATGAAAGGATGTCTGAATCCCCTGTGGAGACCACAGAGAAAGACCTAGTTCCCCACCTCATGGCGACCGGAGGCTTCACATCCTTTGTAAACTCCAGAGGTACACGGAGATCCTTGCCTCCAAAGGAGACGATGCCTGACTCCTCGTGAAACTAGATAGGAGTCCCAGGTTTCCTGTGGCACGTGGAAAGGGACACTTGGTCTCCCCCCTCAGCTGGAGAGGCGTCCCAATTGCCCTGCCAAGCCTCGAGGAGAATCCTGAGTTGTCCCTCGCAACTAGGCAGGAGTCCTGACGTCGCTGAACAAGCACGTGTGTGGAAGGGCCATCCCCGTCGTAACTCGAGAATATACCCCAGGTTCCCGCCGCAACTCGAGAAAAACCATGAGACTTCCCCCTCGCCGCGAGATGAGGCCCGATTCCCCTGCACTGCGTGCAGAGCAATTCCGTGTTGCACATCACACATGAAAGGAGCCTTGATTTCCTTGATGGCACTCCAGAGAAACCCCAAGAACACTGTTTCAAGGCTAGAGGGATCCTGAGGTCACTGTAGCAACACGAAAGAGCTCCGTGGACCAAAAATCAACTCGAGAATGAGAGGTTAGTCCCTGGCTTCGACTCCAGAGGAAGACCACCTTACCACAAGCACCTCAAGAGGAGGCTTCTCTCAGCTCTAGGTATGTGAGAGGGACCCTGAGTTTGCGGCCTCAAGTGGAATGGACACCGCGATGCCCTGACTCGAAATAAGGCCGGATATCCCTGCAGTGACTTGAATGCAGGCTCGTCTTGCATCTCCCAAGACGAAAGGATGTCTGAATCCCCTGTGGAGACCACAGAGAAAGACCTAGTTGCCCACCTCATCGCGACCGGAGGCCTCACATCCTTTGTAAACTCCACAGGTATGCGGAGATCCTTGCCTCCAAAGGAGAAGATGCCTGACTCCTCGTGAAACTTGATAGGAGCACCAGGTTTCCTGTGGCACGTGGAAAGGGACCCTTGGTCTCCCGCCTCAGCTGGAGAGGCGTCCCAATTGCCCTGCCAAGCCTCGAGGAGAATCCCGAGTTGTCCCTCGCAACTAGGCAGGAGTCCTGCCTTCGCTGAACAACCACGTGTGTGGAAGGGCCATCCCCATCATAACTCGAGAATATATCCCATGTTCCCGCCGCAACTCGAAAAAAACCATGAGACTTCCCCCTCGCCGCGAGATGAGGCCGGATTCCCCTGCACTGCGTGCAGAGCAATTCCGTGTTGCACATCACACATGAAAGGAGACTTGATTTCCTTGATGGCACTCCAGAGAAAGCCCAAGAACACTCTTTCAAGGCTAGAGGGATCCTGAGGTCACTGTAGCAACACGAAAGAGCTCCGTGGACCAAAAATCAACTTGAGATGAGAGGTTAGTCCCTGGCTTCGACTCCAGAGGAATACCACCTTACCACAAGCACCTCAAGAGGAGGCTTCTCTCAGCTCTAGGTATGTGAGAGGGACCCTGAGTTTGCGGCCTCAATTGGAATGGACACCGCGATGCCCTGACTCAAAATAAGGCCGGATATCCCTGCAGTGACTTGAATGCAGGCTCGTCTTGCATCTCCCAAGACGAGAGGATGTCTGAATCCTCTGTGGAGACCACAGAGAAAGACCTAGTTCCCCACCTCGTCGCGACCGGAGGCCTCACATCCTTTGTAAACTCCAGAGGTACGCGGAGATCCTTGCCTCCAAAGGAGACGATGCCTGACTCCTCGTGAAACTTGATAGGAGTCCCAGAATTCCTGTGGCACGTGGAAATGGACACTTGGTCTCCCGCCTCAGCTGGAGAGGCGTCCCAATTGCCCTGCCAAGCCTCGAGAAGAATCCCGAGTTGTCCCTCGCAACTAGGCAGGAGTCCTGACGTCGCTGAACAAACACGTGTGTGGAAGGGCCATCCCCGTCATAACTCGAGAATATACCCCAGGTTCCCGCCGCAACTCGAAAAAAACCATGAGAATTCCCCCTCGCCGCGAGATGAGGCCCGATTCCCCTGCACTGCGTGCAGAGCAATTACGTGTTGCACATCACACATGAAAGGAAACTTGATTTCCTTGATGGCACTCCAGAGAAACCCCAAGAACACTGTTTCAAGGCTAGAGGGATCCTGAGGTCACTGTAGCAACACGAAAGAGCTCCGTGGACCAAAAATCAATTCGAGATGAGAGGTTTGGTTAGTCCCTGGCTTCGACTCCAGAGGAATACCACCTTTCCAGAAGCACCTCAAGAGGAGGCTTCTCTCAGCTCTAGGTATGTGAGAGGGACCCTGAGTTTGCGGCCTCAATTGGAATGGACACCGCGATACCCTGACTCGAAATAAGGCCGGATATCCCTGCAGTGACTTGAATGCAGGCTCGTCTTGCATCTCCCAAGACGAAAGGATGTCTGAATCCCCTGTGGAGACCACAGAGAAAGACCTAGTTCCCGACCTCATGGCGACCGGAGGCCTCACATCCTTTGAAAACTCCAGAGGTATGCGGAGATCAGTGCCTCCAAAGGAGACGATGCCTGACTCCTCGTGAAACTTGATAGGAGTCCCAGGATTCCTGTGGCACATGGAAAGGGACCCTTGGTCTCCCGCCTCAGCTGGAGAGGCGTCCCAATTGCCCTGTCAAGCCTCGAGGAGAATCCCGAGTTGTCCCTCGCAACTAGGCAGGAGTCCTGACGTCACTGAACAAACACGTGGGTGGAAGGGCCATCCTCGTCGTAACTCGAGAATATACCCCAGGTTCCCGCCGCAACTCGAGAAAAACCATGAGACTTCCCCCTCGCCGCGAGATGAGGCCCGATTCCCCTGCACTGCATGCAGAGCAATTCCGTGTTGCACATCACACATGAAAGGAGCCTTGATTTCCTTGATGGCACTCCAGAGAAACCCCAAGAACACTGTTTCAAGGCTAGAGGGATCCGGAGGTCACTGTAGCCACACGAAAGAGGTCCGTGGACCAAAAATCAACTCGAGATGAGAGGTTAGTCCCTGGCTTCGACTCCAGAGGAATACCACCTTACCACAAGCACCTCAAGAGGAGGCTTCTCTCAGCTCTAGGTATGTGAGAGGGACCCTGAGTTTGCGGCCTCAATTGGAATGGACACCGCGATGCCCTGACTCGAAATAAGGCCGGATATCCCTGCAGTGACTTGAATGCAGGCTCGTCTTGCATCTCCCAAGACGAAAGGATGTCTGAATCCCCTGTGGAGACCACAGAGAAAGACCTAGTTCCCGACCTCATGGCGACCGGAGGCCTCACATCCTTTGTAAACTCCAGAGGTACGCGGAGATCCTTGCCTCCAAAGGAGACGATGCCTGACTCCTCGTCAAACTTGATAGGAGTCCCAGGTTTCCTGTGGAACGTGGAAAGGGACTCTTGGTCTCCCGCCTCAGCTGGAGAGGCGTCCCAATTGCCCTGCCAAGCCTCGAGGAGAATCCCGAGTTGTCCCTCGCAACTAGGCAGGAGTCCTGACGTCGCTGAACAAACACGTGTGTGGAAGGGCCATCCCCGTCGTAACTCGAGAATATACCCCAGGTTCCCACCGCAACTCGAGAAAAACCATGAGACTTCCCCCTCGCCGCGAGATGAGGCCCGATTGCCCTGCACTGCGTGCAGAGCAATGCCGTGTTGCACATCACACATGAAAGGAGCCTTGATTTCCTTGATGGCACTCCAGAGAAACCCCAAGAACACTGTTTCAAGGCTAGAGGGATCCTGAGGTCACTGTAGCAAGACGAAAGAGCTCCGTGGACCAAAAATCAACTCGAGATGAGAGGTTAGTCCCTGGCTTCGACTCCAGAGGAAGACCACCTTACCACAAGCACCTCAAGAGGAGGCTTCTCTCAGCTATAGGTATGTGAGAGGGACCCTGAGTTTGCGGCCTCAAGTGGAATGGACACCGCGATGCCCTGACTCGAAATAAGGCCGGATATCCCTGCAGTGACTTGAATGCAGGCTCGTCTTGCATCTCCCAAGACGAAAGGATGTCTGAATCCCCTGTGGAGACCACAGAGAAAGACCTAGTTCCCCACCTCAGGGCGACCGGAGGCCTCACATCCTTTGTAAACATCAGAGGTACGCTCAGATCCTTGCCTCCAAAGGAGACGATGCCTGACTCCTCGTGAAACTTGATAGGAGTCACAGGATTCCTGTGGCACGTGGAAAGGGACCCTTGGTCTCCCGCCTCAGCTGGAGAGGCGTCCCAATTGCCCTGCCAAGCCTCGAGAAGAATCCCGAGTTGTCCCTCGCAACTAGGCAGGAGTCCTGACGTCGCTGAACAAACACGTGGGTGGAAGGGCCATCCCCGTCGTAACTCGAGAATATACCCCCTGTTCCCGCCGCAACTCGAGAAAAACCATGAGACTTCCGCCTCGCCGCGAGATGAGGCCCGATTCCCCTGCACTGCGTGCAGAGCAATTCCGTGTTGCACATCACACATGAAAGGAGCCTTGATTTCCTTGATGGCACTCCAGAGAAACCCCAAGAACACTGTTTCAAGGCTAGAGGGATCCTGAGGTAACTGTAGCAACATGAAAGAGCTCCGTGGACCAAAAATCAACTCGAGATGAGAGGTTAGTCCCTGGCTTCGACTCCAGAGGAATACCACCTTACCACAAGCACCTCAAGAGGAGGCTTCTCTCAGCTCTAGGTATGTGAGAGGGACCCTGATTTTGCGGCCTCAGGTGGAATGGACACCGCGATGCCCTGACTCGAAATAAGGCCGTATATCCCTGCAGTGACTTGAATGCAGGTTCGTCTTGCATCTCCCAAGATGAAAGGATGTCTGAATCCCCTGTGGAGACCACAGAGAAAGACCTAGTTGCCCACCTCATCGTGACCGGAGGCCTCACATCCTTTGAAAACTCCAGAGGTATGCGGAGATCAGTGCCTCCAAAGGAGACGATGCCTGACTCCTCGTGAAACTTGATAGGAGTCCCAGGATTCCTGTGGCACGTGGAAAGGGACCCTTGGTCTCCCGCCTCAGCTGGAGAGGCGTCCCAATTGCCCTGCCAAGCCTCGAGGAGAATCCCGAGTTGTCCCTCGCAACTAGGCAGGAGTCCTGACGTCGCTGTACAAACACGTGAGTGGAAGGGCCATCCCCGTCGTAACTCGAGAATATACCCCAGGTTCCCGCCGCAACTCGAAAAAAACCATGAGACTTCCCCCTCGCCGCGAGATGAGGCCCGATTCCCCTGCACTGCGTGCAGAGCAATTCCGTGTTGCACATCACACATGAAAGGAGCCTTGATTTCCTTGATGGCACTCCAGAGAAACCCCAAGAACACTGTTTCAAGGCTAGAGGGATCCTGAGGTCACTGTAGCAACACGAAAGAGCTCCGTGGACCAAAAATCAACTCGAGATGAGAGGTTAGTCCTTGGCTTCGACTCCAGACGAATACTACCTTACCACAAGCACCTCAAGAGGAGGCTTCTCTCAGCTCTAGGTATGTGAGAGGGACCCTGATTTTGTGGCCTCAGGTGGAATGGACACCGCGATGCCCTGACTCGAAATAAGGCCGGATATCCCTGCAGTGACTTGAATGCAGGCTCGTCTTGCATCTCCCAAGATGAAAGGATGTCTGAATCCCCTGTGGAGACCACAGAGAAAGACCTAGTTGCCCACCTCATCGTGACCGGAGGCCTCACATCCTTTGAAAACTCCAGAGGTATGCGGAGATCAGTGCCTCCAAAGGAGACGATGCCTGACTCCTCGTGAAACTTGATAGGACTCCCAGGATTCCTGTGGCACGTGGAAATGGACCCTTGGTCTCCCGCCTCAGGTGGAGAGGCGTCCCAATTGCCCTGCCAAGCCTCGAGGAGAATCCCGAGTTGTCCCTCGCAACTAGGCAGGAGTCCTGACGTCACTGTACAAACACGTGGGTGGAAGGGCCATCCCCGTCGTAACTCGAGAATATACCCCAGGTTCCCGCCGCAACTCGAGAAAAACCATGAGACTTCCCCCTCGCCGCGAGATGAGGCCCGATTCCCCTGCACTGCGTGCAGAGCAATTCCGTGTTGCACATCACATATGAAAGGAGCCTTGATTTCCTTGATGGCACTCCAGAGAAACCCCAAGAACACTGTTTCAAGGCTAGAGGGATCCTGAGGTCACTGTAGCAACACGAAAGAGCTCCGTGGACCAAAAATCAACTCGAGATGAGAGGTTAGTCCCTGGCTTCGACTCCAGAGGAATACCACCTTACCACAAGCACCTCAAAAGGAGGCTTCTCTCAGCTCTAGGTATGTGAGGGGGACCCTGAGTTTGCGGCCTCAAGTGGAATGGACACTGCGATGCCCTGACGTGAAATAAGGCCGGATTTCCCTGCAGTGACTTGAATGCAGGCTTGTCTTGCATCTCCCAAGATGAAAGGACGTCTGAAACCCTGTGGAGACAACAGAGAAAGACCTAGTTCCCCACCTCATGGCGACCGGAGGCCTCACATCCTTTGAGGTACGCGGAGATCAGTGCCTCCCAAGGAGACGATGCCTGACTCCTCGTGAAACTTGATAGGAGTCCCAGGATTCCTGTGGCACGTGGAAAGGGACTCTTGGTCTCCCGCCTCAGCTAGAGAGGCGTCCCAATTGCCCTGCCAAGCCTCGAGGAGAATCCCGAGTTGTCCCTCGCAACTAGGCAGGAGTCCTGACGTCGCTGAACAAACACGTGAGTGGAAGGGCCATCCCCGTCGTAACTCGAGAATATACCCCAGGTTCCCGCCGCAACTCGAAAAAAACCATGAGACTTCCCCCTCGCCGCGAAATGAGGCCCGATTCCCCTGCACTGCGTGCAGAGCAATTCCGTGTTGCACATCACACATGAAAGGAGCCTTGATTTCCTTGATGGCACTCCAGAGAAACCCCAAGAACACTGTTTCAAGGCTAGAGGGATCCTGAGGTCACTGTAGCAACACGAAAGAGCTCCGTGGACCAAAAATCAACTCGAGATGAGAGGTTAGTCCCTGGCTTCGACTCCAGACGAATACTACCTTACCACAAGCACCTCAAGAGGAGGCTTCTCTCAGCTCTAGGTATGTGAGAGGGACCCTGATTTTGTGGCCTCAGGTGGAATGGACACCGCGATGCCCTGACTCGAAATAAGGCCGGATATCCCTGCAGTGACTTGAATGCAGGCTCGTCTTGCATCTCCCAAGACGAAAGGATGTCTGAATCCCCTGTGGAGACCACAGAGAAAGACCTAGTTCCCCACCTCATCGCGACCGGAGGCCTCACATCCTTTGTAAACTCCAGAGGTACGCGGAGATCCTTGCCTCCAAAGGAGACGATGCCTGACTCCTCGTGAAACTTGATAGGAGTCCCAGGATTCCTGTGGGACGTGGAAAGGGACCCTTGGTCTCCTGCCTCAGCTTGAGAGGCGTCCCAATTGCCCTGCCAAGCCTCGAGGAGAATCCCGAGTTGTCCCTCGCAACTAGGCAGGAGTCCTGACGTCGCTGAACAAACACGTGAGTGGAAGGGCCATCCCCGTTGTAACTCGAGAATATACCCCAGGTTCCCGCCGCAACTCGAGAAAAACCATGAGACTTCCCCCTCGCCGCGAGATGAGGCCCGATTCCCCTGCACTGCGTGCAGAGCAATTCCGTGTTGCACATCACACATGAAAGGAGCCTTGATTTCCTTGATGGCACTCCAGAGAAACCCCAAGAACACTGTTTCAAGGCTAGAGGGATCCTGAGGTCACTGTAGCAACACGAAAGAGCTCCGTGGACCAAAAATCAACTCGAGATGAGAGGTTAGTCCCTGGCTTCGACTCCAGAGGAATACCACCTTACCACAAGCACCTCAAAAGGAGGCTTCTCTCAGCTCTAGGTATGTGAGGGGGACCCTGAGTTTGCGGCCTCAAGTGGAATGGACACTGCGATGCCCTGACGTGAAATAAGGCCGGATTTCCCTGCAGTGACTTGAATGCAGGCTTGTCTTGCATCCCCCAAGATGAAAGGACGTCTGAAACCCTGTGGAGACAACAGAGAAAGACCTAGTTCCCCACCTCATGGCGACCGGAGGCCTCACATCCTTTGAGGTACACGGAGATCAGTGCCTCCCAAGGAGACGATGCCTGACTCCTCGTGAAACTTGATAGGAGTCCCAGGATTCCTGTGGCACGTGGAAAGGGACTCTTGGTCTCCCGCCTCAGCTAGAGAGGCGTCCCAATTGCCCTGCCAAGCCTCGAGGAGAATCCCGAGTTGTCCCTCGCAACTAGGCAGGAGTCCTGACGTCGCTGAACAAACACGTGAGTGGAAGGGCCATCCCCGTCGTAACTCGAGAATATACCCCAGGTTCCCGCCGCAACTCGAAAAAAACCATGAGACTTCCCCCTCGCCGCGAAATGAGGCCCGATTCCCCTGCACTGCGTGCAGAGCAATTCCGTGTTGCACATCACACATGAAAGGAGCCTTGATTTCCTTGATGGCACTCCAGAGAAACCCCAAGAACACTGTTTCAAGGCTAGAGGGATCCTGAGGTCACTGTAGCAACACGAAAGAGCTCCGTGGACCAAAAATCAACTCGAGATGAGAGGTTAGTCCCTGGCTTCGACTCCAGATGAATACTACCTTACCACAAGCACCTCAAGAGGAGGCTTCTCTCAGCTCTAGGTATGTGAGAGGGACCCTGATTTTGTGGCCTCAGGTGGAATGGACACCGCGATGCCCTGACTCGAAATAAGGCCGGATATCCCTGCAGTGACTTGAATGCAGGCTCGTCTTGCATCTCCCAAGACGAAAGGATGTCTGAATCCCCTGTGGAGACCACAGAGAAAGACCTAGTTCCCCACCTCATCGCGACCGGAGGCCTCACATCCTTTGAAAACTCCAGAGGTACGCGGAGATCAGTGCCTCCAAAGGAGACGATGCCTGACTCTTCGTGAAACTTGATAGGAGTCCCAGGATTCCTGTGGCACGTGGAAAGGGACCCTTGGTCTCCCGCCTCAGCTGGAGAGGCGTCCCAATTGCCCTGGCAAGCCTCGAGGAGAATCCCCAGTTGTCCCTCGCAACTAGGCAGGAGTCCTGACGTCGCTGAACAAACACGTGGGTGGAAGGGCCATCCCCGTCGTAACTCGAGAATATACCCCAGGTTCCCACCGCAACTCGAGAATAACCATGAGACTTCCCCCTCGCCGCGAGATGAGGCCCGATTCCCCTGCACTGCGTGCAGAGCAATTCCGTGTTGCACATCACACATGAAAGGAGCCTTGATTTCCTTGATGGCACTCCAGAGAAACCCCAAGAACACTGTTTCAAGGCTAGAGGGATCCTGAGGTCACTGTAGCAACACGAAAGAGCTCCATGGACCAAAAATCAACTCGAGATGAGAGGTTAGTCCCTGGCTTCGACTCCAGAGGAATACCACCTTACCACAAGCACCTCAAGAGGAGGCTTCTCTCAGCTCTAGGTATGTGAGAGGGACCTTGAGTTTGCGGCCTCAAGTGGAATGGACACCGCGATGCCCTGACTCGAAATAAGGCCGGATATCCCTGCAGTGACCTGAATGCAGGCTCGTCTTGCATCTCCCAAGACGAAAGGATGTCTGAATCCCCTGTGGAGACCACAGAGAAAGACCTAGTTGCCACCTCATCGCGACCGGAGGCCTCACATCCTTTGTAAACTCCAGAGGTACACGGAGATCCTTGCCTCCAAAGGAGACGATGCCTGACTCCTCGTGAAACTTGATAGGAGTCCCAGGATTCCTGTGGCACGTGGAAAGGGACACTTGGTCTCCCGCCTCAGCTGGAGAGGCGTCCCAATTGCCCTGCCAAGCCTCGAGGAGAATCCCGAGTTGTCCCTCGCAACTAGGCCGGAGTCCTGCGTCGCTGAACAAACACGTGGGTGGAAGGGCCATCCCCGTCGTAACTCGAGAATATACCCCAGGTTCCCGCCGCAACTCGAGAGAAACCATGAGACTTCCCCCTCGCCGCGAGATGATGCCCGATTCCCCTGCACTGCGTGCAGAGCAATTCCGTGTTGCACATCACACATGAAAGGAGCCTTGATTTCCTTGGTGGCACTCCAGAGAAACCCCAAGAACACTGTTTCAAGGCTAGAGAGATCCTGAGGTCACTGTAGCAACACGAAAGAGCTCCGTGGACCAAAAATCAACTCGAGATGAGAGGTTAGTCCCTGGTTTCGACTCCAGAGGAATACCACCTTACCACAAGCACCTCAAGAGGAGGCTTCTCTCAGCTCTAGGTATGTGAGAGGGACCCTGAGTTTGCGGCCTCAATTGGAATGGACACCGCGATGCCCTGACTCGAAATAAGGCCGGATATCCCTGCAGTGACTTGAATGCAGGCTCGTCTTGCATCTCCCAAGACGAAAGGATGTCTGAATCCCCTGTGGATACCACAGAGAAAGACCTAGTTCCCCACCTCATCGCGACCGGAGGCCTCACATCCTTTGTAAACTCCAGAGGTACGCGGAGATCCTTGCCTCCAAAGGAGACGATGCCTGACTCCTCGTGAAACTTGATAGGAGTCCCAGGATTCCTGTGGGACGTGGAAAGGGACCCTTGGTCTCCTGCCTCAGCTTGAGAGGCGTCCCAATTGCCCTGCCAAGCCTCGAGGAGAATCCCGAGTTGTCCCTCGCAACTAGGCAGGAGTCCTGACGTCGCTGAACAAACACGTGAGTGGAAGGGCCATCCCCGTCGTAACTCGAGAATATACCCCAGGTTCCCGCCGCAACTCGAGAAAAACCATGAGACTTCCCCCTCGCCGCGAGATGAGGCCCGATTCCCCTGCACTGCGTGCAGAGCAATTCCGTGTTGCACATCACACATGAAAGGAGCCTTGATTTCCTTGATGGCACTCCAGAGAAACCCCAAGAACACTGTTTCAAGGCTAGAGGGATCCTGAGGTCACTGTAGCAACACGAAAGAGCTCCGTGGACCAAAAATCAACTCGAGATGAGAGGTTAGTCCCTGGCTTCGACTCCAGACGAATACTACCTTACCACAAGCACCTCAAGAGGAGGCTTCTCTCAGCTCTAGGTATGTGAGAGGGACCCTGATTTTGCGGCCTCAATTGGAATGGACACCGCGATGCCCTGACTCGAAATAAGGCCGGATATCCCTGCAGTGACTTGAATGCAGGCTCGTCTTGCATCTCCCAAGATGAAAGGATGTCTGAATCCCCTGTGGAGACCACAGAGAAAGACCTAGTTCCCCAGCTCATCGCGACCGGAGGCCTCACATCCTTTGAAAACTCCAGAGGTCCGCGGAGATCAGTGCCTCCAAAGGAGACGATGCCTGACTCCTCGTGAAACTTGATAGGAGTCCCAGGATTCCTGTGGCACGTGGAAAGGGACCCTTGGTCTCCCGCCTCAGCTGGAGAGGTGTTACAATTGCCCTGGCAAGCCTCGAGGAGAATCCCGAGTTGTCCCTCGCAACTAGGCAGGAGTCCTGACGTCGCTGAACAAACACGTGGGTGGAAGGGCCATCCCCGTCGTAACTCGAAAATATACCCCAGGTTCCCGCCGCAACTCGAGAAAAACCATGAGACTTCCCCCTCGCCGAGAGATGAGGCCCGATTCCCCTGCACTGCGTGAAGAGCAATTCCGTGTTGCACAATACACATGAAAGGATCCTTGATTTCCTTGATGACACTCCAGAAAAACCCCAAGAACACTGTTTCAAGGCTAGCCGGATCCTGAGGTTACTGTAGCAACACGAAAGAGCTCCCTGAACCAAAAACCAACACGAGATGAGAGGTTAGTCCCTGGCTTCGACTCCAGAGGAATACCACCTTACCACAAGCACCTCAAGAGGAGGCCTCTCTCAGCTCTAGCTATGTGAGAGGGACCCTGAGTTTGCGGCCTCAAGTGGAATGGACACCGCGATGATCTGACTCGAAATAAGGCCGGATATTCCTGCAGTGACTTGAATGCAGGCTCGTCTTGCATCTCCCAAGATGAAAGGATGTCTGAATCCCCTGTGGAGACCACAGAGAAAGACCTAGTTCCCCACCTCATGGCGACCGGAGGCTTCACATCCTTTGTAAACTCCAGAGGTACACGGAGATCCTTGTCTCCAAAGGAGACGATGCCTGACTCCTCGTGAAACTTGATAGGAGTCCCAGGATTCCTGTGGCACGTGGAAAGGGACACTTGGTCTCCCCCCTCAGCTGGAGAGGCGTCCCAATTGCCCTGCCAAGCCTCGAGGAGAATCCCGAGTTGTCCCTCGCAACTAGGCAGGAGTCCTGACGTCGCTGAACAAACACGTGTGTGGAAGGGCCATCCCCGTCGTAACTCGAGAATATACCCCAGGTTCCCGCGGCAACTCGAGAGAAACCATGAGACTTCCCCCTCACCGCGAGATGAGGCCCGATTCCCCTGCACTGCGTGCAGAGCAATTCCGTGTTGCACATCACACATGAAAGGAGCCTTGATGTCCTTGATGGCACTCCAGAGAAACCCCAAGAACACTGTTTCAAGGCTAGATGGATCCTGAGGTCACTGTAGCAACACGAAAGAGCTCCGTGGACCAAAAATCAACTCGAGATGAGAGGTTAGTCCCTGGCTTCGACTCCAGAGGAATACCACCTTACCACAAGCACCTCAAGAGGAGGCTTCTCTCAGCTCTAGGTATGTGAGAGGGACCCTGAGTTTGCGGCCTCAAGTGGAATGGACATCGCGATGCCCTGACTCGAAATAAGGCCGGATATCCCTGCAGTGACTTGAATGCAGGCTCGTCTTGCATCTCCCAAGACGAAAGGATGTCTGAATCCCCTGTGGAGACCACAGAGAAAGACCTAGTTCCCCACCTCATCGCGACCGGAGGCCTCACATCCTTTGTAAACTCCAGAGGTACGCGGAGATCCTTGCCTCCAAAGGAGACGATGCCTGACTCCTCGTGAAACTT
Source organism: Cervus elaphus (assembly GCF_910594005.1). NCBI lineage: Eukaryota > Metazoa > Chordata > Mammalia > Artiodactyla > Cervidae > Cervus > Cervus elaphus. Next base: position 982,312 of record NW_025316690.1, on the reverse strand, counting down.
GATAGGAGTCCCAGGATTCCTGTGGCACGTGGAAAGGGACACTTGGTCTCACGCCTCAGCTGGAGAGGCGTCCCAATTGCCCTGCCAAGCCTCGAGGAGAATCCCGAGTTGTCCCTCGCAACTAGGCAGGAGTCCTGACGTCGCTGAACAAACACGTGGGTGGAAGGGCCATCCCAGTCGTAACTCGAGAATATACCCCTGGTTCCCGCCGCAACTCGAGAAAAACCATGAGACTTCCCCCTCGCCGCGAGATGAGGCCCGATTCCCCTGCACTGCGTGCAGAGCAATTCCGTGTTGCACATCACACACGAAAGGAGGCTTGATTTCCTTGATGGCACTCCAGAGAAACCCCAAGAACACTGTTTCAAGGCTAGAGGGATCCTGAGGTCACTGTAGCAACACGAAAGAGCTCCGTGGACCAAAAATCAACTCGAGAATGAGAAGTTAGTCCCTGGCTTCGACTACAGAGTAAGACCACCTTACCACAAGCACCTCAAGAGGAGGCTTCTCTCAGCTCTAGGTATGTGAGAGGGACCCTGAGTTTGCGGCCTCAAGTGGAATGGACACCGCGATGCCCTGACTCGAAATAAGGCCGGATATCCCTGCAGTGACTTGAATGCAGGCTCGTCTTGCATCTCCCAAGACGAAAGGATGTCTGAATCCCCTGTGGAGACCACAGAGAAAGACCTAGTTCCCCACCTCGTCGCGACCGGAGGCCTCACATCCTTTGTAAACTCCAGAGGTACGCGGAGATCCTTGCCTCCAAAGGAGACGATGCCTGACTCCTCGTGAAACTTGATAGGAGCACCAGGATTCCTGTGGCACATGGAAAGGGACCCTTGGTCTCCCGCCTCAGCTGGAGAGGCGTCCCAATTGCCCTGCCAAGCCTCGAGGAGAATCCAGAGTTGTCCGTCGCAACTAGGCAGGAGTCCTGACGTCGCTGAACAAACACGTGGGTGGAAGGGCCATCCCCGTCGTAACTTGAGAATATACCCCCGGTTCCCGCCGCAAATCGAGAAAAACCATGAGACTTCCCCCTCGCCGCGAGATGAGGACCGATTTCCCTGCACTGCGTGCAGAGCAATTCCGTGTTGCACATCACACATGAAAGGAGCCTTGATTTCCTTGATGGCACTCCAGAGAAAGCCCAAGAACACTGTTTCAAGGCTAGAGGGATCCTGAGGTCACTGTAGCAACACGAAAGAGCTCCATGGACCAAAAATCAACTCGAGATGAGAGGTTAGTCCCTGGCTTCGACTCCAGACGAATACTACCTTACCACAAGCACCTCAAGAGGAGGCTTCTCTCAGCTCTAGGTATGTGAGAGGGACTCTGATTTTGCGGCCTCAATTGGAATGGACACCGCGATGCCCTGACTCGAAATAAGGCCGGATATCCCTGCAGTGACTTGAATGCAGGCTCGTCTTGCATCTCCCAAGATGAAAGGATGTCTGAATCCCCTGTGGAGACCACAGAGAAAGACCTAGTTCCCCAGCTCATCGCGACCGGAGGCCTCACATCCTTTGAAAACTCCAGAGGTACGCGGAGATCAGTGCCTCCAAAGGAGACGATGCCTGACTCCTCGTGAAACTTGATAGGAGTCCCAGGATTCCTGTGGCACGTGGAAAGGGACCCTTGGTCTCCCGCCTCAGCTGGAGTGGTGTTACAATTGCCCTGGCAAGCCTCGAGGAGAATCCCGAGTTGTCCCTCGCAACTAGGCAGGAGTCCTGACGTCGCTGAACAAACACGTGGGTGGAAGGGCCATCCCCGTCGTAACTCGAGAATATAACCCAGGTTCCCGCCGCAACTCGAGAATAACCATGAGACTTCCCCCTCGCCGCGAGATGAGGCCCGATTCCCCTGCACTGCGTGCAGAGCAATTCCGTGTTGCACATCACACTGAAAGGAGCCTTGATTTCCTTGATGGCACTCCAGAGAAACCCCAAGAACACTGTTTCAAGGCTAGAGGGATCCTGAGGTCACTGTAGCAACACGAAAGAGCTCCATGGACCAAAAATCAACTCGAGATGAGAGGTTAGTCCCTGGCTTCGACTCCAGAGGAATACCACCTTACCAGAAGCACCTCAAGAGGAGGCTTCTCTCAGCTCTAGGTATGTGAGAGGGACCTTGAGTTTGCGGCCTCAAGTGGAATGGACACCGCGATGCCCTGACTCGAAATAAGGCCGGATATCCCTGCAGTGACTTGAATGCAGGCTCGTCTTGCATCTCCCAAGACGAAAGGATGTCTAAATCACCTGTGGAGACCACAGAGAAAGACCTAGTTCCCCACCTCATCGCGACCGGAGGCCTCACATCCTCTGAAAACTTCAGAGGTACGCGGAGATCAGTGCCTCCAAAGGAGACGATGCCTGACTCCTCGTGAAACTTGATAGGAGTCCCAGGACTCCTCTGGCACGTGGAAAGGGACCCTTGGTCTCCCGCCTCAGCTGGAGAAGCGTCCCAATTGCCCTGCCAAGCCTCGAGGAGAATCCCGAGTTGTCCCTCGCAACTAGGCGGGAGTCCTGACGTCGCTGAACAAACACGTGGGTGGAAGGGCCATCCCCGTCTTAACTCGAAAATATACCCCAGGTTCCCGCCGCAACTCGAAAAAAACCATGAGACTTCCCCCTCGCCGTGATATGAGGCCCGATTCCCCTGCACTGCGTGAAGAGCAATTCCGTGTTGCACATCACACATGAAAGGATCCTTGATTTCCTTGATGACACTCCAGAAAAACCCCAAGAACACTGTTTCAAGGCTAGCCGGATCCTGAGGTTACTGTAGCAACACGAAAGAGCTCCGTGAACCAAAAATCAACACGAGATGAGAGGTTAGTCCCTGGCTTCGACTCCAGAGGAATACCACCTTACCACAAGCACCTCAAGAGGAGGCTTCTCTCAGCTCTAGCTATGTGAGAGGGACCCTGAGTTTGCGGCCTCAAGTGGAATGGACACCGCCATGATCTGACTCGAAATAAGGCCGGATATCCCTGCAGTGACTTGAATGCAGGCTCGTCTTGCATCTCCCAAGATGAAAGGATGTCTGAATCCCCTGTGGAGACCACAGAGAAAGACCTAGTTCCCCACCTCATGGCGACCGGAGGCTTCACATCCTTTGTAAACTCCAGAGGTACACGGAGATCCTTGCCTCCAAAGGAGACGATGCCTGACTCCTCCTGAAACTAGATAGGAGTCCCAGGTTTCCTGTGGCACGTGGAAAGGGACACTTGGTCTCCCCCCTCAGCTGGAGAGGCGTCCCAATTGCCCTGCCAAGCCTCGAGGAGAATCCTGAGTTGTCCCTCGCAACTAGGCAGGAGTCCTGACGTCGCTGAACAAGCACGTGTGTGGAAGGGCCATCCCCGTCGTAACTCGAGAATATACCCCAGGTTCCCGCCGCAACTCGAGAAAAACCATGAGACTTCCCCCTCGCCGCGAGATGAGGCCCGATTCCCCTGCACTGCGTGCAGAGCAATTCCGTGTTGCACATCACACATGAAAGGAGCCTTGATTTCCTTGATGGCACTCCAGAGAAACCCCAAGAACACTGTTTCAAGGCTAGAGGGATCCTGAGGTCACTGTAGCAACACGAAAGAGCTCCGTGGACCAAAAATCAACTCGAGAATGAGAGGTTAGTCCCTGGCTTCGACTCCAGAGGAAGACCACCTTACCACAAGCACCTCAAGAGGAGGCTTCTCTCAGCTCTAGGTATGTGAGAGGGACCCTGAGTTTGCGGCCTCAAGTGGAATGGACACCGCGATGCCCTGACTCGAAATAAGGCCGGATATCCCTGCAGTGACTTGAATGCAGGCTCGTCTTGCATCTCCCAAGACGAAAGGATGTCTGAATCCCCTGTGGAGACCACAGAGAAAGACCTAGTTGCCCACCTCATCGCGACCGGAGGCCTCACATCCTTTGTAAACTCCACAGGTATGCGGAGATCCTTGCCTCCAAAGGAGAAGATGCCTGACTCCTCGTGAAACTTGATAGGAGCACCAGGTTTCCTGTGGCACGTGGAAAGGGACCCTTGGTCTCCCGCCTCAGCTGGAGAGGCGTCCCAATTGCCCTGCCAAGCCTCGAGGAGAATCCCGAGTTGTCCCTCGCAACTAGGCAGGAGTCCTGCCTTCGCTGAACAACCACGTGTGTGGAAGGGCCATCCCCATCATAACTCGAGAATATATCCCATGTTCCCGCCGCAACTCGAAAAAAACCATGAGACTTCCCCCTCGCCGCGAGATGAGGCCGGATTCCCCTGCACTGCGTGCAGAGCAATTCCGTGTTGCACATCACACATGAAAGGAGCCTTGATTTCCTTGATGGCACTCCAGAGAAACCCCAAGAACACTGTTTCAAGGCTAGAGGGATCCGGAGGTCACTGTAGCCACACGAAAGAGCTCCGTGGACCAAAAATCAACTCGAGATGAGAGGTTAGTCCCTGGCTTCGACTCCAGAGGAATACCACCTTACCACAAGCACCTCAAGAGGAGGCTTCTCTCAGCTCTATGTATGTGAGAGGGACCCTGAGTTTGCGGCCTCAATTGGAATGGACACCGCGATGCCCTGACTCGAAATAAGGCCGGATATCCCTGCAGTGACTTGAATGCAGGCTCGTCTTGCATCTCCCAAGACGAAAGGATGTCTGAATCCCCTGTGGAGACCACAGAGAAAGACCTAGTTCCCCACTTCAGGGCGACCGGAGGCCTCACATTCTTTGTAAACACCAGAGGTACGCTCAGATCCTTGCCTCCAAAGGAGACGATGCCTGACTCCTCGTGAAACTTGATAGGAGTCCCAGGATTCCTGTGGCACGTGGAAAGGGACCCTTGGTCTCCCGCCTCAGCTGGAGAGGCGTCCCAATTGCCCTGCCAAGCCTCGAGGAGAATCCCGAGTTGTCCCTCGCAACTAGGCAGGAGTCCTGACGTCGCTGAACAAACACGTGGGTGGAAGGGCCATCCCCGTCGTAACTCGAGAATATACCCCCTGTTCCCGCCGCAACTCGAGAAAAACCATGAGACTTCCGCCTCGCCGCGAGATGAGGCCCGATTCCCCTGCACCGCATGCAGAGCAATTCCGTGTTGCACATCACACATGAAAGGAGCCTTGATTTCCTTGATGGCACTCCAGAGAAACCCCAAGAACACTGTTTCAAGGCTAGAGGGATCCTGAGGTAACTGTAGCAACACGAAAGAGCTCCGTGGACCAAAAATCAACTCGAGATGAGAGGTTTGTCCCTGGCTTCGACTCCAGAGGAATACCACCTTACCACAAGCACCTCAAGAGGAGGCTTCTCTCAGCTCTAGGTATGTGAGAGGGACCCTGATTTTGCGGCCTCAGGTGGAATGGACACCGCGATGCCCTGACTCGAAATAAGGCCGTATATCCCTGCAGTGACTTGAATGCAGGTTCGTCTTGCATCTCCCAAGATGAAAGGATGTCTGAATCCCCTGTGGAGACCACAGAGAAAGACCTAGTTGCCCACCTCATCGTGACCGGAGGCCTCACATCCTTTGAAAACTCCAGAGGTATGCGGAGATCAGTGCCTCCAAAGGAGACGATGCCTGACTCCTCGTGAAACTTGATAGGAGTCCCAGGATTCCTGTGGCACGTGGAAAGGGACCCTTGGTCTCCCGCCTCAGCTGGAGAGGCGTCCCAATTGCCCTGCCAAGCCTCGAGGAGAATCCCGAGTTGTCCCTCGCAACTAGGCAGGAGTCCTGACGTCGCTGTACAAACATGTGGGTGGAAGGGCCATCCCCGTCGTAACTCGAGAATATACCCCAGGTTCCCGCCGCAACTCGAGAAAAACCATGAGACTTCCCCCTCGCCGCGAGATGAGGCCCGATTCCCCTGCACTGCGTGCAGAGCAATTCCGTGTTGCACATCACACATGAAAGGAGCCTTGATTTCCTTGATGGCACTCCAGAGAAACCCCAAGAACACTGTTTCAAGGCTAGAGGGATCCTGAGGTCACTGTAGCAACAGGAAAGATCTCCGTGGACCACAAATCAACTCGAGATGAGAGGTTAGTCCCTGGCTTCGACTCCAGAGGAATACTACCTTACCAGAAGCACCTCAAGAGGAGGCTTCTCTCAGCTCTAGGTATGTGAGAGGGACCCTGAGTTTGCAGCCTCAAGTGGAATGGACACCGCGATGCCCTGACTCGAAATAAGGCCGGATATCCCTGCAGTGACTTGAATGCAGGCTCGTCTTGCATCTCCCAAGACGAAAGGATGTCTGAATCCCCTGTGGAGACCACAGAGAAAGTCCTAGTTCCCCACCTCAGGGCGACCGGAGGCCTCACATCCTTTGTAAACACCAGAGGTACGCTCAGATCCTTGCCTCCAAAGGAGACGATGCCTGACTCCTCGTGAAACTTGATAGGAGTCCCAGGATTCCTGTGGCACGTGGAAAGGGACCCTTGGTCTCCCGCCTCAGCTGGAGAGGCGTCCCAATTGCCCTGCCAAGCCTCGAGGAGAATCCCGAGTTGTCCCTCGCAACTAGGCAGGAGTCCTGAAGTCGCTGAACAAACACGTGGGTGGAAGGGCCATCCCCGTCATAACTCGAGAATATACCCCCGGTTCCCGCCGCAACTCGAGAAAAACCATGAGACTTCCCCCTCGCCGCGAGATGAGGCCGGATTCCCCTGCACCGCATGCAGAGCAATTCCGTGTTGCACATCACACATGAAAGGAGCCTTGATTTCCTTGATGGCACTCCAGAGAAAGCCCAAGAACACTCTTTCAAGGCTAGAGGGATCCTGAGGTCACTGTAGCAACACGAAAGAGCTCCGTGGACCAAAAATCAACTTGAGATGAGAGGTTAGTCCCTGGCTTCGACTCCAGAGGAATAGCACCTTACCACAAGCACCTCAAGAGGAGGCTTCTCTCAGCTCTAGGTATGTGAGAGGGACCCTGAGTTTGCGGCCTCAATTGGAATGGACACCGCGATGCCCTGACTCAAAATAAGGCCGGATATCCCTGCAGTGACTTGAATGCAGGCTCGTCTTGCATCTCCCAAGACGAGAGGATGTCTGAATCCTCTGTGGAGACCACAGAGAAAGACCTAGTTCCCCACCTCGTCGCGACCGGAGGCCTCACATCCTTTGTAAACTCCAGAGGTACGCGGAGATCCTTCCCTCCAAAGGAGACGATGCCTGACTCCTCGTGAAACTTGATAGGAGTCCCAGAATTCCTGTGGCACGTGGAAATGGACACTTGGTCTCCCGCCTCAGCTGGAGAGGCGTCCCAATTGCCCTGCCAAGCCTCGAGAAGAATCCTGAGTTGTCCCTCGCAACTAGGCAGGAGTCCTGACGTCGCTGAACAAACAAGTGTGTGGAAGGGCCATCCCCGTCATAACTCGAGAATATACCCCAGGTTCCCGCCGCAACTCGAAAAAAACCATGAGAATTCCCCCTCGCCGCGAGATGAGGCCCGATTCCCCTGCACTGCGTGCAGAGCAATTACGTGTTGCACATCACACATGAAAGGAAACTTGATTTCCTTGATGGCACTCCAGAGAAACCCCAAGAACACTGTTTCAAGGCTAGAGGGATCCTGAGGTCACTGTAGCAACAGGAAAGAGCTCCGTGGACCAAAAATCAATTCGAGATGAGAGGTTTGGTTAGTCCCTGGCTTCGACTCCAGAGGAATACCACCTTTCCAGAAGCACCTCAAGAGGAGGCTTCTCTCAGCTCTAGGTATGTGAGAGGGACCCTGAGTTTGCGGCCTCAAGTGGAATGGACACCGCGATGCCCTGACGTGAAATAAGGCCGGATATCCCTGCAGTGACTTGAATGCAGGCTCGTCTTCCATCTCCCAAGATGAAAGGATGTCTGAATCCCCTGTGGAGACCACAGAGAAAGACCTAGTTCCCCACCTCATGGCGACCGGAGGCCTCACATCCTTTGAAAACTCCAGAGGTATGCGGAGATCAGTGCCTACAAAGGAGACGATGCCTGACTCCTCGTGAAACTTGATAGGAGTCCCAGGATTCCTGTGGCACGTGGAAAGGGACCCTTGGTCTCCCGCCTCAGCTGGAGAGGCGTCCCAATTGCCCTGTCAAGCCTCGAGGAGAATCCCGAGTTGTCCCTCGCAACTAGGCAGGAGTCCTGACGTCGCAGAACAAACACGTGGGTGGAAGGGCCATCCTCGTCGTAACTCGAGAATATACCCCAGGTTCCCGCCGCAACTCGAGAAAAACCATGAGACTTCCCCCTCGCCGCGAGATGAGGCCCGATTCCCCTGCACTGCATGCAGAGCAATTCCGTGTTGCACATCACACATGAAAGGAGCCTTGATTTCCTTGATGGCACTCCAGAGAAACCCCAAGAACACTGTTTCAAGGCTAGAGGGATCCGGAGGTCACTGTAGCCACACGAAAGAGCTCCGTGGACCAAAAATCAACTCGAGATGAGAGGTTAGTCCCTGGCTTCGACTCCAGAGGAATACCACCTTACCACAAGCACCTCAAGAGGAGGCTTCTCTCAGCTCTAGGTATGTGAGAGGGACCCTGAGTTTGCGGCCTCAATTGGAATGGACACCGCGATGCCCTGACTCGAAATAAGGCCGGATATCCCTGCAGTGACTTGAATGCAGGCTCGTCTTGCATCTCCCAAGACGAAAGGATGTCTGAATCCCCTGTGGAGACCACAGAGAAAGACCTAGTTCCCCACTTCAGGGCGACCGGAGGCCTCACATTCTTTGTAAACACCAGAGGTACGCTCAGATCCTTGCCTCCAAAGGAGACGATGCCTGACTCCTCGTGAAACTTGATAGGAGTCCCAGGATTCCTGTGGCACGTGGAAAGGGACCCTTGGTCTCCCGCCTCAGCTGGAGAGGCGTCCCAATTGCCCTGCCAAGCCTCGAGGAGAATCCCGAGTTGTCCCTCGCAACTAGGCAGGAGTCCTGACGTCACTGAACAAACACGTGGGTGGAAGGGCCATCCCCGTCGTAACTCGAGAATATACCCCCTGTTCCCGCCGCAACTCGAGAAAAACCATGAGACTTCCCCCTCGCCGCGAGATGAGGCCCGATTCCCCTGCACCGCATGCAGAGCAATTCCGTGTTGCACATCACACATGAAAGGAGCCTTGATTTCCTTGATGGCACTCCAGAGAAACCCCAAGAACACTGTTTCAAGGCTAGAGGGATCCTGAGGTAACTGTAGCAACACGAAAGAGCTCCGTGGACCAAAAATCAACTCGAGATGAGAGGTTAGTCCCTGGCTTCGACTCCAGAGGAATACCACCTTACCACAAGCACCTCAAGAGGAGGCTTCTCTCAGCTCTAGGTATGTGAGAGGGACCCTGATTTTGCGGCCTCAGGTGGAATGGACACCGCGATGCCCTGACTCGAAAAAAGGCCGTATATCCCTGCAGTGACTTGAATGCAGGTTCGTCTTGCATCTCCCAAGATGAAAGGATGTCTGAATCCCCTGTGGAGACCACAGAGAAAGACCTAGTTGCCCACCTCATCGTGACCGGAGGCCTCACATCCTTTGAAAACTCCAGAGGTATGCGGAGATCAGTGCCTCCAAAGGAGACGATGCCTGACTCCTCGTGAAACTTGATAGGAGTCCCAGGATTCCTGTGGCACGTGGAAAGGGACCCTTGGTCTCCCGCCTCAGCTGGAGAGGCGTCCCAATTGCCCTGCCAAGCCTCGAGGAGAATCCCGAGTTGTCCCTCGCAACTAGGCAGGAGTCCTGACGTCGCTGAACAAACATGTGGGTGGAAGGGCCATCCCCGTCGTAACTCGAGAATATACCCCAGGTTCCCGCCGCAACTCGAGAAAAACCATGAGACTTCTCCCTCGCCGCGAGATGAGGCCCGATTCCCCTGCACTGCGTGCAGAGCAATTCCGTGTTGCACATCACACATGAAAGGAGCCTTGATTTCCTTGATGGCACTCCAGAGAAACCCCAAGAACACTGTTTCAAGGCTAGAGGGATCCTGAGGTCACTGTAGCAACAGGAAAGATCTCCGTGGACCACAAATCAACTCGAGATGAGAGGTTAGTCCCTGGCTTCGACTCCAGAGGAATACTACCTTACCAGAAGCACCTCAAGAGGAGGCTTCTCTCAGCTCTAGGTATGTGAGAGGGACCCTGAGTTTGCAGCCTCAAGTGGAATGGACACCGCGATGCCCTGACTCGAAATAAGGCCGGATATCCCTGCAGTGACTTGAATGCAGGCTCGTCTTGCATCTCCCAAGACGAAAGGATGTCTGAATCCCCTGTGGAGACCACAGAGAAAGACCTAGTTCCCCACCTCAGGGCGACCGGAGGCCTCACATCCTTTGTAAACACCAGAGGTACGCTCAGATCCTTGCCTCCAAAGGAGACGATGCCTGACTCCTCGTGAAACTTGATAGGTGTCCCAGGATTCCTGTGGCACGTGGAAAGGGACCCTTGGTCTCCCGCCTCAGCTGGAGAGGCGTCCCAATTGCCCTGCCAAGCCTCGAGGAGAATCCCGAGTTGTCCCTCGCAACTAGGCAGGAGTCCTGAAGTCGCTGAACAAACACGTGGGTGGAAGGGCCATCCCCGTCATAACTCGAGAATATACCCCCGGTTCCCGCCGCAACTCGAGAAAAACCATGAGACTTCCCCCTCGCCGCGAGATGAGGCCGGATTCCCCTGCACCGCATGCAGAGCAATTCCGTGTTGCACATCACACATGAAAGGAGCCTTGATTTCCTTGATGGCACTCCAGAGAAACCCCAAGAACACTGTTTCAAGGCTAGAGGGATCCTGAGGTAACTGTAGCAACACGAAAGAGCTCTGTGGACCAAAAATCAACTCGAGATGAGAGGTTAGTCCCTGGCTTCGACTCCAGAGGAATACCACCTTACCACAAGCACATCAAGAGGAGGCTTCTCTCAGCTCTAGGTATGTGAGAGGGACCCTGATTTTGCGGCCTTAGGTGGAATGGACACCGCGATGCCCTGACTCGAAATAAGGCCGGATATCCCTGCAGTGACTTGAATGCAGGCTCGTCTTGCATCTCCCAAGATGAAAGGATGTCTGAATCCCCTGTGGAGACCACAGAGAAAGACCTAGTTGCCCACCTCATCGTGACCGGAGGCCTCACATCCTTTGAAAACTCCAGAGGTATGCGGAGATCAGTGCCTCCAAAGGAGACGATGCCTGACTCCTCGTGAAACTTGATAGGACTCCCAGGATTCCTGTGGCACGTGGAAATGGACCCTTGTTCTCCCGCCTCAGGTGGAGAGGCGTCCCAATTGCCCTGCCAAGCCTCGAGGAGAATCCCGAGTTGTCCCTCGCAACTAGGCAGGAGTCCTGACGTCGCTGTACAAACACGTGGGTGGAAGGGCCATCCCCGTCGTAACTCGAGAATATACCCCAGGTTCCCGCCGCAACTCGAGAAAAACCATGAGACTTCCCCCTCGCCGCGAGATGAGGCCCGATTCCCCTGCACTGCGTGCAGAGCAATTCCGTGTTGCACATCACATATGAAAGGAGCCTTGATTTCCTTGATGGCACTCCAGAGAAACCCCAAGAACACTGTTTCAAGGCTAGAGGGATCCTGAGGTCACTGTAGCAACACGAAAGAGCTCCGTGGACCAAAAATCAACTCGAGATGAGAGGTTAGTCCCTGACTTCGACTCCAGAGGAATACCACCTTACCACAAGCACCTCAAAAGGAGGCTTCTCTCAGCTCTAGGTATGTGAGGGGGACCCTGAGTTTGCGGCCTCAAGTGGAATGGACACTGCGATGCCCTGACGTGAAATAAGGCCGGATTTCCCTGCAGTGACTTGAATGCAGGCTTGTCTTGCATCTCCCAAGATGAAAGGACGTCTGAAACCCTGTGGAGACAACAGAGAAAGACCTAGTTCCCCACCTCATGGCGACCGGAGGCCTCACATCCTTTGAGGTACGCGGAGATCAGTGCCTCCCAAGGAGACGATGCCTGACTTCTCGTGAAACTTGATAGGAGTCCCAGGATTCCTGTGGCACGTGGAAAGGGACTCTTGGTCTCCCGCCTCAGCTAGAGAGGCGTCCCAATTGCCCTGCCAAGCCTCGAGGAGAATCCCGAGTTGTCCCTCGCAACTAGGCAGGAGTCCTGACGTCGCTGAACAAACACGTGAGTGGAAGGGCCATCCCCGTCGTAACTCGAGAATATACCCCAGGTTCCCGCCGCAACTCGAAAAAAACCATGAGACTTCCCCCTCGCCGCGAGATGAGGCCCGATTCCCCTGCACTGCGTGCAGAGCAATTCCGTGTTGCACATCACACATGAAAGGAGCCTTGATTTCCTTGATGGCACTCCAGAGAAACCCCAAGAACACTGTTTCAAGGCTAGAGGGATCCTGAGGTCACTGTAGCAACACGAAAGAGCTCCGTGGACCAAAAATCAACTCGAGATGAGAGGTTAGTCCCTGGCTTCGACTCCAGACGAATACTACCTTACCACAAGCACCTCAAGAGGAGGCTTCTCTCAGCTCTAGGTATGTGAGAGGGACCCTGATTTTGTGGCCTCAGGTGGAATGGACACCGCGATGCCCTGACTCGAAATAAGGCCGGATATCCCTGCAGTGACTTGAATGCAGGCTCGTCTTGCATCTCCCAAGACGAAAGGATGTCTGAATCCCCTGTGGAGACCACAGAGAAAGACCTAGTTCCCCACCTCATCGCGACCGGAGGCCTCACATCCTTTGTAAACTCCAGAGGTACGCGGAGATCTTTGCCTCCAAAGGAGACGATGCCTGACTCCTCGTGAAACTTGATAGGAGTCCCAGGATTCCTGTGGCATGTGGAAAGGGACACTTGGTCTCCCGCCTCAGCTGGAGAGGCGTCCCAATTGCCCTGCCAAGCCTCGAGGAGAATCCCGAGTTGTCCCTCGCAACTAGGCAGGAGTCCTGACGTCGCTGAACAAACACGTGAGTGGAAGGGCCATCCCCGTCGTAACTCGAGAATATACCCCATGTTCCCGCCGCAACTCGAGAGAAACCATGAGACTTCCCCCTCGCCGCGAGATGATGCCCGATTCCCCTGCACAGCGTGCAGAGCAATTCCGTGTTGCACATCACACACGAAAGGAGGCTTGATTTCCTTGATGGCACTCCAGAGAAACCCCAAGAACACTGTTTCAAGGCTAGAGGGATCCTGAGGTCACTGTAGCAACACGAAAGAGCTCCGTGGACCAAAAATCAACTCGAGATGAGAGGTTAGTCGCTGGCTTCGACTCCAGAGGAATACCACCTTACCACAAGCACCTCAAGAGGAGGCTTCTCTCAGCTCTAGGTATGTGAGAGGGATCCTGAGTTTGCGGCCTCAAGTGGAATGGACACCGCGATGCCCTGACGTGAAATAAGGCCGGATATCCCTGCAGTAAATTGAATGCAGGCTCGTCTTGCATCTCCCAAGATGAAAGGATGTCTGAATCCCCTGTGGAGACCACAGAGAAAGACCTAGTTCCCCACCTCATGGCGACCGGAGGCCTCACATCCTTTGAAAACTCCAGAGGTACGCGGAGATCAGTGCCTCCAAAGGAGACGATGCCTGACTCCTCGTGAAACTTGATAGGAGTCCCAGGATTCCTGTGGCACGTGGAAAGGGACCCTTGGTCTCCCGCCTCAGCTGGAGAGGCGTCCCAATTGCCCTGCCAAGCCTCGGGGAGAATCCCGAGTTGTCCCTTGCAACTAGGCAGGAGTCCTGCCGTCGCTGAACAAACACGTGGGTGGAAGGGCCATCCCCGTCATAACTCGAGAATATACCCCCGGTTCCCGCCGCAACTCGAGAAAAACCATGAGACTTCCCCCTCGCCGCGAGATGAGGCCGGATTCCCCTGCACCGCATGCAGAGCAATTCCGTGTTGCACATCACACATGAAAGGAGCCTTGATTTCCTTGATGGCACTCCAGAGAAACCCCAAGAACACTGTTTCAAGGCTAGAGGGATCCTGAGGTAACTGTAGCAACACGAAAGAGCTCCGTGGACCAAAAATCAACTCGAGATGAGAGGTTAGTCCCTGGCTTCGACTCCAGAGGAATACCACCTTACCACAAGCACATCAAGAGGAGGCTTCTCTCAGCTCTAGGTATGTGAGAGGGACCCTGATTTTGCGGCCTTAGGTGGAATGGACACCGCGATGCCCTGACTCGAAATAAGGCCGTATATCCCTGCAGTGACTTGAATGCAGGCTCGTCTTGCATCTCCCAAGATGAAAGGATGTCTGAATCCCCTGTGGAGACCACAGAGAAAGACCTAGTTGCCCACCTCATCGTGACCGGAGGCCTCACATCCTTTGAAAACTCCAGAGGTATGCGGAGATCAGTGCCTCCCAAGGAGACGATGCCTGACTCCTCGTGAAACTTGATAGGAGTCCCAGGATTCCTGTGGCACGTGGAAAGGGACTCTTGGTCTCCCGCCTCAGCTGGAGAGGCGTCCCAATTGCCCTGCCAAGCCTCGAGGAAAATCCCGAGTTGTCCCTCGCAACTAGTCAGGAGTCCTGACGTCGCTGAACAAACACGTGGGTGGAAGGGCCATCCCCGTCGTAACTCGAGAATATACCCCAGGTTCCCGCCGCAACTTGAGAAAAACCATGAGACTTCCCCCTCGCCGCGAGATGAGGCCCGATTCCCCTGCACTGCGTGCAGAGCAATTCCGTGTTGCACATCACACATGAAAGGAGCCTTGATTTCCTTGATGGCACTCCAGAGAAAGCCCAAGAAAACTGTTTCAAGGCTAGAGGGATCCTGAGGTCACTGTAGCAACACGAAAGAGGTCCGTGGACCAAAAATCAACTCGAGATGAGAGGTTAGTCCCTGGCTTCGACTCCAGAGGAATACCACCTTACCACAAGCACCTCAAGAGGAGGCTTCTCTCAACTCTACGTATGTGAGGGGGACCCTGAGTTTGCGGCCTCAAGTGGAATGGACACTGCGAAGCCCTGACGTTAAATAAGGCCGGATTTCCCTGCAGTGACTTGAATGCAGGCTCGTCTTGCATCTCCCAAGATGAAAGGACGTCTGAAACCCTGTGGAGACAACAGAGAAAGACCTAGTTCCCCACCTCATGGCGACCGGAGGCCTCACATCCTTTGAGGTACGCGGAGATCAGTGCCTCCCAAGGAGACGATGCCTGACTCCTCGTGAAACTTGATAGGAGTCCCAGGATTCCTGTGGCACGTGGAAAGGGACTCTTGGTCTCCCGCCTCAGCTAGAGAGGCGTCCCAATTGCCCTGCCAAGCCTCGAGGAGAATCCCGAGTTGTCCCTCGCAACTAGGCAGGAGTCCTGACGTCGCTGAACAAACACGTGAGTGGAAGGGCCATCCCCGTCGTAACTCGAGAATATACCCCAGGTTCCCGCCGCAACTCGAAAAAAACCATGAGACTTCCCCCTCGCCGCGAGATGAGGCCCGATTCCCCTGCACTGCGTGCAGAGCAATTCCGTGTTGCACATCACACATGAAAGGAGCCTTGATTTCCTTGATGGCACTCCAGAGAAACCCCAAGAACACTGTTTCAAGGCTAGAGGGATCCTGAGGTCACTGTAGCAACACGAAAGAGCTCCGTGGACCAAAAATCAACTCGAGATGAGAGGTTAGTCCCTGGCTTCGACTCCAGACGAATACTACCTTACCACAAGCACCTCAAGAGGAGGCTTCTCTCAGCTCTAGGTATGTGAGAGGGACCCTGATTTTGTGGCCTCAGGTGGAATGGACACCGCGATGCCCTGACTCGAAATAAGGCCGGATATCCCTGCAGTGACTTGAATGCAGGCTCGTCTTGCATCTCCCAAGACGAAAGGATGTCTGAATCCCCTGTGGAGACCACAGAGAAAGACCTAGTTCCCCACCTCATCGCGACCGGAGGCCTCACATCCTTTGTAAACTCCAGAGGTACGCGGAGATCTTTGCCTCCAAAGGAGACGATGCCTGACTCCTCGTGAAACTTGATAGGAGTCCCAGGATTCCTGTGGCATGTGGAAAGGGACACTTGGTCTCCCGCCTCAGCTGGAGAGGCGTCCCAATTGCCCTGCCAAGCCTCGAGGAGAATCCCGAGTTGTCCCTCGCAACTAGGCAGGAGTCCTGACGTCGCTGAACAAACACGTGAGTGGAAGGGCCATCCCCGTCGTAACTCGAGAATATACCCCATGTTCCCGCCGCAACTCGAGAGAAACCATGAGACTTCCCCCTCGCCGCGAGATGATGCCCGATTCCCCTGCACTGCGTGCAGAGCAATTCCGTGTTGCACATCACACAGGAAAGGAGGCTTGATTTCCTTGATGGCACTCCAGAGAAACCCCAAGAACACTGTTTCAAGGCTAGAGGGATACTGAGGTCACTGTAGCAACACGAAAGAGCTCCGTGGACCAAAAATCAACTCGAGATGAGAGGTTAGTCGCTGGCTTCGACTCCAGAGGAATACCACCTTACCACAAGCACCTCAAGAGGAGGCTTCTCTCAGCTCTAGGTATGTGAGAGGGATCCTGAGTTTGCGGCCTCAAGTGGAATGGACACCGCGATGCCCTGACGTGAAATAAGGCCGGATATCCCTGCAGTAACTTGAATGCAGGCTCGTCTTGCATCTCCCAAGATGAAAGGATGTCTGAATCCCCTGTGGAGACCACAGAGAAAGACCTAGTTCCCCACCTCATGGCGACCGGAGGCCTCACATCCTTTGAAAACTCCAGAGGTACGCGGAGATCAGTGCCTCCAAAGGAGACGATGCCTGACTCCTCGTGAAACTTGATAGGAGTCCCAGGATTCCTGTGGCACGTGGAAAGGGACCCTTGGTCTCCCGCCTCAGCTGGAG
This sequence comes from Cervus elaphus, assembly GCF_910594005.1. NCBI lineage: Eukaryota > Metazoa > Chordata > Mammalia > Artiodactyla > Cervidae > Cervus > Cervus elaphus. Next base: position 965,547 of record NW_025316690.1, on the reverse strand, counting down.
AGGCGTCCCAATTGCCCTGCCAAGCCTCGAGGAGAATCCCGAGTTGTCCCTTGCAACTAGGCAGGAGTCCTGCCGTCGCTGAACAAACACGTGTGTGGAAGGGCCATCCCCGTCGTAACTCGAGAATATACCCCAGGTTCCCGCCGCAACTCGAGAAAAACCATGAGACTTCCCCCTCGCCGCGAGATGAGGCCCGATTCCCCTGCACTGCGTGCAGAGCAATTCCGTGTTGCACATCACACATGAAAGGAGCCTTGATTTCCTTGATGGCACTCCAGAGAAACCCCAAGAACACTGTATCAAGGCTAGAGGGATCCTGAGGTCACTGTACCAACACGAAAGAGCTCCGTCGACCAAAAATCAACTCGAGATGAGAGGTTAGTCCCTGGCTCGACTCCAGAGGAACACCACCTTACCACAAGCACCTCAAGAGGAGGCTTCTCTCAGCTCTAGGTATGTGAGAGGGACCCTGAGTTTGCCGCCTCAAGTGGAATGGACACCTCGATGCCCTGGTTCGAAATAAGGCCGGATATCCCTGCAGTGACTTCAATGCAGGCTCGTCTTGCATCTCCCAAGTTGAAAGGATGTCTGAAACCCCTGTGGAGACCACAGAGAAAGACCTAGTTCCCCACCTCATCGCGACCGGAGGCCTCACATCCTTTGAAAACTCCAGAGGTACGCGGAGATCAGTGCCTCCTAAGAAGATGATGCCTGACTCCTCGTGAAACTTGATAGGAGTCCCAGGATTCCTGTGGCATGTGGAAAGGGACCCTTGGTCTCCCGCCTCAGCTGGAGAGGCGTCCCAATTGCCCTGCCAAGCCTCGAGGAGAATCCAGAGTTGTCCCTCGCAACTAGTCAGGAGTCCTGACGTCGCTGAACAAACACGTGGGTGGAAGGGCCATCCCCGTCGTAACTCGAGAATATACCCCAGGTTCCCGCCGCAACTTGAGAAAAACCATGAGACTTCCCCCTCGCCGCGAGATGAGGCCCGATTCCCCTGCACTGCGTGCAGAGCAATTCCGTGTTGCACATCACACATGAAAGGAGCCTTGATTTCCTTGATGGCACTCCAGAGAAAGCCCAAGAACACTGTTTCAAGGCTAGAGGGATCCTGAGGTCACTGTAGCAACACGAAAGAGGTCTGTGGACCAAAAATCAACTCGAGATGAGAGGTTAGTCCCTGGCTTCGACTCCAGAGGAATACCACCTTACCACAAGCACCTCAAGAGGAGGCTTCTCTCAACTCTACGTATGTGAGGGGGACCCTGAGTTTGCGGCCTCAAGTGGAATGGACACTGCGAAGCCCTGACGTTAAATAAGGCCGGATTTCCCTGCAGTGACTTGAATGCAGGCTCGTCTTGCATCTCCCAAGATGAAAGGACGTCTGAAACCCTGTGGAGACAACAGAGAAAGACCTAGTTCCCCACCTCATCGCGACAGGAGGCCTCACATCCTTTGTAAACTCCAGAGGTACGCGGAGATCCTTGCCTCCAAAGGAGACGATGCCTGACTCCTCGTGAAACTTGATAGGAGCACCAGGATTCCTGTGGCACGTGGAAAGGGACCCTTCGTCTCCCGCCTCAGCTGGAGAGGCGTCCCAATTGCCCTGCCAAGCCTCGAGGAGAATCCCGAGTTGTCCCTCGCAACTAGGCAGGAGTCCTGACCTCGCTGAACAAACACGTGTGTGAAAGGGCCATCCCCGTCGTAACTCGACAATATACCCCAGGTTCCCGCCGCAACTCGAGAAAAACCATGAGACTTCCCCCTCGCCGCGAGATGAGGCCTGATTCCCCTGCACTGCATGCAGAGCAATTCCGTGTTGCACATCACACATGAAAGGAGCCTTGATTTCCTTGATGGCACTCCAGAGAAACCCCAAGAACACTGTTTCAAGGCTAGAGGCATCCTGAGGTCACTGTAGCAACACGAAAGAGCTCCGTGGACCAAAAATCAACTCGAGATGAGAGGTTAGTCCCTGGCTTCGACTCCAGAGGAATACCACCTTACCACAAGCACCTCAAGAGGAGGCTTCTCTCAGCTCTAGGTATGTGAGAGGGACCCTGATTATGCGGCCTCAATTGGAATGGACACCGCGATGCCCTGACTCGAAATAAGGCCGGATATCCCTGCAGTGACTTGAATGCAGGCTCGTCTTGCATCTCCCAAGATGAAAGGATGTCTGAATCCCCTGTGGAGACCACAGAGAAAGACCTAGTTCCCCACCTCATCGCGACCGGAGGCCTCACATCCTTTGTAAACTCCAGAGGTACGCGGAGATCTTTGCCTCCAAAGGAGACGATGCCTGACTCCTCGTGAAACTTGATAGGAGTCCCAGGATTCCTGTGGCATGTGGAAAGGGACACTTGGTCTCCCGCCTCAGCTGGAGAGGCGTCCCAATTGCCCTGCCAAGCCTCGAGGAGAATCCCGAGTTGTCCCTCGCAACTAGGCAGGAGTCCTGACGTCGCTGAACAAACACGTGAGTGGAAGGGCCATCCCCGTCGTAACTCGAGAATATACCCCATGTTCCCGCCGCAACTCGAGAGAAACCATGAGACTTCCCCCTCGCCGCGAGATGATGCCCGATTCCCCTGCACTGCGTGCAGAGCAATTCCGTGTTGCACATCACACAGGAAAGGAGGCTTGATTTCCTTGATGGCACTCCAGAGAAACCCCAAGAACACTGTTTCAAGGCTAGAGGGATCCTGAGGTCACTGTAGCAACACGAAAGAGCTCCGTGGACCAAAAATCAACTCGAGATGAGAGGTTAGTCGCTGGCTTCGACTCCAGAGGAATACCACCTTACCACAAGCACCTCAAGAGGAGGCTTCTCTCAGCTCTAGGTATGTGAGAGGGATCCTGAGTTTGCGGCCTCAAGTGGAATGGACACCGCGATGCCCTGACGTGAAATAAGGCCGGATATCCCTGCAGTAACTTGAATGCAGGCTCGTCTTGCATCTCCCAAGATGAAAGGATGTCTGAATCCCCTGTGGAGACCACAGAGAAAGACCTAGTTCCCCACCTCATGGCGACCGGAGGCCTCACATCCTTTGAAAACTCCAGAGGTACGCGGAGATCAGTGCCTCCAAAGGAGACGATGCCTGACTCCTCGTGAAACTTGATAGGAGTCCCAGGATTCCTGTGGCACGTGGAAAGGGACCCTTGGTCTCCCGCCTCAGCTGGAGAGGCGTCCCAATTGCCCTGCCAAGCCTCGAGGAGAATCCCGAGTTGTCCCTTGCAACTAGGCAGGAGTCCTGCCGTCGCTGAACAAACACGTGTGTGGAAGGGCCATCCCCGTCGTAACTCGAGAATATACCCCAGGTTCCCGCCGCAACTCGAGAAAAACCATGAGACTTCCCCCTCGCCGCGAGATGAGGCCCGATTCCCCTGCACTGCGTGCAGAGCAATTCCGTGTTGCACATCACACATGAAAGGAGCCTTGATTTCCTTGATGGCACTCCAGAGAAACCCCAAGAACACTGTATCAAGGCTAGAGGGATCCTGAGGTCACTGTACCAACACGAAAGAGCTCCGTCGACCAAAAATCAACTCGAGATGAGAGGTTAGTCCCTGGCTCGACTCCAGAGGAACACCACCTTACCACAAGCACCTCAAGAGGAGGCTTCTCTCAGCTCTAGGTATGTGAGAGGGACCCTGAGTTTGCCGCCTCAAGTGGAATGGACACCTCGATGCCCTGGTTCGAAATAAGGCCGGATATCCCTGCAGTGACTTCAATGCAGGCTCGTCTTGCATCTCCCAAGTTGAAAGGATGTCTGAAACCCCTGTGGAGACCACAGAGAAAGACCTAGTTCCCCACCTCATCGCGACCGGAGGCCTCACATCCTTTGAAAACTCCAGAGGTACGCGGAGATCAGTGCCTCCTAAGAAGATGATGCCTGACTCCTCGTGAAACTTGATAGGAGTCCCAGGATTCCTGTGGCATGTGGAAAGGGACCCTTGGTCTCCCGCCTCAGCTGGAGAGGCGTCCCAATTGCCCTGCCAAGCCTCGAGGAAAATCCCGAGTTGTCCCTCGCAACTAGTCAGGAGTCCTGACGTCGCTGAACAAACACGTGGGTGGAAGGGCCATCCCCGTCGTAACTCGAGAATATACCCCAGGTTCCCGCCGCAACTTGAGAAAAACCATGAGACTTCCCCCTCGCCGAGAGATGAGGCCCGATTCCCCTGCACTGCGTGCAGAGCAATTCCGTGTTGCACATCACACATGAAAGGAGCCTTGATTTCCTTGATGGCACTCCAGAGAAAGCCCAAGAACACTGTTTCAAGGCTAGAGGGATCCTGAGGTCACTGTAGCAACACGAAAGAGGTCCGTGGACCAAAAATCAACTCGAGATGAGAGGTTAGTCCCTGGCTTCGACTCCAGAGGAATACCACCTTACCACAAGCACCTCAAGAGGAGGCTTCTCTCAACTCTACGTATGTGAGGGGGACCCTGAGTTTGCGGCCTCAAGTGGAATGGACACTGCGAAGCCCTGACGTTAAATAAGGCCGTATTTCCCTGCAGTGACTTGAATGCAGGCTCGTCTTGCATCTCCCAAGATGAAAGGACGTCTGAAACCCTGTGGAGACAACAGAGAAAGACCTAGTTCCCCACCTCATCGCGACAGGAGGCCTCACATCCTTTGTAAACTCCAGAGGTACGCGGAGATCCTTGCCTCCAAAGGAGACGATGCCTGACTCCTCGTGAAACTTGATAGGAGCACCAGGATTCCTGTGGCACGTGGAAAGGGACCCTTCGTCTCCCGCCTCAGCTGGAGAGGCGTCCCAATTGCCCTGCCAAGCCTCGAGGAGAATCCCGAGTTGTCCCTCGCAACTAGGCAGGAGTCCTGACCTCGCTGAACAAACACGTGTGTGAAAGGGCCATCCCCGTCGTAACTCGACAATATACCCCAGGTTCCCGCCGCAACTCGAGAAAAACCATGAGACTTCCCCCTCTCCGCGAGATGAGGCCTGATTCCCCTGCACTGCATGCAGAGCAATTCCGTGTTGCACATCACACATGAAAGGAGCCTTGATTTCCTTGATGGCACTCCAGAGAAACCCCAAGAACACTGTTTCAAGACTAGAGGCATCCTGAGGTCACTGTAGCAACACGAAAGAGCTCCGTGGACCAAAAATCAACTCGAGATGAGAGGTTAGTCCCTGGCTTCGACTCCAGAGGAATACCACCTTACCACAAGCACCTCAAGAGGAGGCTTCTCTCAGCTCTAGGTATGTGAGAGGGACCCTGATTATGCGGCCTCAATTGGAATGGACACCGCGATGCCCTGACTCGAAATAAGGCCGGATATCCCTGCAGTGACTTGAATGCAGGCTCGTCTTGCATCTCCCAAGATGAAAGGATGTCTGAATCCTCTGTGGAGACCACAGAGAAAGACCTAGTTGCCCACCTCATCGCGACCGGAGGCCTCACATCCTTTTAAAACTCCAGAGGTATGCGGAGATCAGTGCCTCCAAAGGAGACGATGCCTGACTCCTCGTGAAACTTGATAGGAGTCCCAGGATTCCTGTGGCACGTGGAAAGGGACCCTTGGTCTCCCGCCTCAGCTGGAGAGGCGTCCCAATTGCGCTGCCAAGCCTCGAGGAGAATCGCGAGTTGTCCCTCGCAACTAGGCAGGAGTCCTGACGTCGCTGAACAAACACGTGTGTGGAAGGGCCATCCCCGTTGTAACTCGAGAATATACCCCAGGTTCCCGCCGCAACTCGAGAAAAACCATGAGACTTCCCCCTCGCCGCGAGATGAGGCCCGATTCCCCTGCACTGCGTGCAGAGCAATTCCGTGTTGCACATCACACATGAAAGGAGCCTTGATTTCCTTGATGGCACTCCAGAGAAACCCCAAGAACACTGTTTCAAGGCTAGAGGGATCCTGAGGTCACTGTAGCAACAGGAAAGAGCTCCGTGGACCAAAAATCAACTCGAGATGAGAGGTTAGTCCCTGGCTTCGACTCCAGAGGAATACCACCTTACCACAAGCACCTCAAGAGGAGGCTTCTCTCAGCTCTAGATATGTGAGAGGGACCCTGAGTTTGCGGCCTCAAGTGGAATGGACACCGCGATGGCCTCACTCGAAATAAGGCCGGATATCCCTGCAGTGACTTCAATGCAGGCTCGTCTTGCATCTCCCAAGACGAAAGGATGTCCGAATACCCTGTGGAGACCACAAAGAAAGACCTAGTTCCCCACCTCATCGCGACCGGAGGCCTCACATCCTTTGAAAACTCCAGAGGTACGCGGAGATCAGTGCCTCCAAAGGAGACGATGCCTGACTCCTCGTGATACTTGATAGGAGTCCCAGGATTCCTGTGGCACGTGGAAAGGGACCCTTGGTCTCCCGCCTCAGCTGGAGAGGCGTCCCAATTGCCCTGCCAAGCCTCGAGGAGAATCCCGAGTTGTCCCTCGCAACTAGTCAGGAGTCCTGACGTCGCTGAACAAACACGTGGGTGGAAGGGCCATCCCCGTCGTAACTCGAGAATATACCCCAGGTTCCCGCCGCAACTCGAGAAAAACCATGAGACTTCCCCCTCGCCACGAGATGAGGCCCGATTCCCCTGCACTGCGTGCAGAGCAATTCCGTGTTGCACATCACACATGAAAGGAGCCTTGATTTCCTTGATGGCACTCCAGAGAAAGACCAAAAACACTGTTTCAAGGCTAGAGGGATCCTGAGGTCACTGTAGCAACACGAAAGAGCTCTGTGGACCAAAAATCAACTCGAGATGAGAGGTTAGGCCCTGGCTTCGACTCCAGAGGAATACCACCTTACCACAAGCACCTCAAGAGGAGGCTTCTCTCAGCTCTAGGTATGTGAGAGGGACCCTGAGTTTGCGGCCTCAAGTGGAATGGACACCGCGAAGCCCTGACTCGAAATAAGGCCGGATATCCCTGCAGTGACTTGAATGCAGGCTCGTCTTGCATCTCCCAAGACGAAAGAATGTCTGAATCCCCTGTGGAGACCACAGAGAAAGACCTAGTTCCCCACCTCATCGCGACCGGGGGCCTCACATTCTTTGAAAACTCCAGAGGGATGCGGAGATCAGTTCCTCCAAAGTAGACGATGCCTGACACCTCTTGAAACTTGATAGGAGTCCCAGGATTCCTGTGGCACGTGGAAAGGGACCCTTGGTCTCCCGCCTCAGCTGGAGAGGCGTCCCAATTGCCCTGCCAAGCCTCGAGGAGAATCCCGAGTTGTCCCTCGCAACTAGGCAGGAGTCCTGACCTCGCTGAACAAACACGTGTGTGGAAGGGCCATCCCCATTGTAACACGAGAATATACCCCAGGTTCCCGCCGCAACTCGAGAAAAACCATGAGACTTCCCCCTCGCCGCGAGATGAGGCCCGATTCCCCTGCACTGCGTGCAGAGCAATGCCGTGTTGCACATCACACAGGATAGGACACTTAATTTCCTTGACGGCACTCCAGAGAAACCCCAAGAACACTGTTTCAAGGCTAGAGGGATCCTGAGGTCACTGTAGCAGCACAAAAGAGATCCGTGGACCAAAAATCAACTCGAGATGAGAGGTTAGGCCCTGGCTTCGACTCCAGAGAAATACCACCTCACCACAAGCACCTCAAGAGGAGGCTTCTCTCAACTCTAGGTATGTGAGAGGGACCCTGAGTTTGCGGCCTCAAGTGGAATGGACACCGCGATGCCCTGACTCGAAATAAGGCCGGATATCCGTGCAGTGACTTGAATGCAGGCTCGTCTTGCATCTCCCAAGACGAAAGGATGTCTGAATCCCCTGTGGAGACCACAGAGAAAGACCTCGTTCCCCACCTCATCGCGACCGGAGGCCTCACATCCTATGAAAACTCCAGAGGGACGCGGAGATCAGTGCCTCCAAAGGAGACGATGACTGACTCCTCGTGAAACTTGATAGGAGTCCCAGGATTCCTGTGGCAAATGGAAAGGGACGCTTGGTCTCCCGCCTCAGCTGGAGAGGAGTCCCAATTGCCCTGCCAAGCCTCGAGGAGAATCCCGAGTTGTCCTTCGCAACTAGGCAGGAGTCCTGACGTCGCTGAACAAACACGTGTGTGGAAGGGCCATCCCCGTCGTAACTCGAGAAAATACCCCAGGTTCCCGCCGCAACTCGAGAAGAATCATGAGACTTCCCCCTCGCCGCGAGATGAGGCCCGATTCCCCTGCACTGCGTGAAGAGCAATGCCGAGTTGCATATCACACAGGAAAGGAGCCTTGATTTCCTTGATGGCACTCCAGAGAAAGCCCAAGAACACTGTTTCAAGGCTAGAGGGATCCTGAGGTCACTGTAGCAACACGAAAGAGCTCCGTGGACCAAAAATCAACTCGAGATGAGAGGTTAGTCCCTGGCTTCGACTCCAGAGGAATACCACCTTACCACAAGCACCTCAAGAGGAGGCTTCTCTCAGCTCTCGGTATGTGAGAGGGACCCTGTGTTTGCGGCCTCAAGTGGAATGGACACCGCGATGCCCCGACTCGAAATAAGGCCAGATATCCCTGCAGTGACCTGAATGCAGGCTCGTCTTGCATCTCCCAAGACGAAAGGATGTCTGAATCCGCTGTGTATACCACAGAGAAAGACCTAGTTCCCCACCTCATGGCGACCGAAGGCCTCACATCATTTGAAAACTCCAGAGGGACGCGGAGATCAGTGCCTCCAAAGGAGACGATGCCTGACTCCTCGTGAAAATTGATAGGAGTCCCAGGATTCCTGTGGCAGATGGAAAGGGACTTTTGGTCTCCTGCTTCAGCTGGAGAGGCGTCCCAATTGCCCTGCCAAGCCTCGAGGAGAATCCCGAGTTGTCCCTCGCAACCAGGCAGGAGTCCTGACGTTGCTGAACAAACACGTGTGTGGAAGGGCCGTCCCCGTCGTAACTCGAGAATATACCCCAGGTTCCCGCCGCAACTCGAGAAAAACCATGAGACCTCCCCCTCGCCGCGAGATGAGGCCCGATTCCCCTGCACTGCGTGCAGAGCAATGCCGTGTTGCACATCACACAGGAAAGGAGCCTTGATTTCCTTGATGGCACTCCAGAGAAAGTCCAAGAACACTGTTTCAAGGCTAGAGGGATCCTGAGGTCACTGTAGCAACACGAAAGAGCTCCGTGGACCTAAAATCAACTCGAGATGAGAGGTTAGTCCCTGTCTTCGACTCGAGAGGAATACCACCTTACCACAAGCACCTCAGGAGGAGGCTTCTCTCAGCTCTAGGTATGTGAGAGGGAGCCTGAGTTTGCGGCCTCAAGTGGAATGGACACCGCGATGCCCTGACTCGATATAAGGCCGGATATCCCTGCAGTGACTTGAATGCAGGCTCGTCTTGCATCTCCCAAGACGAAAGGATGTCTGAATCCCCTGTGGAGACCACAGAGAAAGACCTAGTTCCACACCTCATCGCGACGGGAGGCCTCACATCCTTTGAAAACTCCAGAGGTACGCGGAGATCAGTGCCTCCAAAGGAGACGATGACTGACTCCTCGTGAAACTTGAGAGGAGTCCCAGGATTCCTGTGGCACGTGGAAAGGGCACCGTGGTCTCCCGCCTCAGCTGGAGAGGAGTCCCAATTGCCCTGCCAAGCCTCGAGGAGAATCCCGAGTTGTCCCTCGCAACTAGGCAGGAGTCCTGACGTCGCTGAACAAACACGTGTGTGGAAGGTCCATCCCCGTCGTAACTCGAGAATATATCCCAGGTTCCCGCCGCAACTTGAGAAATACCAAGAGACTTCCCCCTCGCCGTGAGATGAGGCCCGATTCCCCTGCACTGCGTGCAGAGCAATGCCGTGTTGCACATCACACAGGAAAGGAGCCTTGATTTCCTTGATGGCACTCCAGAGAAACCCCAAGAACACTGTTTCAAGGCTAGAGGGATCCTGAGGTCACTGTAGCAACACGAAAGAGATCCGTGGACCAAAAATCAACTCGAGATTAGAGGTTAGTCCCTGGCTTCCACTCCAGAGAAATACCACCTTACCACAAGCACCTCAAGAGGAGGGTTCTCTCAGCTCTAGGTATGTGAGAGGGACCCTGACTTTGCGGCTTCAAGTGGAATGGACACCGCGATGCTCTGACTCGAAATAAGGCTGTATATCCCTGCAGTGACTTGAATGCAGGCTCGTCTTGCATCTCCCAAGACGAAAGGATGTCTGAATCCCCTGTGGAGACCACAGAGAAATACCTAGTTCCCCGCCTTATGGCGACCGGAGGCCTCACATCCTTGGAAAACTCCAGAGGGACGCGGAGATCAGTGCCTCCAAAGGAGACGATGCCTGACTCCTCGTGAAACTTGATAGGAGTCCCAGGATTCCTGTGGCATGTGGAAACGGACCCTTGGTCTCCCGCCTCAGCTGGAGAGGCGTCTCAATTGCCCTGCCAAGCCTCGAGGAGAATCTCGAGTTGTCCCTCACAACTACGCAGGAGTCCTGACGTCGCTGAACAAACACGTGTGTGGAAGGGCCGTCGCCGACGTAACTCGAGAATATACCCCAGGTTCCCGCCGCAACTCGAGAAAAACCGTGAGACTTCCCCCTCGCCGCTAGATGAGGCCGGATTCCACTGCACTGAGTGCAGAGCAATGCCGTGTTGCACATCACACAGGAAAGGAGCCTTGATTTCCTTGATGGCACTCCAGAGAAACCCCAAGAACACTGTTTCAAGGCTAGAGGGATCCTGAGGTCACTGTAGCAACATGAAAAAGCTCCGTGGACCAAAAATCAACTTGAGATGAGAGGTTAGTCCCTGGCTTCGACTCCAGAGGAATACCACCTTACCACAAGCACCTCAAGAGGAGGCTTCTCTCTGCTCTAGGTATGTGAGAGGGACCCTGAGTTTGCGGCCTCAAGTGGAATGGACACCGCGATGCCCTGACTCGAAGTAAGGCCGGATATGCCTGCAGTGACTTGAATGCAGGCTCGTCTTGCATCTCCCAAGACGAAAGGATGTCTGAATCCCCTGTGGAGACCACAGAGAAAGACCTAGTTCCCCACCTCATCTCGACCGGAGGCCTCACATCCTTTGAAAACTCCAGAGGGACGCGGAGATCAGTGCCTCCAAAGGAGACGATGCCTGACTCCTCGTGAAACTTGATAGGAGTCCCAGGATTCCTGTGGCAGATGGAAAGGGACTTTTGGTCTCCTGCTTCAGCTGGAGAGGCGTCCCAATTGCCCTGCCAAGCCTCGAGGAGAATCCCGAGTTGTCCCTCGCAACTAGGCAGGAGTCCTGACGTTGCTGAACAAACACGTGTGTGGAAGGGCCATCCCCGTCGTAACTCGAGAATATACCCCAGGTTCCCGCCGCAACTCGAGAAAAACCATGAGACTTCCCCCTCGCCGCGAGATGAGGCCCGATTCCCCTGCACTGCGTGCAGAGCAATGCCGTGTTGCACATCACACAGGAAAGGAGCCTTGATTTCCTTGATGGTACTCCAGAGAAAGACCAAGAACACTGTTTCAAGGATAGAATGATACTGAAGTCACTGTAGCAACATGAAAGAGGTCTGTGGACCACAAAACAACTCGAGATGAGAGGTTAGTCCCTGGCTTCGACTCCAGAGGTATACCCCCTTACCACAAGTACCTCAAGAGGAGGCTTCTCTCAGCTCTAGGTATGTGAGAGGGACCCTGAGTTTGCGGCCTCAAGTGGAATGGACACCGCGATGCCCTGACTCAAAAGAAGGCCGGATATCCCTGCAGTGACTTGAATGCAGGCTCGTCTTGCATCTCAGAAGACGAAAGGATGTCTGAATCCCCTGTGGAGACCACAGAGAAAGACCGATTTCCCCACCTCATCGCGACCGGAGGCCTCACATCCTTTGAAAACTCCAGAGGGACGCGGAGATCAGTGCCTCCAAAGGAGACGATGCCTGACTTCTCGTGAACTTGATAGGAGTCCCAGGATTCCTGTGGCACGTGGAAAGGGACCCTTGGTCTCCCGACTCAGCTGGAGAGGCGTCCTAATTGCTCTGCCAAGCCTCGAGGAGAATCCCGAGTTGTCCCTCGCAACTAGGCAGGAGTCCTGACGGCACTGAACAAACACGTGTGTGGAAGGGCCATCCCCGTCGTAACTCGAGAATATACCCCAGGGTCCCGCCGCAACTCGAGAAAAACCATGAGACTTCCCCCTCGCCGGGAGATGAGGCCCGATTCCCCTGCACTGCGTGCAGAGCAATGCCGTGTTGCACATCACACATGAAAGGAGCCTTGATTTCCTTGATGGCACTCCAGAGAAAGCCCAAGAACACTGTTTCAAGGCTAGAGGGATCCTGAGGTCACTGTAGCAACACGAAAGAGCTCCGTGGACCAAAAATCAACTCGAGATGACAGGTTAGTCCCTGGCTTCGACTCCAGAGGAATACCGTCTTACCACAAGCACCTCAAGAGGAGGCTTCTCTCAGCTCTAGGTATGTGAGAGGGACCCTGAGTTTGCGGCCTCAAGTGGAATGGACACCGTGATGCCCTGACTCGAAATAAGGCCGGATATCCCTGCAGTGACTTGAATGCAGGCTCGTCTTGCATCTCGCAAGACGAAAGAATGTCGGAATTCATTGTGGAGACCACAGAGAAAGACCTAGTTCCCCACCTCATCGCGACCAGAGGCCTCACATTCTTTGAAAACTACAGAGGGATGCGGAGATCATTGCCTCCAAAGTAGACGATGCCTGACTCCTCGTGAAAATTGATAGGAGTCCCAGGATTCCTGTGGCACGTGGAAAGTGACCCTTGGTCTCCCGCCTCAGCTGGAGAGGCGTCCCAATTGCCCTGCCAAGCCTCGAGGAGAATCCCGAGTTGTCCCTCGCAACGAGGCAGGAGTCCTGACCTCGCTGAACAAACACGTGTGTGGAAGGGCCATCCCCATCGTAACTCGAGCATATACCCCAGGTTCCCACGGCAACTAGAGAAAAACCATGAGACTTCCCCCTCGCCGCGAGATGAGGCCCGATTCCCCTGAACTGCTCTCAGAGCAATGCCGTGTTGCACATCACACAGGAAAGGACACTTGATTTCCTTGATGGCACTCCAGAGCAACCCCAAGAACACTGTTTCAAGGCTAGAGGGATCCTGAGGTCACTGTAGCAACACGAAAGAGATCCGTGGACCAAAAATCAACTCGAGTTGAGAGGTTAGGCCCTGGCTTCGACTCCAGAGGAATACCACCTTACCACAAGCACCTCAAGAGGAGGCTTCTCTCAGCTCTAGGTATGTGAGAGGGACCCTGAGTTTGCGGCCTCAAGTGGAATGGACACCGCGATGCCCTGACTCGAAATAAGGCCGGATATCCCTGCAGTGACTTGAATGCAGGCTCGTCTTGCATCTCCCAAGACGAAAGGGTGTCTGAATCCCCTGTGGAGACCACAGAGAAAGACCTAGTTCCCCACCTCATCGCGACCGGGGGCCTCACATTCTTTGAAAACTCCAGAGGGATGCGGAGATCAGTTCCTCCAAAGTAGACGATGCCTGACACCTCTTGAAACTTGATAGGAGTCCCAGGATTCCTGTGGCACGTGGAAAGGGACCCTTGGTCTCCCGCCTCAGCTGGAGAGGCGTCCCAATTGCCCTGCCAAGCCTCGAGGAGAATCCCGAGTTGTCCCTCGCAACTAGGCAGGAGTCCTGACCTCGCTGAACAAACACGTGTGTGGAAGGGCCATCCCCATTGTAACACGAGAATATACCCCAGGTTCCCGCCGCAACTCGAGAAAAACCATGAGACTTCCCCCTCGCCGCGAGATGAGGCCCGATTCCCCTGCACTGCGTGCAGAGCAATGCCGTGTTGCACATCACACAGGATAGGACACTTAATTTCCTTGACGGCACTCCAGAGAAACCCCAAGAACACTGTTTCAAGGCTAGAGGGATCCTGAGGTCACTGTAGCAGCACAAAAGAGATCCGTGGACCAAAAATCAACTCGAGATGAGAGGTTAGGCCCTGGCTTCGACTCCAGAGAAATACCACCTCACCACAAGCACCTCAAGAGGAGGCTTCTCTCAACTCTAGGTATGTGAGAGGGACCCTGAGTTTGCGGCCTCAAGTGGAATGGACACCGCGATGCCCTGACTCGAAATAAGGCCGGATATCCGTGCAGTGACTTGAATGCAGGCTCGTCTTGCATCTCCCAAGACGAAAGGATGTCTGAATCCCCTGTGGAGACCACAGAGAAAGACCTCGTTCCCCACCTCATCGCGACCGGAGGCCTCACATCCTATGAAAACTCCAGAGGGACGCGGAGATCAGTGCCTCCAAAGGAGACGATGACTGACTCCTCGTGAAACTTGATAGGAGTCCCAGGATTCCTGTGGCAAATGGAAAGGGACGCTTGGTCTCCCGCCTCAGCTGGAGAGGAGTCCCAATTGCCCTGCCAAGCCTCGAGGAGAATCCCGAGTTGTCCTTCGCAACTAGGCAGGAGTCCTGACGTCGCTGAACAAACACGTGTGTGGAAGGGCCATCCCCGTCGTAACTCGAGAAATTACCCCAGGTTCCCGCCGCAACTCGAGAAGAATCATGAGACTTCCCCCTCGCCGCGAGATGAGGCCCGATTCCCCTGCACTGCGTGAAGAGCAATGCCGAGTTGCATATCACACAGGAAAGGAGCCTTGATTTCCTTGATGGCACTCCAGAGAAACCCCAAGGACACTGTTTCAAGGCTAGAGGGATCCTGAGGTCACTGTAGCAACACGAAAGAGCTCCGTGGACCAAAAATCAACTCAAGATGAGAGGTTAGTCCCTGGCTTCGACTCCAGAGGAATACCACCTTACCACAAGCACCTCAAGAGGAGGCTTCTCTCAGCTCTCGGTATGTGAGAGGGACCCTGTGTTTGCGGCCTCAAGTGGAATGGACACCGCGATGCCCCGACTCGAAATAAGGCCAGATATCCCTGCAGTGACCTGAATGCAGGCTCGTCTTGCATCTCCCAAGACGAAAGGATGTCTGAATCCGCTGTGTATACCACAGAGAAAGACCTAGTTCCCCACCTCATGGCGACCGAAGGCCTCACAACATTTGAAAACTCCAGAGGGACGCGGAGATCAGTGCCTCCAAAGGAGACGATGCCTGACTCCTCGTGAAAATTGATAGGAGTCCCAGGATTCCTGTGGCAGATGGAAAGGGACTTTTGGTCTCCTGCTTCAGCTGGAGAGGCGTCCCAATTGCCCTGCCAAGCCTCGAGGAGAATCCCGAGTTGTCCCTCGCAACCAGGCAGGAGTCCTGACGTTGCTGAACAAACACGTGTGTGGAAGGTCCATCCCCGTCGTAACTCGAGAATATATCCCAGGTTCCCGCCGCAACTTGAGAAATACCAAGAGACTTCCCCCTCGCCGTGAGATGAGGCCCGATTCCCCTGCACTGCGTGCAGAGCAATGCCGTGTTGCACATCACACAGGAAAGGAGCCTTGATTTCCTTGATGGCACTCCAGAGAAACCCCAAGAACACTGTTTCAAGGCTAGAGGGATCCTGAGGTCACTGTAGCAACACGAAAGAGATCCGTGGACCAAAAATCAACTCGAGATTAGAGGTTAGTCCCTGGCTTCCACTCCAGAGAAATACCACCTTACCACAAGCACCTCAAGAGGAGGGTTCTCTCAGCTCTAGGTATGTGAGAGGGACCCTGACTTTGCGGCCTCAAGTGGAATGGACACCGCGATGCCCTGACTCGAAGTAAGGCCGGATATGCCTGCAGTGACTTGAATGCAGGCTCGTCTTGCATCTCCCAAGACGAAAGGGTGTCTGAATCCCCTGTGGAGACCACAGAGAAAGACCTAGTTCCACACCTCATCGCGACCGGAGGCCTCACATCCTTTGAAAACTCCAGAGGGACGCGGAGATCAGTGCCTCCAAAGGAGACGATGCCTGACTTCTCGTGAAACTTGATAGGAGTCCCAGGATTCCTGTGGCACGTGGAAAGGGAACCTTGGTCTCCCGACTCAGCTGGAGAGGCGTCCTAATTGCTCTGCCAAGCCTCGAGGAGAATCCCGAGTTGTCCCTCGCAACTAGGCAGGAATCCTGACGGCACTGAACAAACACGTGTGTGGAAGGGCCATCCCCATCGTAACTCGAGAATATACCCCAGGGTCCCGCTGCAACTCGAGAAAAACCATGAGACTTCCCCCTCGCCGCGAGATGAGGCCCGATTCCCCTGCACTGCGTGCAGAGCAATGCCGTGTTGCACATCACACAGGAAAGGAGCCTTGATTTCCTTGATGGCACTCCAGAGAAAGCCCAAGAACACTGTTTCAAGGCTAGAGGGATCCTGAGGTCACTGTAGCAACACGAAAGAGCTCCGTGGACCAAAAATCAACTCGAGATGACAGGTTAGTCCCTGGCTTCGACTCCAGAGGAATACCACCTTACCACAAGCACCTCAAGAGGAGGCTTCTCTCAGCTCTAGGTATGTGAGAGGGACCCTGAGTTTGCGGCCTCAAGTGGAATGGACACCGTGATGCCCTGACTCGAAATAAGGCCGGATATCCCTGCAGTGACGTGAATGCAGGCTCGTCTTGCATCTCGCAAGACGAAAGAATGTCGGAATTCATTGTGGAGACCACAGAGAAAGACCTAGTTCCCCATCTCATCGCGACCAGAGGCCTCACATTCTTTGAAAACTCCAGAGGGATGCGGAGATCATTGCCTCCAAATAGACGATGCCTGACTCCTCGTGAAACTTGATAGGAGTCCCAGGATTCCTGTGGCACGTGGAAAGGGACACTTGGTCTCCCGCCTCAGCTGGAGAGGCGTCCCAATTGCCCTGCCAAGCCTCGAGGAGAATCCCGAGTTGTCCCTCGCAACGAGGCAGGAGTCCTGACCTTGCTGAACAAACACGTGTGTGGAAGGGCCATCCCCATCGTAACTCGAGCATATACCCCAGGTTCCCACCGCAACTAGAGAAAAACCATGAGACTTCCCCCTCGCCGCGAGATGAGGCCCGATTCCCCTGAACTGCTCTCAGAGCAATGCCGTGTTGCACATCACACAGGAAAGGACACTTGATTTCCTTGATGGCACTCCAGAGCAACCCCAAGAATACTGTTTCAAGGCTAGAGGGATCCTGAGGTCACTGCAGCAACACGAAAGAGCTCCGTGGACCAAAAATCAACCCGAGATGAGAGGTTAGTCCCTGGCTTCGACTCCAGAGGAATACCACCTTACCACAAGCACCTCAAGAGGAGGCTTCTCTCAACTCTAGGTATGTGAGAGGGACCCTGAGTTTGCGGCCTCAAGTGGAATGGACACCGCGATGCCCTGACTCGAAATAAGGCCGGATATCCGTGCAGTGACTTGAATGCAGGCTCATCTTGCATCTCCCAAGACGAAAGGATGTCTGAATCCCCTGTGGAGACCACAGAGAAAGACCTCGTTCCCCACCTCATCGCGACCGGAGGCCTCACATCCTATGAAAACTCCAGAGGGACGCGGAGATCAGTGCCTCCAAAGGAGACGATGACTGACTCCTCGTGAAAATTGATAGGAGTCCCAGGATTCCTGTGGCAGATGGAAAGGGACTCTTGGTCTCCCGCCTCAGCTGGAGAGGCGTCCCAATTGCCCTGCCAAGCCTCGAGGAGAATCCCGAGTTGTCCCTCGCAACTAGGCAGGAGTCCTGACGTCGCTGAACAAACACGTGTGTGGAAGGGCCTTCCCCGTCGTAACTCGAGAAAATACCCCAGGTTCCCGCCGCAACTCGAGAAGAATCATGAGACTTCCCCCTCGCCGCGAGATGAGGCCCGATTCCCCTGCACTGCGTGAAGAGCAATGCCGTGTTGCACATCACACAGGAAAGGAGCCTTGATTTCCTTGATGGCACTCCAGAGAAAGCCCAAGAACACTGTTTCAAGGCTAGAGGGATCCTGAGGTTACTGTAGCAACACGAAAGAGCTCCGTGGACCTAAAATCAACTCGAGATGAGAGGTTAGTCCCTGTCTTCGACTCGAGAGGAATACCACCTTACCACAAGCACCTCAGGAGGAGGCTTCTCTCAGCTCTAGGTATGTGAGAGGGACCCTGAGTTTGCGGCCTCAAGTGGAATGGACACCGCGATGCCCTGACTCGATATAAGGCCGGATATCCCTGCAGTGACTTGAATGCAGGCTCGTCTTGCATCTTCCAAGACGGAAGGATGTCTGAATGCCCTGTGAAGACCACAGAGAAAGACCTAGTTCCCCACCTCATGGCGACCGGAGGCCTCACATCCTTTGAAAACTCCAGAGGTACGCGGAGATCAGTGCCTCCAAAGGAGACGATGCCTGACTCCTCGTGAAACTTGATAGGAGTCACACGATTCCTGTGGCACGTGGAAAGGGACCGTTGGTCTCCCGCCTCAGCTAGAGAGGCGTCCCAATTGCCCTGCCAAGCCTCGAGGAGAATCCCGAGTGGTCCCTCGCAACTAGGCAGGAGTCCTGACGTCGCTGAACAAACACGTGTGTGGAAGGGCCGTCGCCGACGTAACTCGAGAATATACCCCAGGTTCCCGCCGCAACTCGAGAAAAACCATGAGACTTCCCCCTCGCCGCGAGATGAGGCCCGATTCCCCTGCGCTGCGTGCAGAGCAATGCCGTTTTGCACATCACACAGGAAAGGAGCATTGATTTCCTTGATGGCACTTCAGAGAAAGCCCAAGAACACTGTTTCAAGGCTAGAGGGATCCTGAGGTCACTGTAGCAACACGAAAGAGCTCCGTGAACCAAAATCAACTCGAGATGAGAGGTTAGTCCCTGGCTTCGACTCCAGAGGAATACCACCTTACCACAAGCACCTCAAGAGGAGGCTTCTCTCAGCTCTAGGTATGTGAGAGGGACCCTGAGTTTGCGGCCTCAAGTGGAATGGACACCGCGATGCCCTGACTCGAAATAAGGCCGGATATCCCTGCAGTGACTTGAATGCAGGCTCGTCTTGCATCTCCCAAGATGAAAGGATGTCTGAATCCCCTGTGGAGACCACAGAGAAAGACCTAGTTCCACACCTCATCGCGACGGGAGGCCTCACATCCTTTGAAAACTCCAGAGGGGCGCGGAGATCAGTGCCTCCAAAGGAGACGATGCCTGACTCCTCGTGAAACTTGAGAGGAGTCCCAGGATTCCTGTGGCACGTGGAAAGGGCCCCGTGGTCTCCCGCCTCAGCTGGAGAGGAGTCCCAATTGCCCTGCCAAGCCTCGAGGAGAATCCCCAGTTGTCCCTCGCAACTAGGCAGGAGTCCTGACGTCGCTGAACAAACACGTGTGTGGAAGGGCCATTCCCGTCGTGACTCGAGAATATACCCCATGTTCCCACCGCAACTCGAGAAAAACCAAGAGACTTCCTCCTCGCCGCGAGATGAGGCCCGATTCCCCTGCACTGCGTGCAGAGCAATGCTGTGTTGCACATCATACATGAAAGGAGCCTTGATTTCCTTGATGGCACTCCAGAGAAAGCCCAAGAACACTGTTTCAAGGCTAGAGGGATCCTGAGGTCACTGTAGCAACACGAAAGAGCTCCGTGGACCAAAAATCAACTCGAGATGACAGGTTAGTCCCTGGCTTCGACTCCAGAGGAATACCACCTTACCACAAGCACCTCAAGAGGAGGCTTCTCTCAGCTCTAGGTATGTGAGAGGGACCCTGAGTTTGCGGCCTCAAGTGGAATGGACACCGTGATGCCCTGACTCGAAATAAGGCCGGATATCCCTGCAGTGACTTGAATGCAGGCTCGTCTTGCATCTCGCAAGACGAAAGAATGTCGGAATTCATTGTGGAGACCACAGAGAAAGACCTAGTTCCCCACCTCATCGCGACCAGAGGCCTCACATTCTTTGAAAACTCCAGAGGGATGCGGAGATCATTGCCTCCAAAGTAGACGATGCCTGACTCCTCGTGAAACTTGATAGGAGTCCCAGGATTCCTGTGGCACGTGGAAAGGGACCCTTGGTCTCCCGCCTCAGCTGGAGAGGCGTCCCAATTGCCCTGCCAAGCCTCGAGGAGAATCCCGAGTTGTCCCTCGCAACGAGGCAGGAGTCCTGACCTCGCTGAACAAACACGTGTGTGGAAGGGCCATCCCCATCGTAACTCGAGCATATACCCCAGGTTCCCACCGCAACTAGAGAAAAACCATGAGACTTCCCCCTCGCCGCGAGATGAGGCCCGATTCCCCTGAACTGCTCTCAGAGCAATGCCGTGTTGCACATCACACAGGAAAGGACACTTGATTTCCTTGATGGCACTCCAGAGCAACCCCAAGAACACTGTTTCAAGGCTAGAGGGATCTTGAGGTCACTGTAGCAACACGAAAGAGCTCCGTGGACCAAAAATCAACCCGAGATGAGAGGTTAGTCCCTGGCTTCGACTCCAGAGGAATACCACCTTACCACAAACACCTCAAGAGGAGGCTTCTCTCAACTCTAGGTATGTGAGAGGGACCCTGAGTTTGCGGCCTCAAGTGGAATGGACACCGCGATGCCCTGACTCGAAATAAGGCCGGATATCCGTGCAGTGACTTGAATGCAGGCTCGTCTTGCATCTCCCAAGACGAAAGGATGTCTGAATCCCCTGTGGAGACCACAGAGAAAGACCTCGTTCCCCACCTCATCGCGACCGGAGGCCTCACATCCTATGAAAACTCCAGAGGGACGCGGAGATCAGTGCCTCCAAAGGAGACGATGACTGACTCCTCGTGAAAATTGATAGGAGTCCCAGGATTCCTGTGGCAGATGGAAAGGGACTCTTGGTCTCCCGCCTCAGCTGGAGAGGCGTCCCAATTGCCCTGCCAAGCCTCGAGGAGAATCCCGAGTTGTCCCTCGCAACTAGGCAGGAGTCCTGACGTCGCTGAACAAACACGTGTGTGGAAGGGCCTTCCCCGTCGTAACTCGAGAAAATACCCCAGGTTCCCGCCGCAACTCGAGAAGAATCATGAGACTTCCCCCTCGCCGCGAGATGAGGCCCGATTCCCCTGCACTGCGTGAAGAGCAATGCCGTGTTGCACATCACACAGGAAAGGAGCCTTGATTTCCTTGATGTCACTCCAGAGAAAGCACAAGAACACTGTTTCAAGGCTAGAGGGATCCTGAGGTCACTGTAGCAACACGAAAGAGCTCCGTGGACCTAAAATCAACTCGAGATGAGAGGTTAGTCCCTGTCTTCGACTCGAGAGGAATACCACCTTACCACAAGCACCTCAGGAGGAGGCTTCTCTCAGCTCTAGGTATGTGAGAGGGACCCTGAGTTTGCGGCCTCAAGTGGAATGGACACCGCGATGCCCTGACTCGATATAAGGCTGGATATCCCTTCAGTGACTTGAATGCAGGCTCGTCTTGCATCTTCCAAGACGAAAGGATGTCTGAATGCCCTGTGAAGACCACAGAGAAAGACCTAGTTCCCCACCTCATGGCGACCGGAGGCCTCACATCCTTTGAAAACTCCAGAGGAACGCGGAGATCAGTGCCTCCAAAGGAGATGATGCCTGACTCCTCGTGAAACTTGATAGGAGTCCCACGATTCCTGTGGCACGTGGAAAGGGACCATTGGTCTCCCGCCTCAGCTAGAGAGGCGTCCCAATTGCCCTGCCAAGCCTCGAGGAGAATCCCGAGTGGTCCCTCGCAACTAGGCAGGAGTCCTGACGTCGCTGAACAAACACGTGTGTGGAAGGGCCGTCGCCGACGTAACTCGAGAATATACCCCAGGTTCCCGCCGCAACTCGAGAAAAACCATGAGACTTCCCCCTCGCCGCGAGATGAGGCCCGATTCCCCTGCGCTGCGTGCAGAGCAATGCCGTTTTGCACATCACACAGGAAAGGAGCATTGATTTCCTTGATGGCACTTCAGAGAAAGCCCAAGAACACTGTTTCAAGGCTAGAGGGATCCTGAGGTCACTGTAGCAACACGAAAGAGCTCCGTGAACCAAAATCAACTCGAGATGAGAGGTTAGTCCCTGGCTTCGACTCCAGAGGAATACCACCTTACCACAAGCACCTCAAGAGGAGGCTTCTCTCAGCCCAAGTATGTGAGAGGGACACTGAGTTTGCGGCCTCAAGTGGAATGGACACCGCGATGCCCTGACTCGAAATAAGGCCGGATATCCCTGCAGTGACTTGAATGCAGGCTCGTCTTGCATCTCCCAAGACGAAAGGATCTCTGAATCCCCAGTGGAGACCACAGAGAAAGACCTACTTCCCCACCTCAACGCGACCGGAGGCCTCGCATCCCTTGAAAACTCCAGAGGGACGCACAGATCAGTGCCTCCAAAGGAGACGATGCTTGACTCCTCGTGAAACTTGATAGGAGTCCCAGAATTCCTGTGGCACGTGGAAAGGGACCCTTGGTCTCCTTCCTCACCTGGAGAGGCATCCCAATTGCCCTGCCAAGCCTCGAGAAGAATCCCGAGTTGTCCGTCGCAACTAGGCAGGAGTCCTGACGTCGCTGAACAAAAACGTGTGTGGAAAGCCATCCCCGTCGTAACTCGAGAATATACCCCAGGTTCCCGCCGCAACTCGAGAAAAACCGTGAGACTTCCACCTCACGGCGAGATGAGGCCAGATTCCCCTGCACTGCGTGCAGAGCAATGCCGTGTTGCACATCACACAGGAAAGGAGCCTTGATTTCCTTGATGGCACTCCAGAGAAACCACAAGAACACTGTTTCAAGGTTAGAGGGATCCTGAGGTCACTGTAGCAACATGAAAGAGCTCTGTGGACCAAAAATCAACTTGAGATGAGAGGTTAGTCCCTGGCTTCGACTCCAGACGAATACTACCTTACCACAAGCACCTCAAGAGGAGGCTTCTCTCAGCTCTAGGTATGTGAGAGGGACCCTGAGTTTGCGGCCTCAAGTGGAATGGACACCGCGATGCCCTGACTCGAAATAAGGCCGGATATCCCTGCAGTGACTTGAATGCAGGCTCGTCTTGCATATTCCAAGATGAAAGGATGTCTGAATCCCCTGTGGAGACCACAGAGAAAGACCTAGTTATCCCGTCCGTAGGCCTCACATCCTTGGAAAACTCCAGAGGGAAGCAGAGATCAGTGCCTCCAAAGGAGACGAAGCCTGACTCCTCGTGAAACTTGATAGGAGTCCCAGGATTCCTGTGGCACGTGGAAAGGGACCCTTGGTCTCCCGCCTCAGCTGGAGAGAGGTCCCATTTGCCCTGCCAAGCCTCGAGGAGAATACCGAGTTGTCCCTCGCAACTAGGCAGGAGTCCTGACGTCGCTGAACAAACACGTGTGTGGAAGGGCCCTCCCCGTCGTAACTCGAGAATATACCCCATGTTCCCGCCGCAACTCGAGAAAAACTATGAGACTTCCCCCTCGCCGTGAGATGAGGCCCGATTCCCCTGCACTGCGTGCAGAGCAATGCCGTGTTGCACATCACACAGGAAAGGAGCCTTGATTTCCCTGATAGCACTCCAGAGAAAGCCCAAGAACACTGTTTCAAGGCTAGAGGGATCCTGAGGTCACTGTAGCAACACGAAAGAGCTCCATGGACCACAAATCAACTCGAGATGAGAGGTTAGTCCCTGGCTTCGACTCCAGAGGCATACCACCTTACCACAAACACCTCAAGAGGAGGCTTCTCTCAGCTCTAGTTATGTGAGAGGGACCCTGAGTTTGCGGCCTCAAGTGGAATGGACACCGCGATGCCCTGACTCGAAATAAGGCCGGATATGCCTGCAGTGACTTGAATGCAGGCTCGTCTTGCATCTCCCAAGACAAAAGGATGTCTGAATCCCCTGTGGATACCACAGAGAAAGACCTAGTTCCCCACCTCATCGCGACCGGAGGCCTGACATCCTTTGAAAACTCCAGAGGGACGCGGAGATCAGTGCCTCCAAAGGAGACGATGCCTGACTCCTCGTGAAACTTGATAGGAGTCCCAGGATTCCTGTGCCACGTGGAAAGGGACCCTTGATCTCCCGCCTCAGCTGGAGCGGCGTCCCAATTGCCCTGCCAAGCCTCCAGGAGAATCCCGAGTTGTCCCTCGCAACTAGGCAGGAGTCCTGACGTCGCTGAACAAACACGTGTGTGGAAGGGCCATCCCCGTCGTAACTCGAGAATATACCCCAGGTTCCCGCCGCAACTCGAGAAAAACCATGAGACTTCCCCCTCGCTGCAAGATGAGGCCCGATTCCCCTGCACTGCGTGCAGAGCAATGCCGTGTTGCACATCACACAGGAAAGGAGCCTTGATTTACTTGATAGCACTCCAGAGAAAGCTCAAGAACACTGTTTCAAGGCTAGAGGGATCCTGAGGTCACTGTAGCAACAGTAAAGAGGTCCATGGACCAAAAATCAACTCGAGATGAGAGGTTAGTCCCTGGCTTCGACTCCAGAGGAATACCACCTTACCACAAGCACCTCAAGAGGAGGCTTCTCTCAGCTCTAGGTATGTGAGAGGGACCCTGAGTTTGCGGCCTCAAGTGGAATGGACACCGCGATGCCCTGACTCAAAGTAAGGCCTGATATCCCTGCAGTGACTTGAATGCAAGCTCGTCTTGCATCTCCGAAGACGAAAGGATGTCTGAATCCCCTGTGGAGACCACAGAGAAAGACCTAGTTCCCCACCTCATCGCGACCGGAGGCCTCACATCCTTTGAAAACTCCAGAGGGACGCAGAGATCAGTGCCTCCAAAGGAGACGATGCTAGACTCCTCGTGAATCTTGATAGGAGTCCCTGCAATCCTGTGGCACTTGGAAAGGGACACTTGGTCTCCCGCCTCAGCTGGAGAGGCGTCCCAATTGCCCTGCCAAGCCTCGAGGAGAATCCCGAGTTGTCCCTCGCAACTAGGCAGGAGTCCTGACGTCGCTGAACAAACACGTGTGTGGAAGGGCCATCCCCGTCGTAACTCAAGAATATACCCCAGGTTCCGCCGCAACTCGAGAAAAACCATGAGACTTCCCCCTCGCCACGAGATGAGGCCCGATTCCCCTGCACTGCCTGCAGAGCAATGCCGTGCTGCACATCACACAGGAAAGGAGCCTTGATTTCCTTGATGGCACTTCAGAGAAAGCCCAAGAACACTGTTTCAAGGCTAGAGGGATCTTGAGGTCACTGTAGCAACAGGAAAGAGCTCCGTGGACCACAAATCAACTCGCGATGAGAGGCTAGTCACTGGCTTCTACTGCAGTGGAATGCCACCTTACCACAAGCACCTCAAGAGGAGGCTTCTCTCAGCTCTAGGTATGTGAGAGGGACCCTGAGTTTGCGGCCTCAAGTGGAATGGACACTGCGATGCCCTGACTAGAAATAAGGCCGGATATCCCTGCAGTGACTTGAATGCAGGCTCGTCTTGCATATCCCAAGATGAAAGGATGTCTGAATCCCCTGTGGAGACCACAGAGAAAGACCTAGTTATCCCGTCCGAGGCCTCACATCCTTGGAAAACTCCAGAGGGAAGCAGAGATCAGTGCCTCCAAAGGAGACGAAGCCTGACTCCTCGTGAAACTTGATAGGAGTCCCAGGATTCCTGTGGCACGTGGAAAGGGACCCTTGGTCTCCCGCCTCAGCTGGAGAGAGGTCCCATTTGCCCTGCCAAGCCTCGAGGAGAATACCGAGTTGTCCCTCGCAACTAGGCAGGAGTCCTGACGTCGCTGAACAAACACGTGTGTGGAAGGGCCCTCCCCGTCGTAACTCGAGAATATACCCCATGTTCCCGCCGCAACTCGAGAAAAACTATGAGACTTCCCCCTCGCCGTGAGATGAGGCCCGATTCCCCTGCACTGCGTGCAGAGCAATGCCGTGTTGCACATCACACAGGAAAGGAGACTTGATTTCCTTGATAGCACTCCAGAGAAACCCCAAGAACACTGTTTCAAGGCTAGAGGGATCCTGAGGTCACTGTAGCAACACGAAAGAGCTCCGTGGACCAAAAATCAACTCGAGATGAGAGGTTAGTCCCTGGCTTCGACTCCAGAGGAATACCACCTTACCACAAGCACCTCAAGAGGAGGCTTCTCTCACCTCTAGGTATGTGAGAGGGACCCTGAGTTTGCGGCCTCAAGTGGAATGGACACCGCGATGCCCTGACTCGAAATACGGCCGGATATCCCTGCAGTGACTTGAATGCAGGCTCGTCTTGCATCTCCCAACATGAAAGGATGTCTGAATACCCTGTGGTCCCTGTGGAGACCACAGAGAAAGACCTAGTTCCCCACCTCATCGTGACCGGAGGCCTCACATCCTTTGAAAACTCCAGAGGTACGCGGAGATCAGTGCTTCCACAGGAGACAATGCCTGACTCCTTGTGAAACTTGATAGGAGTCCCAGGATTCCTGTGGCACGTGGAAAGGGACCCTTCGTCTCCCGCCTCAGCTGGAGAGGCGTCCCAATTGCCCCTTCCAAGCCTCCAGGAGAATCCCGAGTTGTCCCTCGCAACTAGGCAGGAGTCCTGCCGTCGCTGAACAGACACGTGGGTGGAAGGGCCATCCCCGTCGTAACTCGAGAATATACCCCAGGTTCCCGCCGCAACTCGAGAAAAACCATGAGACTTCCCACTCGCCGCGAGATGAGTTCCGATTCTCCTGCACTGCGTACAGAGCAATGCCGTGTTGCACATCACACATGAAAGGAGCCTTGATTTCCTTGATGGCACTCCAGAGAAAGCCCAAGAACACTGTTTCAAGGCTAGAGGGATTCTGAGGTCACTGTAGCAACACGAAAGAGCTCCGTGGACCAAAAATCAACTCGAGATGAGAGGTTAGTCCCTGGCTTCGACTCCAGAGGAATACCACCTTACCACAAGCACCTCACGAGGAGGCTTCTCTCCTCTCTAAGTATGTGAGAGGGACCCTGAGTTTGCGGCCTCAAGTGGAATGGACACCGCGATGCCCTGACTCGAAATAAGGCCGGATATCCCTGCAGTGACTTGAATGCAGGCTCGTCTTGCATCTCCCAAGACGAAAAGATGTCTGAATCCCCTGTGGAGACCACAGAGAAAGACCTAGTTCCCCACCTCATTGCGAGCGGAGGCCTCACATCCTTGAAACATCGAGAGGTACGCGGAGATCAGTGCCTCCAAAGGAGACAATGCCTGACTCCTCGTGAAACTTGATAGGAGTCCCAGGATTCCTGTGGCACGTGGAAAGTGACCCTTGGTCTCCCGCCTCAGCTGGAGAGAGGTCCCATTTGCCCTGCCAAGCCTCGAGGAGAATACCGAGTTGTCCCTCGCAACTAGGCAGGAGTCCTGAGGTCGCTGAACAAACACGTGTGTGGAAGGGCCCTCCCCGTCGTAACTCGAGAATATATCCAATGTTCCCGCCGCAACTCGAGAAAAACTATGAGACTTCCCCCTCGCCGTGAGATGAGGCCCGATTCCCCTGCACTGCGTGCAGAGCAATGCCGTGTTGCACATCACACAGGAAAGGAGCCTTGATTTCCTTGATGGCACTCCAGAGAAAGCCCAAGAACACTGTTTCAAGGATAGAGGGATCCTGAGGTCACTGTAGCAACACGAAAGAGCTCCATGGACCACAAATCAACTCGAGATGAGAGGTTAGTCCCTGGCTTCGACTCCAGAGGCATACCACCTTACCACAAACACCTCAAGAGGAGGCTTCTCTCAGCTCAAGTTATGTGAGAGGGACCCTGAGTTTGCGGCCTTAGGTGGAATGGACACCGCCATGCCCTGACTCGAAATAAGGCTGTATATCCCTGCAGTGACTTGAATGCAGGCTCGTCTTGCATCTCCCAAGATGAAAGGATGTCTGAATCCCCTGTGGAGACCACAGAGAAAGACCTAGTTGCCCACCTCATCGTGACCGGAGGCCTCACATCCTTTGAAAACTCCAGAGGTATGCGGAGATCAGTGCCTCCAAAGGAGACGATGCCTGACTCCTCGTGAAACTTGATAGGACTCCCAGGATTCCTGTGGCACGTGGAAATGGACCCTTGGTCTCCCGCCTCAGGTGGAGAGGCGTCCCAATTGCCCTGCCAAGCCTCGAGGAGAATCCCGAGTTGTCCCTCGCAACTAGGCAGGAGTCCTGACGTCGCTGTACAAACACGTGGGTGGAAGGGCCATCCCCGTCGTAACTCGAGAATATACCCCAGGTTCCCGCCGCAACTCGAGAAAAACCATGAGACTTCCCCCTCGCCGCGAGATGAGGCCCGATTCCCCTGCACTGCGTGCAGAGCAATTCCGTGTTGCACATCACATATGAAAGGAGCCTTGATTTCCTTGATGGCACTCCAGAGAAACCCCAAGAACACTGTTTCAAGGCTAGAGGGATCCTGAGGTCACTGTAGCAACACGAAAGAGCTCCGTGGACCAAAAATCAACTCGAGATGAGAGGTTAGTCCCTGGCTTCGACTCCAGAGGAATACCACCTTACCACAAGCACCTCAAAAGGAGGCTTCTCTCAGCTCTAGGTATGTGAGGGGGACCCTGAGTTTGCGGCCTCAAGTGGAATGGACACTGCGATGCCCTGACGTGAAATAAGGCCGGATTTCCCTGCAGTGACTTGAATGCAGGCTTGTCTTGCATCTCCCAAGATGAAAGGACGTCTGAAACCCTGTGGAGACAACAGAGAAAGACCTAGTTCCCCACCTCATGGCGACCGGAGGCCTCACATCCTTTGAGGTACGCGGAGATCAGTGCCTCCCAAGGAGACGATGCCTGACTCCTCGTGAAACTTGATAGGAGTCCCAGGATTCCTGTGGCACGTGGAAAGGGACTCTTGGTCTCCCGCCTCAGCTAGAGAGGCGTCCCAATTGCCCTGCCAAGCCTCGAGGAGAATCCCGAGTTGTCCCTCGCAACTAGGCAGGAGTCCTGACGTGGCTGAACAAACACGTGAGTGGAAGGGCCATCCCCGTCGTAACTCGAGAATATACCCCAGGTTCCCGCCGCAACTCGAAAAAAACCATGAGACTTCCCCCTCGCCGCGAGATGAGGCCCGATTCCCCTGCACTGCGTGCAGAGCAATTCCGTGTTGCACATCACACATGAAAGGAGCCTTGATTTCCTTGATGGCACTCCAGAGAAACCCCAAGAACACTGTTTCAAGGCTAGAGGGATCCTGAGGTCACTGTAGCAACACGAAAGAGCTCCGTGGACCAAAAATCAACTCGAGATGAGAGGTTAGTCCCTGGCTTCGACTCCAGACGAATACTACCTTACCACAAGCACCTCAAGAGGAGGCTTCTCTCAGCTCTAGGTATGTGAGAGGGACCCTGATTTTGTGGCCTCAGGTGGAATGGACACCGCGATGCCCTGACTCGAAATAAGGCCGGATATCCCTGCAGTGACTTGAATGCAGGCTCGTCTTGCATCTCCCAAGATGAAAGGATGTCTGAATCCCCTGTGGAGACCACAGAGAAAGACCTAGTTCCCCACCTCATGGCGACCGGAGGCCTCACATCCTTTGAAAACTCCAGAGGTACGCGGAGATCAGTGCCTCCAAAGGAGACGATGCCTGACTCCTCGTGAAACTTGATAGGAGTCCCAGGATTCCTGTGGCACGTGGAAAGGGACCCTTGGTCTCCCGCCTCAGCTGGAGAGGCGTCCCAATTGCCCTGCCAAGCCTCGAGGAGAATCCCGAGTTGTCCCTTGCAACTAGGCAGGAGTCCTGCCGTCGCTGAACAAACACGTGTGTGGAAGGGCCATCCCCGTCGTAACTCGAGAATATACCCCAGGTTCCCGCCGCAACTCGAGAAAAACCATGAGACTTCCCCCTCGCCGCGAGATGAGGCCCGATTCCCCTGCACTGCGTGCAGAGCAATTCCGTGTTGCACATCACACATGAAAGGAGCCTTGATTTCCTTGATAGCACTCCAGAGAAACCCCAAGAACACTGTATCAAGGCTAGAGGGATCCTGAGGTCACTGTAGCAACACGAAAGAGCTCCGTCGACCAAAAATCAACTCGAGATGAGAGGTTAGTCCCTGGCTCGACTCCAGAGGAACACCACCTTACCACAATCACCTCAAGAGGAGGCTTCTCTCAGCTCTAGGTATGTGAGAGGGACCCTGAGTTTGCCGCCTCAAGTGGAATGGACACCTCGATGCCCTGGTTCGAAATAAGGCCGGATATCCCTGCAGTGACTTCAATGCAGGCTCGTCTTGCATCTCCCAAGTTGAAAGGATGTCTGAAACCCCTGTGGAGACCACAGAGAAAGACCTAGTTCCCCACCTCATCGCGACCGGAGGCCTCACATCCTTTGAAAACTCCAGAGGTACGCGGAGATCAGTGCCTCCAAAGAAGATGATGCCTGACTCCTCGTGAAACTTGATAGGAGTCCCAGGATTCCTGTGGCATGTGGAAAGGGACCCTTGGTCTCCCGCCTCAGCTGGAGAGGCGTCCCAATTGCCCTGCCAAGCCTCGAGGAAAATCCCGAGTTGTCCCTCGCAACTAGTCAGGAGTCCTGACGTCGCTGAACAAACACGTGGGTGGAAGGGCCATCCCCGTCGTAACTCGAGAATATACCCCAGGTTCCCGCCGCAACTCGAGAAAAACCATGAGACTTCCCCCTCGCCGCGAGATGAGGCCCGATTCCCCTGCACTGCGTGCAGAGCAATTCCGTGTTGCACATCACACATGAAAGGAGCCTTGATTTCCTTGATGGCACTCCAGAGAAAGCCCAAGAACACTGTTTCAAGGCTAGAGGGATCCTGAGGTCACTGTAGCAACACGAAAGAGGTCCGTGGACCAAAAATCAACTCGAGATGAGAGGTTAGTCCCTGGCTTCGACTCCAGAGGAATACCACCTTACCACAAGCACCTCAAGAGGAGGCTTCTCTCAGCTCTAGGTATGTGAGAGGGACCCTGATTTTGCGGCCTCAATTGGAATGGACACCGCGATGCCCTGACTCGAAATAAGGCCGGATATCCCTGCAGTGACTTGAATGCAGGCTCGTCTTGCATCTCCCAAGATGAAAGGATGTCTGAATCCTCTGTGGAGACCACAGAGAAAGACCTAGTTGCCCACCTCATCGCGACCGGAGGCCTCACATCCTTTTAAAACTCCAGAGGTATGCGGAGATCAGTGCCTCCAAAGGAGACGATGCCTGACTCCTCGTGAAACTTGATAGGAGTCCCAGGATTCCTGTGGCACGTGGAAAGGGACCCTTGGTCTCCCGCCTCAGCTGGAGAGGCGTCCCAATTGCGCTGCCAAGCCTCGAGGAGAATCGCGAGTTGTCCCTCGCAACTAGGCAGGAGTCCTGACGTCGCTGAACAAACACGTGTGTGGAAGGGCCATCCCCGTTGTAACTCGAGAATATACCCCAGGTTCCCGCCGCAACTCGAGAAAAACCATGAGACTTCCCCCTCGCCGCGAGATGAGGCCCGATTCCCCTGCACTGCGTGCAGAGCAATTCCGTGTTGCACATCACACATGAAAGGAGCCTTGATTTCCTTGATGGCACTCCAGAGAAACCCCAAGAACACTGTTTCAAGGCTAGAGGGATCCTGAGGTCACTGTAGCAACAGGAAAGAGCTCCGTGGACCAAAAATCAACTCGAGATGAGAGGT
Source organism: Cervus elaphus (assembly GCF_910594005.1). Classification (NCBI taxonomy): domain Eukaryota; kingdom Metazoa; phylum Chordata; class Mammalia; order Artiodactyla; family Cervidae; genus Cervus; species Cervus elaphus. The sequence goes on along the minus strand of NW_025316690.1, from coordinate 934,157 downwards.
TAGTCCCTGGCTTCGACTCCAGAGGAATACCACCTTACCACAAGCACCTCAAGAGGAGGCTTCTCTCAGCTCTAGATATGTGAGAGGGACCCTGAGTTTGCGGCCTCAAGTGGAATGGACACCGCGATGGCCTCACTCGAAATAAGGCTGGATATCCCTGCAGTGACTTCAATGCAGGCTCGTCTTGCATTTCCCAAGACGAAAGGATGTCTGAATACCCTGTGGAGACCACAAAGAAAGACCTAGTTCCCCACTTCATCGCGACCGGAGGCCTCACATCCTTTGAAAACTCCAGAGGTACGCGGAGATCAGTGCCTCCAAAGGAGACGATGCCTGACTCCTCGTGATACTTGATAGGAGTCCCAGGATTCCTGTGGCACGTGGAAAGGGACCCTTGGTCTCCCGCCTCAGCTGGAGAGGCGTCCCAATTGCCCTGCCAAGCCTCGAGGAATATCCCGAGATGTCCCTCGCAACTAGGCAGGAGTCCTGACGTGGCTGAACAAACACGTGGGTGGAAGGGCCATCCCCGTCGTAACTCGAGAATATACCCCATGTTCCCGCCGCAACTCGAGAGAAACCATGAGACTTCCCCCTCGCCGCGAGATGATGCCCGATTCCCCTGCACTGCGTGCAGAGCAATTCCGTGTTGCACATCACACATGAAAGGAGCCTTGATTTCCTTGATGGCACTCCAGAGAAACCCCAAGAACACTGTTTCAAGGCTAGAGGGATCCTGAGGTCACTGTAGCAACACGAAAGAGCTCCGTGGACCAAAAATCAACTCGAGATGAGAGGTTAGTCCCTGGCTTCGACTCCAGAGGAATACCACCTTACCACAAGCACCTCAAGAGGAGGCTTCTCTCACCTCTAGGTATGTGAGAGGGACCCTGAGTTTGCGGCCTCAAGTGGAATGGACACCGCGATGCCCTGACTCGAAATACGGCCGGATATCCCTGCAGTGACTTGAATGCAGGCTCGTCTTGCATCTCCCAACATGAAAGGATGTCTGAATACCCTGTGGTCCCTGTGGAGACCACAGAGAAAGACCTAGTTCCCCACCTCATCGTGACCGGAGGCCTCACATCCTTTGAAAACTCCAGAGGTACGCGGAGATCAGTGCTTCCACAGGAGACAATGCCTGACTCCTTGTGAAACTTGATAGGAGTCCCAGGATTCCTGTGGCACGTGGAAAGGGACCCTTCGTCTCCCGCCTCAGCTGGAGAGGCGTCCCAATTGCCCTTCCAAGCCTCCAGGAGAATCCCGAGTTGTCCCTCGCAACTAGGCAGGAGTCCTGCCGTCGCTGAACAGACACGTGGGTGGAAGGGCCATCCCCGTCGTAACTCGAGAATATACCCCAGGTTCCCGCCGCAACTCGAGAAAAACCATGAGACTTCCCACTCGCCGCGAGATGAGTTCCGATTCTCCTGCACTGCGTACAGAGCAATGCCGTGTTGCACATCACACATGAAAGGAGCCTTGATTTCCTTGATGGCACTCCAGAGAAAGCCCAAGAACACTGTTTCAAGGCTAGAGGGATTCTGAGGTCACTGTAGCAACACGAAAGAGCTCCGTGGACCAAAAATCAACTCGAGATGAGAGGTTAGTCCCTGGCTTCGACTCCAGAGGAATACCACCTTACCACAAGCACCTCACGAGGAGGCTTCTCTCCTCTCTAAGTATGTGAGAGGGACCCTGAGTTTGCGGCCTCAAGTGGAATGGACACCGCGATGCCCTGACTCGAAATAAGGCCGGATATCCCTGCAGTGACTTGAATGCAGGCTCGTCTTGCATCTCCCAAGACGAAAAGATGTCTGAATCCCCTGTGGAGACCACAGAGAAAGACCTAGTTCCCCACCTCATTGCGAGCGGAGGCCTCACATCCTTGAAACATCGAGAGGTACGCGGAGATCAGTGCCTCCAAAGGAGACAATGCCTGACTCCTCGTGAAACTTGATAGGAGTCCCAGGATTCCTGTGGCACGTGGAAAGTGACCCTTGGTCTCCCGCCTCAGCTGGAGAGAGGTCCCATTTGCCCTGCCAAGCCTCGAGGAGAATACCGAGTTGTCCCTCGCAACTAGGCAGGAGTCCTGAGGTCGCTGAACAAACACGTGTGTGGAAGGGCCCTCCCCGTCGTAACTCGAGAATATATCCAATGTTCCCGCCGCAACTCGAGAAAAACTATGAGACTTCCCCCTCGCCGTGAGATGAGGCCCGATTCCCCTGCACTGCGTGCAGAGCAATGCCGTGTTGCACATCACACAGGAAAGGAGCCTTGATTTCCTTGATGGCACTCCAGAGAAAGCCCAAGAACACTGTTTCAAGGATAGAGGGATCCTGAGGTCACTGTAGCAACACGAAAGAGCTCCATGGACCACAAATCAACTCGAGATGAGAGGTTAGTCCCTGGCTTCGACTCCAGAGGCATACCACCTTACCACAAACACCTCAAGAGGAGGCTTCTCTCAGCTCAAGTTATGTGAGAGGGACCCTGAGTTTGCGGCCTTAGGTGGAATGGACACCGCCATGCCCTGACTCGAAATAAGGCTGTATATCCCTGCAGTGACTTGAATGCAGGCTCGTCTTGCATCTCCCAAGATGAAAGGATGTCTGAATCCCCTGTGGAGACCACAGAGAAAGACCTAGTTGCCCACCTCATCGTGACCGGAGGCCTCACATCCTTTGAAAACTCCAGAGGTATGCGGAGATCAGTGCCTCCAAAGGAGACGATGCCTGACTCCTCGTGAAACTTGATAGGACTCCCAGGATTCCTGTGGCACGTGGAAATGGACCCTTGGTCTCCCGCCTCAGGTGGAGAGGCGTCCCAATTGCCCTGCCAAGCCTCGAGGAGAATCCCGAGTTGTCCCTCGCAACTAGGCAGGAGTCCTGACGTCGCTGTACAAACACGTGGGTGGAAGGGCCATCCCCGTCGTAACTCGAGAATATACCCCAGGTTCCCGCCGCAACTCGAGAAAAACCATGAGACTTCCCCCTCGCCGCGAGATGAGGCCCGATTCCCCTGCACTGCGTGCAGAGCAATTCCGTGTTGCACATCACATATGAAAGGAGCCTTGATTTCCTTGATGGCACTCCAGAGAAACCCCAAGAACACTGTTTCAAGGCTAGAGGGATCCTGAGGTCACTGTAGCAACACGAAAGAGCTCCGTGGACCAAAAATCAACTCGAGATGAGAGGTTAGTCCCTGGCTTCGACTCCAGAGGAATACCACCTTACCACAAGCACCTCAAAAGGAGGCTTCTCTCAGCTCTAGGTATGTGAGGGGGACCCTGAGTTTGCGGCCTCAAGTGGAATGGACACTGCGATGCCCTGACGTGAAATAAGGCCGGATTTCCCTGCAGTGACTTGAATGCAGGCTTGTCTTGCATCTCCCAAGATGAAAGGACGTCTGAAACCCTGTGGAGACAACAGAGAAAGACCTAGTTCCCCACCTCATGGCGACCGGAGGCCTCACATCCTTTGAGGTACGCGGAGATCAGTGCCTCCCAAGGAGACGATGCCTGACTCCTCGTGAAACTTGATAGGAGTCCCAGGATTCCTGTGGCACGTGGAAAGGGACTCTTGGTCTCCCGCCTCAGCTAGAGAGGCGTCCCAATTGCCCTGCCAAGCCTCGAGGAGAATCCCGAGTTGTCCCTCGCAACTAGGCAGGAGTCCTGACGTGGCTGAACAAACACGTGAGTGGAAGGGCCATCCCCGTCGTAACTCGAGAATATACCCCAGGTTCCCGCCGCAACTCGAAAAAAACCATGAGACTTCCCCCTCGCCGCGAGATGAGGCCCGATTCCCCTGCACTGCGTGCAGAGCAATTCCGTGTTGCACATCACACATGAAAGGAGCCTTGATTTCCTTGATGGCACTCCAGAGAAACCCCAAGAACACTGTTTCAAGGCTAGAGGGATCCTGAGGTCACTGTAGCAACACGAAAGAGCTCCGTGGACCAAAAATCAACTCGAGATGAGAGGTTAGTCCCTGGCTTCGACTCCAGACGAATACTACCTTACCACAAGCACCTCAAGAGGAGGCTTCTCTCAGCTCTAGGTATGTGAGAGGGACCCTGATTTTGTGGCCTCAGGTGGAATGGACACCGCGATGCCCTGACTCGAAATAAGGCCGGATATCCCTGCAGTGACTTGAATGCAGGCTCGTCTTGCATCTCCCAAGATGAAAGGATGTCTGAATCCCCTGTGGAGACCACAGAGAAAGACCTAGTTCCCCACCTCATGGCGACCGGAGGCCTCACATCCTTTGAAAACTCCAGAGGTACGCGGAGATCAGTGCCTCCAAAGGAGACGATGCCTGACTCCTCGTGAAACTTGATAGGAGTCCCAGGATTCCTGTGGCACGTGGAAAGGGACCCTTGGTCTCCCGCCTCAGCTGGAGAGGCGTCCCAATTGCCCTGCCAAGCCTCGAGGAGAATCCCGAGTTGTCCCTTGCAACTAGGCAGGAGTCCTGCCGTCGCTGAACAAACACGTGTGTGGAAGGGCCATCCCCGTCGTAACTCGAGAATATACCCCAGGTTCCCGCCGCAACTCGAGAAAAACCATGAGACTTCCCCCTCGCCGCGAGATGAGGCCCGATTCCCCTGCACTGCGTGCAGAGCAATTCCGTGTTGCACATCACACATGAAAGGAGCCTTGATTTCCTTGATAGCACTCCAGAGAAACCCCAAGAACACTGTATCAAGGCTAGAGGGATCCTGAGGTCACTGTAGCAACACGAAAGAGCTCCGTCGACCAAAAATCAACTCGAGATGAGAGGTTAGTCCCTGGCTCGACTCCAGAGGAACACCACCTTACCACAATCACCTCAAGAGGAGGCTTCTCTCAGCTCTAGGTATGTGAGAGGGACCCTGAGTTTGCCGCCTCAAGTGGAATGGACACCTCGATGCCCTGGTTCGAAATAAGGCCGGATATCCCTGCAGTGACTTCAATGCAGGCTCGTCTTGCATCTCCCAAGTTGAAAGGATGTCTGAAACCCCTGTGGAGACCACAGAGAAAGACCTAGTTCCCCACCTCATCGCGACCGGAGGCCTCACATCCTTTGAAAACTCCAGAGGTACGCGGAGATCAGTGCCTCCTAAGAAGATGATGCCTGACTCCTCGTGAAACTTGATAGGAGTCCCAGGATTCCTGTGGCATGTGGAAAGGGACCCTTGGTCTCCCGCCTCAGCTGGAGAGGCGTCCCAATTGCCCTGCCAAGCCTCGAGGAAAATCCCGAGTTGTCCCTCGCAACTAGTCAGGAGTCCTGACGTCGCTGAACAAACACGTGGGTGGAAGGGCCATCCCCGTCGTAACTCGAGAATATACCCCAGGTTCCCGCCGCAACTCGAGAAAAACCATGAGACTTCCCCCTCGCCGCGAGATGAGGCCCGATTCCCCTGCACTGCGTGCAGAGCAATTCCGTGTTGCACATCACACATGAAAGGAGCCTTGATTTCCTTGATGGCACTCCAGAGAAAGCCCAAGAACACTGTTTCAAGGCTAGAGGGATCCTGAGGTCACTGTAGCAACACGAAAGAGGTCCGTGGACCAAAAATCAACTCGAGATGAGAGGTTAGTCCCTGGCTTCGACTCCAGAGGAATACCACCTTACCACAAGCACCTCAAGAGGAGGCTTCTCTCAGCTCTAGGTATGTGAGAGGGACCCTGATTTTGCGGCCTCAATTGGAATGGACACCGCGATGCCCTGACTCGAAATAAGGCCGGATATCCCTGCAGTGACTTGAATGCAGGCTCGTCTTGCATCTCCCAAGATGAAAGGATGTCTGAATCCTCTGTGGAGACCACAGAGAAAGACCTAGTTGCCCACCTCATCGCGACCGGAGGCCTCACATCCTTTTAAAACTCCAGAGGTATGCGGAGATCAGTGCCTCCAAAGGAGACGATGCCTGACTCCTCGTGAAACTTGATAGGAGTCCCAGGATTCCTGTGGCACGTGGAAAGGGACCCTTGGTCTCCCGCCTCAGCTGGAGAGGCGTCCCAATTGCGCTGCCAAGCCTCGAGGAGAATCGCGAGTTGTCCCTCGCAACTAGGCAGGAGTCCTGACGTCGCTGAACAAACACGTGTGTGGAGGGCCATCCCCGTTGTAACTCGAGAATATACCCCAGGTTCCCGCCGCAACTCGAGAAAAACCATGAGACTTCCCCCTCGCCGCGAGATGAGGCCCGATTCCCCTGCACTGCGTGCAGAGCAATTCCGTGTTGCACATCACACATGAAAGGAGCCTTGATTTCCTTGATGGCACTCCAGAGAAACCCCAAGAACACTGTTTCAAGGCTAGAGGGATCCTGAGGTCACTGTAGCAACAGGAAAGAGCTCCGTGGACCAAAAATCAACTCGAGATGAGAGGTTAGTCCCTGGCTTCGACTCCAGAGGAATACCACCTTACCACAAGCACCTCAAGAGGAGGCTTCTCTCAGCTCTAGATATGTGAGAGGGACCCTGAGTTTGCGGCCTCAAGTGGAATGGACACCGCGATGGCCTCACTCGAAATAAGGCTGGATATCCCTGCAGTGACTTCAATGCAGGCTCGTCTTGCATTTCCCAAGACGAAAGGATGTCTGAATACCCTGTGGAGACCACAAAGAAAGACCTAGTTCCCCACTTCATCGCGACCGGAGGCCTCACATCCTTTGAAAACTCCAGAGGTACGCGGAGATCAGTGCCTCCAAAGGAGACGATGCCTGACTCCTCGTGATACTTGATAGGAGTCCCAGGATTCCTGTGGCACGTGGAAAGGGACCCTTGGTCTCCCGCCTCAGCTGGAGAGGCGTCCCAATTGCCCTGCCAAGCCTCGAGGAATATCCCGAGATGTCCCTCGCAACTAGGCAGGAGTCCTGACGTGGCTGAACAAACACGTGGGTGGAAGGGCCATCCCCGTCGTAACTCGAGAATATACCCCATGTTCCCGCCGCAACTCGAGAGAAACCATGAGACTTCCCCCTCGCCGCGAGATGATGCCCGATTCCCCTGCACTGCGTGCAGAGCAATTCCGTGTTGCACATCACACATGAAAGGAGCCTTGATTTCCTTGATGGCACTCCAGAGAAACCCCAAGAACACTGTTTCAAGGCTAGAGGGATCCTGAGGTCACTGTAGCAACACGAAAGAGCTCCGTGGACCAAAAATCAACTCGAGATGAGAGGTTAGTCGCTGTCTTCGACTCCAGAGGAATACCACCTTACCACAAGCACCTCAAGAGGAGGCTTCTCTCAGCTCTAGGTATGTGAGAGGGATCCTGATTTTGCCGCCTCAAGTGGAATGGACACCGCGATGCCCTGACGTGAAATAAGGCCGGATATCCCTGCAGTGACTTGAATGCAGGCTCGTCTTGATTCTCCCAAGATGAAAGGATGTCTGAATCCCCTGTGGAGACCACAGAGAAAGACCTAGTTCCCCACCTCATGGCGACCGGAGGCCTCACATCCTTTGAAAACTCCAGAGGTACGCGGAGATCAGTGCCTCCAAAGGAGACGATGCCTGACTCCTCGTGAAACTTGATAGGAGTCCCAGGATTCCTGTGGCACGTGGAAAGGGACCCTTGGTCTCCCGCCTCAGCTGGAGAGGCGTCCCAATTGCCCTGCCAAGCCTCGAGGAGAATCCCGAGTTGTCCCTTGCAACTAGGCAGGAGTCCTGCCGTCGCTGAACAAACACGTGGGTGGAAGGGCCATCCCCGTCGTAACTCGAGAATATACCCCAGGTTCCCGCCGCAACTCGAGAAAAACCATGAGACTTCCCCCTCGCCGCGAGATGAGGCCCGATTCCCCTGCACTGCGTGCAGAGCAATTCCGTGTTTCACATCACACATGAAAGGAGCCTTGATTTCCTTGATGGCACTCCAGAGAAACCCCAAGAACACTGTTTCAAGGCTAGAGGGATCCTGAGGTCACTGTACCAACACGAAAGAGCTCCGTCGACCAAAAATCAACTCGAGATGAGAGGTTAGTCCCTGCCTCGACTCCAGAGGAACACCACCTTACCACAAGCACCTCAAGAGGAGGCTTCTCTCAGCTCTAGGTATGTGAGAGGGACCCTGAGTTTGCCGCCTCAAGTGGAATGGACACCTCGATGCCCTGACTCGAAATAAGGCCGGATATCCCTGCAGTGACTTCAATGCAGGCTCGTCTTGCATCTCCCAAGATGAAAGGATGTCTGAAACCCCTGTGGAGACCACAGAGAAAGACCTAGTTCCCCACCTCATCGCGACCGGAGGCCTCACATCCTTTGAAAACTCCAGAGGTACGCGGAGATCAGTGCCTCCAAAGAAGATGATGCCTGACTCCTCGTGAAACTTGATAGGAGTCCCAGGATTACTGTGGCAGATGGAAAGGGACTTTTGGTCTCCTGCTTCAGCTGGAGAGGCGTCCCAATTGCCCTGCCAAGCCTCGAGGAGAATCCCGAGTTGTCCCTCGCAACTAGGCAGGAGTCCTGACGTTGCTGAACAAACACGTGTGTGGAAGGGCCATCCCCGTCGTAACTCGAGAATATACCCCAGGTTCCCGCCGCAACTCGAGAAAAACCATGAGACTTCCCCCTCGCCACGAGATGAGGCCCGATTCCCCTGCACTGCGTGCAGAGCAATGCCGTGTTGCACATCACACAGGAAAGGAGCCTTGATTTCCTTGATGGCACTCCAGAGAAAGACCAAGAACACTGTTTCAAGGATAGAAGGATACTGAGGTCACTGTAGCAACATGAAAGAGGTCCGTGGACCACAAAACAACTCGAGATGAGAGGTTAGTCCCTGGCTTCGACTCCAGAGGTATACCCCCTTACCACAAGCACCTCAAGAGGAGGCTTCTCTCAGCTCTAGGTATGTGAGAGGGACCCTGAGTTTGCGGCCTCAAGTGGAATGGACACCGCGATGCCCTGACTCAAAAGAAGGCCGGATATCCCTGCAGTGACTTGAATGCAGGCTCGTCTTGCATCTCAGAAGACGAAAGGATGTCTGAATCCCCTGTGGAGACCACAGAGAAAGACCGATTTCCCCACCTCATCGCGACCGGAGGCCTCACATCCTTTGAAAACTCCAGAGGGACGCGGAGATCAGTGCCTCCAAAGGAGACGATGCCTGACTCCTCGTGAAACTTGATAGGAGTCCCAGGATTCCTGTGGCACGTGGAAAGGGACCCTTGGTCTCCCGCCTCAGCTGGAGAGGCGTTCCAATTGCCCTGCCAAGCCTCGAGGAGAATCCCGAGTTGTCCCTCGCAACTAGGCAGGAGTCCTGCCGTCGCTGAACAAACACGTGTGTGGAAGGGCCATCCCCGTCGTAACTCGAGAATATACCCCAGGTTCCCGCCGCAACTCGAGAAGAATCATGAGACTTCCCCCTCGCCGCGAGATGAGGCCCGATTCCCCTGCACTGCGTGAAGAGCAATGCCGAGTTGCACATCACACAGGAAAGGAACCTTGATTTCCTTGATGGCACTCCAGAGAAAGCCCAAGAACACTGTTTCAAGGCTAGAGGGATCCTGAGGTCACTGTAGCAACATGAAAGAGCTCCGTGGACCAAAAATCAACTCGAGATGAGAGGTTAGTCCCTGGCTTCGACTCCAGAGGAATACCACCTTACCACAAGCACCTCAAGAGGAGGCTTCTCTCAGCTCTCGGTATGTGAGAGGGACCCTGTGTTTGCGGCCTCAAGTGGAATGGACACCGCGATGCCCCGACTCGAAATAAGGCCGGATATCCCTGCAGTGACCTGAATGCAGGCTCGTCTTGCATCTCCCAAGACGAAAGGATGTCTGAATCCGTTGTGTATACCACAGAGAAAGACCTAGTTCCCCACCTCATGGCGACCGAAGGCCTCACATCATTTGAAAACTCCAGAGGGACGCGGAGATCAGTGCCTCCAAAGGAGATGATGCCTGACTCCTCGTGAAACTTGATAGGAGTCCCAGGATTCCTGTGGCAGATGGAAAGGGACTTTTGGTCTCCTGCTTCAGCTGGAGAGGCGTCCCAATTGCCCTGCCAAGCCTCGAGGAGAATCCCGAGTTGTCCCTCGCAACTAGGCAGGAGTCCTGACGTTGCTGAACAAACACGTGTGTGGAAGGGCCATCCCCGTCGTAACTCGAGAATATACCCCAGGTTCCCGCCGCAACTCGAGAAAAACCATGAGACTTCCCCCTCGCCGCGAGATGAGGCCCGATTCCCCTGCACTGCGTGCAGAGCAATGCCGTGTTGCACATCACACAGGAAAGGAGCCTTGATTTCCTTGATGGTACTCCAGAGAAAGACCAAGAACACTGTTTCAAGGATAGAAGGATACTGAAGTCACTGTAGCAACATGAAAGAGGTCTGTGGACCACAAAACAACTCGAGATGAGAGGTTAGTCCCTGGCTTCGACTCCAGAGGTATACCCCCTTACCACAAGAACCTCAAGAGGAGGCTTCTCTCAGCTCTAGGTATGTGAGAGGGACCCTGAGTTTGCGGCCTCAAGTGGAATGGACACCGCGATGCCCTGACTCAAAAGAAGGCCGGATATCCCTGCAGTGACTTGAATGCAGGCTCGTCTTGCATCTCAGAAGACGAAAGGATGTCTGAATCCCCTGTGGAGACCACAGAGAAAGACCGATTTCCCCACCTCATCGCGACCGGAGGCCTCACATCCTATGAAAACTCCAGAGGGACGCGGAGATCAGTGCCTCCAAAGGAGACGATGCCTGACTTCTCGTGAACTTGATAGGAGTCCCAGGATTCCTGTGGCACGTGGAAAGGGACCCTTGGTCTCCCGACTCAGCTGGAGAGGCGTCCTAATTGCTCTGCCAAGCCTCGAGGAGAATCCCGAGTTGTCCCTCGCAACTAGGCAGGAGTCCTGACGGCACTGAACAAACACGTGTGTGGAAGGGCCATCCCCGTCGTAACTCGAGAATATACCCCAGGGTCCCGCCGCAACTCGAGAAAAACCATGAGACTTCCCCCTCGCCGCGAGATGAGGCCCGATTCCCCTGCACTGCGTGCAGAGCAATGCCGTGTTGCACATCACACAGGAAAGGAGCCTTGATTTCCTTGATGGCACTCCAGAGAAAGCCCAAGAACACTGTTTCAAGGCTAGAGGGATCCTGAGGTCACTGTAGCAACACGAAAGAGCTCCGTGGACCAAAAATCAACTCGAGATGACAGGTTAGTCCCTTGCTTCGACTCCAGAGGAATACCACCTTACCACAAGCACCTCAAGAGGAGGCTTCTCTCAGCTCTAGGTATGTGAGAGGGACCCTGAGTTTGCGGCCTCAAGTGGAATGGACACCGTGATGCCCTGACTCGAAATAAGGCCGGATATCCCTGCAGTGACTTGAATGCAGGCTCGTCTTGCATCTCGCAAGACGAAAGAATGTCGGAATTCATTGTGGAGACCACAGAGAAAGACCTAGTTCCCCACCTCATCGCGACCAGAGGCCTCACATTCTTTGAAAACTCCAGAGGGATGCGGAGATCATTGCCTCCAAAGTAGACGATGCCTGACTCCTCGTGAAAATTGATAGGAGTCCCAGGATTCCTGTGGCACGTGGAAAGTGACCCTTGGTCTCCCGCCTCAGCTGGAGAGGCGTCCCAATTGCCCTGCCAAGCCTCGAGGAGAATCCCGAGTTGTCCCTCGCAACGAGGCAGGAGTCCTGACCTCGCTGAACAAACACGTGTGTGGAAGGGCCATCCCCATCGTAACTCGAGCATATACCCCAGGTTCCCACCGCAACTAGAGAAAAACCATGAGACTTCCCCCTCGCCGCGAGATGAGGCCCGATTCCCCTGAACTGCTCTCAGAGCAATGCCGTGTTGCACATCACACAGGAAAGGACACTTGATTTCCTTGATGGCACTCCAGAGCAACCCCAAGGACACTGTTTCAAGGCTAGAGGGATCCTGAGGTCACTGTAGCAACACGAAAGAGATCCGTGGACCAAAAATCAACTCGAGTTGAGAGGTTAGGCCCTGGCTTCGACTCCAGAGGAATACCACCTTACCACAAGCACCTCAAGAGGAGGCTTCTCTCAGCTCTAGGTATGTGAGAGGGACCCTGAGTTTGCGGCCTCAAGTGGAATGGACACCGCGAAGCCCTGACTCGAAATAAGGCCGGATATCCCTGCAGTGACTTGAATGCAGGCTCGTCTTGCATCTCCCAAGACGAAAGAATGTCTGAATCCCCTGTGGAGACCACAGAGAAAGACCTAGTTCCCCACCTCATCGCGACCGGGGGCCTCACATTCTTTGAAAACTCCAGAGGGATGCGGAGATCAGTTCCTCCAAAGTAGACGATGCCTGACACCTCTTGAAACTTCATAGGAGTCCCAGGATTCCTGTGGCACGTGGAAAGGGACCCTTGGTCTCCCGCCTCAGCTGGAGAGGCGTCCCAATTGCCCTGCCAAGCCTCGAGGAGAATCCCGAGTTGTCCCTCGCAACTAGGCAGGAGTCCTGACCTCGCTGAACAAACACGTGTGTGGAAGGGCCATCCCCATTGTAACACGAGAATATACCCCAGGTTCCCGCCGCAACTCGAGAAAAACCATGAGACTTCCCCCTCGCCGCGAGATGAGGCCCGATTCCCCTGCACTGCGTGCAGAGCAATGCCGTGTTGCACATCACACAGGATAGGACACTTAATTTCCTTGACGGCACTCCAGAGAAACCCCAAGAACACTGTTTCAAGGCTAGAGGGATCCTGAGGTCACTGTAGCAGCACAAAAGAGATCCGTGGACCAAAAATCAACTCGAGATGAGAGGTTAGGCCCTGGCTTCGACTCCAGAGAAATACCACCTCACCACAAGCACCTCAAGAGGAGGCTTCTCTCAACTCTAGGTATGTGAGAGGGACCCTGAGTTTGCGGCCTCAAGTGGAATGGACACCGCGATGCCCTGACTCGAAATAAGGCCGGATATCCGTGCAGTGACTTGAATGCAGGCTCGTCTTGCATCTCCCAAGACGAAAGGATGTCTGAATCCCCTGTGGAGACCACAGAGAAAGACCTCGTTCCCCACCTCATCGCGACCGGAGGCCTCACATCCTATGAAAACTCCAGAGGGACGCGGAGATCAGTGCCTCCAAAGGAGACGATGACTGACTCCTCGTGAAACTTGATAGGAGTCCCAGGATTCCTGTGGCAAATGGAAAGGGAAGCTTGGTCTCCAGCCTCAGCTGGAGAGGCGTCCCAATTGCCCTGCCAAGCCTCGAGGAAAATCCCGAGTTGTCCCTCGCAACTAGTCAGGAGTCCTGACGTCGCTGAACAAACACGTGGGTGGAAGGGCCATCCCCGTCGTAACTCGAGAATATACCCCAGGTTCCCGCCGCAACTCGAGAAAAACCATGAGACTTCCCCCTCGCCGCGAGATGAGGCCCGATTCCCCTGCACTGCGTGCAGAGCAATTCCGTGTTGCACATCACACATGAAAGGAGCCTTGATTTCCTTGATGGCACTCCAGAGAAAGCCCAAGAACACTGTTTCAAGGCTAGAGGGATCCTGAGGTCACTGTAGCAACACGAAAGAGGTCCGTGGACCAAAAATCAACTCGAGATGAGAGGTTAGTCCCTGGCTTCGACTCCAGAGGAATACCACCTTACCACAAGCACCTCAAGAGGAGGCTTCTCTCAACTCTACGTATGTGAGGGGGACCCTGAGTTTGCGGCCTCAAGTGGAATGGACACTGCGAAGCCCTGACGTTAAATAAGGCCGGATTTCCCTGCAGTGACTTGAATGCAGGCTCGTCTTGCATCTCCCAAGATGAAAGGACGTCTGAAACCCTGTGGAGACAACAGAGAAAGACCTAGTTCCCCACCTCATCGCGACAGGAGGCCTCACATCCTTTGTAAACTCCAGAGGTACGCGGAGATCCTTGCCTCCAAAGGAGACGATGCCTGACTCCTCGTGAAACTTGATAGGAGCACCAGGATTCCTGTGGCACGTGGAAAGGGACCCTTCGTCTCCCGCCTCAGCTGGAGAGGCGTCCCAATTGCCCTGCCAAGCCTCGAGGAGAATCCCGAGTTGTCCCTCGGAACTAGGCAGGAGTCCTGACGTCACTGAACAAACACGTGTGTGAAAGGGCCATCCCCGTCGTAACTCGACAATATACCCCAGGTTCCCGCCGCAACTCGAGAAAAACCATGAGACTTCCCCCTCGCCGCGAGATGAGGCCTGATTCCCCTGCACTGCGTGCAGAGCAATTCCGTGTTGCACATCACACATGAAAGGAGCCTTGATTTCCTTGATGGCACTCCAGAGAAACCCCAAGAACACTGTTTCAAGGCTAGAGGCATCCTGAGGTCACTCTAGCAACACGAAAGAGCTTCGTGGACCAAAAATCAACTCGAGATGAGAGGTTAGTCCCTGGCTTCGACTCCAGAGGAATACCACTTTACCACAAGCACCTCAAGAGGAGGCTTCTCTCAGCTCTAGGTATGTGAGAGGGACCCTGATTTTGCGGCCTCAATTGGAATAGACACCGCGATGCCCTGACTCGAAATAAGGCCGGATATCCCTGCAGTGACTTGAATGCAGGCTCGTCTTGCATCTCCCAAGATGAAAGGATGTCTGAATCCTCTGTGGAGACCACAGAGAAAGACCTAGTTGCCCACCTCATCGCGACCGGAGGCCTCACATCCTTTGAAAACTCCAGAGGTATGCGGAGATCAGTGCCTCCAAAGGAGACGATGCCTGACTCCTCGTGAAACTTGATAGGAGTCCCAGGATTCCTGTGGCACGTGGAAAGGGACCCTTGGTCTCCCGCCTCAGCTGGAGAGGCGTCCCAATTGCGCTGCCAAGCCTCGAGGAGAATCGCGAGTTGTCCCTCGCAACTAGGCAGGAGTCCTGACGTCGCTGAACAAACACGTGTGTGGAAGGGCCATCCCCGTTGTAACTCGAGAATATACCCCAGGTTCCCGCCGCAACTCGAGAAAAACCATGAGACTTCCCCCTCGCCGCGAGATGAGGCCCGATTCCCCTGCACTGCGTGCAGAGCAATTCCGTGTTGCACATCACACATGAAAGGAGCCTTGATTTCCTTGATGGCACTCCAGAGAAACCCCAAGAACACTGTTTCAAGGCTAGAGGGATCCTGAGGTCACTGTAGCAACAGGAAAGAGCTCCGTGGACCAAAAATCAACTCGAGATGAGAGGTTAGTCCCTGGCTTCGACTCCAGAGGAATACCACCTTACCACAAGCACCTCAAGAGGAGGCTTCTCTCAGCTCTAGATATGTGAGAGGGACCCTGAGTTTGCGGCCTCAAGTGGAATGGACACCGCGATGGCCTCACTCGAAATAAGGCTGGATATCCCTGCAGTGACTTCAATGCAGGCTCGTCTTGCATTTCCCAAGACGAAAGGATGTCTGAATACCCTGTGGAGACCACAAAGAAAGACCTAGTTCCCCACCTCATCGCGACCGGAGGCCTCACATCCTTTGAAAACTCCAGAGGTACGCGGAGATCAGTGCCTCCAAAGGAGACGATGCCTGACTCCTCGTGATACTTGATAGGAGTCCCAGGATTCCTGTGGCACGTGGAAAGGGACCCTTGGTCTCCCGCCTCAGCTGGAGAGGCGTCCCAATTGCCCTGCCAAGCCTCGAGGAGAATCCCGAGATGTCCCTCGCAACTAGGCAGGAGTCCTGACGTGGCTGAACAAACACGTGGGTGGAAGGGCCATCCCCGTCGTAACTCGAGAATATACCCCATGTTCCCGCCGCAACTCGAGAGAAACCATGAGACTTCCCCCTCGCCGCGAGATGATGCCCGATTCCCCTGCACTGCGTGCAGAGCAATTCCGTGTTGCACATCACACATGAAAGGAGCCTTGATTTCCTTGATGGCACTCCAGAGAAACCCCAAGAACACTGTTTCAAGGCTAGAGGGATCCTGAGGTCACTGTAGCAACACGAAAGAGCTCCGTGGACCAAAAATCAACTCGAGATGAGAGGTTAGTCGCTGTCTTCGACTCCAGAGGAATACCACCTTACCACAAGCACCTCAAGAGGAGGCTTCTCTCAGCTCTAGGTATGTGAGAGGGATCCTGATTTTGCCGCCTCAAGTGGAATGGACACCGCGATGCCCTGACGTGAAATAAGGCCGGATATCCCTGCAGTGACTTGAATGCAGGCTCGTCTTGATTCTCCCAAGATGAAAGGATGTCTGAATCCCCTGTGGAGACCACAGAGAAAGACCTAGTTCCCCACCTCATGGCGACCGGAGGCCTCACATCCTTTGAAAACTCCAGAGGTACGCGGAGATCAGTGCCTCCAAAGGAGACGATGCCTGACTCCTCGTGAAACTTGATAGGAGTCCCAGGATTCCTGTGGCACGTGGAAAGGGACCCTTGGTCTCCCGCCTCAGCTGGAGAGGCGTCCCAATTGCCCTGCCAAGCCTCGAGGAGAATCCCGAGTTGTCCCTTGCAACTAGGCAGGAGTCCTGCCGTCGCTGAACAAACACGTGGGTGGAAGGGCCATCCCCGTCGTAACTCGAGAATATACCCCAGGTTCCCGCCGCAACTCGAGAAAAACCATGAGACTTCCCCCTCGCCGCGAGATGAGGCCCGATTCCCCTGCACTGCGTGCAGAGCAATTCCGTGTTTCACATCACACATGAAAGGAGCCTTGATTTCCTTGATGGCACTCCAGAGAAACCCCAAGAACACTGTTTCAAGGCTAGAGGGATCCTGAGGTCACTGTACCAACACGAAAGAGCTCCGTCGACCAAAAATCAACTCGAGATGAGAGGTTAGTCCCTGCCTCGACTCCAGAGGAACACCACCTTACCACAAGCACCTCAAGAGGAGGCTTCTCTCAGCTCTAGGTATGTGAGAGGGACCCTGAGTTTGCCGCCTCAAGTGGAATGGACACCTCGATGCCCTGACTCGAAATAAGGCCGGATATCCCTGCAGTGACTTCAATGCAGGCTCGTCTTGCATCTCCCAAGATGAAAGGATGTCTGAAACCCCTGTGGAGACCACAGAGAAAGACCTAGTTCCCCACCTCATCGCGACCGGAGGCCTCACATCCTTTGAAAACTCCAGAGGTACGCGGAGATCAGTGCCTCCAAAGAAGATGATGCCTGACTCCTCGTGAAACTTGATAGGAGTCCCAGGATTACTGTGGCAGATGGAAAGGGACTTTTGGTCTCCTGCTTCAGCTGGAGAGGCGTCCCAATTGCCCTGCCAAGCCTCGAGGAGAATCCCGAGTTGTCCCTCGCAACTAGGCAGGAGTCCTGACGTTGCTGAACAAACACGTGTGTGGAAGGGCCATCCCCGTCGTAACTCGAGAATATACCCCAGGTTCCCGCCGCAACTCGAGAAAAACCATGAGACTTCCCCCTCGCCACGAGATGAGGCCCGATTCCCCTGCACTGCGTGCAGAGCAATGCCGTGTTGCACATCACACAGGAAAGGAGCCTTGATTTCCTTGATGGCACTCCAGAGAAAGACCAAGAACACTGTTTCAAGGATAGAAGGATACTGAGGTCACTGTAGCAACATGAAAGAGGTCCGTGGACCACAAAACAACTCGAGATGAGAGGTTAGTCCCTGGCTTCGACTCCAGAGGTATACCCCCTTACCACAAGCACCTCAAGAGGAGGCTTCTCTCAGCTCTAGGTATGTGAGAGGGACCCTGAGTTTGCGGCCTCAAGTGGAATGGACACCGCGATGCCCTGACTCAACAGAAGGCCGGATATCCCTGCAGTGACTTGAATGCAGGCTCGTCTTGCATCTCAGAAGACGAAAGGATGTCTGAATCCCCTGTGGAGACCACAGAGAAAGACCGATTTCCCCACCTCATCGCGACCGGAGGCCTCACATCCTTTGAAACCTCCAGAGGGACGCGGAGATCAGTGCCTCCAAAGGAGACGATGCCTGACTCCTCGTGAAACTTGATAGGAGTCCCAGGATTCCTGTGGCACGTGGAAAGGGACCCTTGGTCTCCCGCCTCAGCTGGAGAGGCGTTCCAATTGCCCTGCCAAGCCTCGAGGAGAATCCCGAGTTGTCCCTCGCAACTAGGCAGGAGTCCTGCCGTCGCTGAACAAACACGTGTGTGGAAGGGCCATCCCCGTCGTAACTCGAGAATATACCCCAGGTTCCCGCCGCAACTCGAGAAGAATCATGAGACTTCCCCCTCGCCGCGAGATGAGGCCCGATTCCCCTGCACTGCGTGAAGAGCAATGCCGAGTTGCACATCACACAGGAAAGGAACCTTGATTTCCTTGATGGCACTCCAGAGAAAGCCCAAGAACACTGTTTCAAGGCTAGAGGGATCCTGAGGTCACTGTAGCAACATGAAAGAGCTCCGTGGACCAAAAATCAACTCGAGATGAGAGGTTAGTCCCTGGCTTCGACTCCAGAGGAATACCACCTTACCACAAGCACCTCAAGAGGAGGCTTCTCTCAGCTCTCGGTATGTGAGAGGGACCCTGTGTTTGCGGCCTCAAGTGGAATGGACACCGCGATGCCCCGACTCGAAATAAGGCCGGATATCCCTGCAGTGACCTGAATGCAGGCTCGTCTTGCATCTCCCAAGACGAAAGGATGTCTGAATCCGTTGTGTATACCACAGAGAAAGACCTAGTTCCCCACCTCATGGCGACCGAAGGCCTCACATCATTTGAAAACTCCAGAGGGACGCGGAGATCAGTGCCTCCAAAGGAGACGATGCCTGACTCCTCGTGAAACTTGATAGGAGTCCCAGGATTCCTGTGGCAGATGGAAAGGGACTTTTGGTCTCCTGCTTCAGCTGGAGAGGCGTCCCAATTGCCCTGCCAAGCCTCGAGGAGAATCCCGAGTTGTCCCTCGCAACTAGGCAGGAGTCCTGACGTTGCTGAACAAACACGTGTGTGGAAGGGCCATCCCCGTCGTAACTCGAGAATATACCCCAGGTTCCCGCCGCAACTCGAGAAAAACCATGAGACTTCCCCCTCGCCGCGAGATGAGGCCCGATTCCCCTGCACTGCGTGCAGAGCAATGCCGTGTTGCACATCACACAGGAAAGGAGCCTTGATTTCCTTGATGGTACTCCAGAGAAAGACCAAGAACACTGTTTCAAGGATAGAAGGATACTGAAGTCACTGTAGCAACATGAAAGAGGTCTGTGGACCACAAAACAACTCGAGATGAGAGGTTAGTCCCTGGCTTCGACTCCAGAGGTATACCCCCTTACCACAAGTACCTCAAGAGGAGGCTTCTCTCAGCTCTAGGTATGTGAGAGGGACCCTGAGTTTGCGGCCTCAAGTGGAATGGACACCGCGATGCCCTGACTCAAAAGAAGGCCGGATATCCCTGCAGTGACTTGAATGCAGGCTCGTCTTGCATCTCAGAAGACGAAAGGATGTCTGTATCCCCTGTGGAGACCACAGAGAAAGACCGATTTCCCCACCTCATCGCGACCGGAGGCCTCACATCCTTTGAAAACTCCAGAGGGACGCGGAGATCAGTGCCTCCAAAGGAGACGATGCCTGACTTCTCGTGAACTTGATAGGAGTCCCAGGATTCCTGTGGCACGTGGAAAGGGACCCTTGGTCTCCCGACTCAGCTGGAGAGGCGTCCTAATTGCTCTGCCAAGCCTCGAGGAGAATCCCGAGTTGTCCCTCGCAACTAGGCAGGAGTCCTGACGGCACTGAACAAACACGTGTGTGGAAGGGCCATCCCCGTCGTAACTCGAGAATATACCCCAGGGTCCCGCCGCAACTCGAGAAAAACCATGAGACTTCCCCCTCGCCGCGAGATGAGGCCCGATTCCCCTGCACTGCGTGCAGAGCAATGCCGTGTTGCACATCACACAGGAAAGGAGCCTTGATTTCCTTGATGGCACTCCAGAGAAAGCCCAAGAACACTGTTTCAAGGCTAGAGGGATCCTGAGGTCACTGTAGCAACACGAAAGAGCTCCGTGGACCAAAAATCAACTCGAGATGACAGGTTAGTCCCTCGCTTCGACTCCAGAGGAATACCACCTTACCACAAGCACCTCAAGAGGAGGCTTCTCTCAGCTCTAGGTATGTGAGAGGGACCCTGAGTTTGCGGCCTCAAGTGGAATGGACACCGTGATGCCCTGACTCGAAATAAGGCCGGATATCCCTGCAGTGACTTGAATGCAGGCTCGTCTTGCATCTCGCAAGACGAAAGAATGTCGGAATTCATTGTGGAGACCACAGAGAAAGACCTAGTTCCCCACCTCATCGCGACCAGAGGCCTCACATTCTTTGAAAACTCCAGAGGGATGCGGAGATCATTGCCTCCAAAGTAGACGATGCCTGACTCCTCGTGAAAATTGATAGGAGTCCCAGGATTCCTGTGGCACGTGGAAAGTGACCCTTGGTCTCCCGCCTCAGCTGGAGAGGCGTCCCAATTGCCCTGCCAAGCCTCGAGGAGAATCCCGAGTTGTCCCTCGCAACGAGGCAGGAGTCCTGACCTCGCTGAACAAACACGTGTGTGGAAGGGCCATCCCCATCGTAACTCGAGCATATACCCCAGGTTCCCACCGCAACTAGAGAAAAACCATGAGACTTCCCCCTCGCCGCGAGATGAGGCCCGATTCCCCTGAACTGCTCTCAGAGCAATGCCGTGTTGCACATCACACAGGAAAGGACACTTGATTTCCTTGATGGCACTCCAGAGCAACCCCAAGGACACTGTTTCAAGGCTAGAGGGATCCTGAGGTCACTGTAGCAACACGAAAGAGATCCGTGGACCAAAAATCAACTCGAGTTGAGAGGTTAGGCCCTGGCTTCGACTCCAGAGGAATACCACCTTACCACAAGCACCTCAAGAGGAGGCTTCTCTCAGCTCTAGGTATGTGAGAGGGACCCTGAGTTTGCGGCCTCAAGTGGAATGGACACCGCGAAGCCCTGACTCGAAATAAGGCCGGATATCCCTGCAGTGACTTGAATGCAGGCTCGTCTTGCATCTCCCAAAACGAAAGAATGTCTGAATCCCCTGTGGAGACCACAGAGAAAGACCTAGTTCCCCACCTCATCGCGACCGGGGGCCTCACATTCTTTGAAAACTCCAGAGGGATGCGGAGATCAGTTCCTCCAAAGTAGACGATGCCTGACACCTCTTGAAACTTGATAGGAGTCCCAGGATTCCTGTGGCACGTGGAAAGGGACCCTTGGTCTCCCGCCTCAGCTGGAGAGGCGTCCCAATTGCCCTGCCAAGCCTCGAGGAGAATCCCGAGTTGTCCCTCGCAACTAGGCAGGAGTCCTGACCTCGCTGAACAAACACGTGTGTGGAAGGGCCATCCCCATTGTAACACGAGAATATACCCCAGGTTCCCGCCGCAACTCGAGAAAAACCATGAGACTTCCCCCTCGCCGCGAGATGAGGCCCGATTCCCCTGCACTGCGTGCAGAGCAATGCCGTGTTGCACATCACACAGGATAGGACACTTAATTTCCTTGACGGCACTCCAGAGAAACCCCAAGAACACTGTTTCAAGGCTAGAGGGATCCTGAGGTCACTGTAGCAGCACAAAAGAGATCCGTGGACCAAAAATCAACTCGAGATGAGAGGTTAGGCCCTGGCTTCGACTCCAGAGAAATACCACCTCACCACAAGCACCTCAAGAGGAGGCTTCTCTCAACTCTAGGTATGTGAGAGGGACCCTGAGTTTGCGGCCTCAAGTGGAATGGACACCGCGATGCCCTGACTCGAAATAAGGCCGGATATCCGTGCAGTGACTTGAATGCAGGCTCGTCTTGCATCTCCCAAGACGAAAGGATGTCTGAATCCCCTGTGGAGACCACAGAGAAAGACCTCGTTCCCCACCTCATCGCGACCGGAGGCCTCACATCCTATGAAAACTCCAGAGGGACGCGGAGATCAGTGCCTCCAAAGGAGACGATGACTGACTCCTCGTGAAACTTGATAGGAGTCCCAGGATTCCTGTGGCAAATGGAAAGGGACGCTTGGTCTCCCGCCTCAGCTGGAGAGGAGTCCCAATTGCCCTGCCAAGCCTCGAGGAGAATCCCGAGTTGTCCTTCGCAACTAGGCAGGAGTCCTGACGTCGCTGAACAAACACGTGTGTGGAAGGGCCATCCCCGTCGTAACTCGAGAAAATACCCCAGGTTCCCGCCGCAACTCGAGAAGAATCATGAGACTTCCCCCTCGCCGCGAGATGAGGCCCGATTCCCCTGCACTGCGTGAAGAGCAATGCCGAGTTGCATATCACACAGGAAAGGAGCCTTGATTTCCTTGATGGCACTCCAGAGAAAGCCCAAGAACACTGTTTCAAGGCTAGAGGGATCCTGAGGTCACTGTAGCAACACGAAAGAGCTCCGTGGACCAAAAATCAACTCGAGATGAGAGGTTAGTCCCTGGCTTCGACTCCAGAGGAATACCACCTTACCACAAGCACCTCAAGAGGAGGCTTCTCTCAGCTCTCGGTATGTGAGAGGGACCCTGTGTTTGCGGCCTCAAGTGGAATGGACACCGCGATGCCCCGACTCGAAATAAGGCCAGATATCCCTGCAGTGACCTGAATGCAGGCTCGTCTTGCATCTCCCAAGACGAAAGGATGTCTGAATCCGCTGTGTATACCACAGAGAAAGACCTAGTTCCCCACCTCATGGCGACCGAAGGCCTCACATCATTTGAAAACTCCAGAGGGACGCGGAGATCAGTGCCTCCAAAGGAGACGATGCCTGACTCCTCGTGAAAATTGATAGGAGTCCCAGGATTCCTGTGGCAGATGGAAAGGGACTTTTGGTCTCCTGCTTCAGCTGGAGAGGCGTCCCAATTGCCCTGCCAAGCCTCGAGGAGAATCCCGAGTTGTCCCTCGCAACCAGGCAGGAGTCCTGACGTTGCTGTACAAACACTTGTGTGGAAGGGCCGTCCCCGTCGTAACTCGAGAATATACCCCAGGTTCCCGCCGCAACTCGAGAAAAACCATGAGACCTCCCCCTCGCCGCGAGATGAGGCCCGATTCCCCTGCACTGCGTGCAGAGCAATGCCGTGTTGCACATCACACAGGAAAGGAGCCTTGATTTCCTTGATGGCACTCCAGAGAAAGCCCAAGAACACTGTTTCAAGGCTAGAGGGATCCTGAGGTCACTGTAGCAACACGAAAGAGCTCCGTGGACCTAAAATCAACTCGAGATGAGAGGTTAGTCCCTGTCTTCGATTCGAGAGGAATACCACCTTACCACAAGCACCTCAGGAGGAGGCTTCTCTCAGCTCTAGGTATGTGAGAGGGACCCTGAGTTTGCGGCCTCAAGTGGAATGGACACCGCGATGCCCTGACTCGATATAAGGCCGGATATCCCTGCAGTGACTTGAATGCAGGCTCGTCTTGCATCTCCCAAGACGAAAGGATGTCTGAATCCCCTGTGGAGACCACAGAGAAAGACCTAGTTCCACACCTCATCGCGACGGGAGGCCTCACATCCTTTGAAAACTCCAGAGGTACGCGGAGATCAGTGCCTCCAAAGGAGACGATGACTGACTCCTCGTGAAACTTGAGAGGAGTCCCAGGATTACTGTGGCACGTGGAAAGGGCACCGTGGTCTCCCGCCTCAGCTGGAGAGGAGTCCCAATTGCCCTGCCAAGCCTCGAGGAGAATCCCGAGTTGTCCCTCGCAACTAGGCAGGAGTCCTGACGTCGCTGAACAAACACGTGTGTGGAAGGTCCATCCCCGTCGTAACTCGAGAATATATCCCAGGTTCCCGCCGCAACTTGAGAAATACCAAGAGACTTCCCCCTCGCCGTGAGATGAGGCCCGATTCCCCTGCACTGCGTGCAGAGCAATGCCGTGTTGCACATCACACAGGAAAGGAGCCTTGATTTCCTTGATGGCACTCCAGAGAAACCCCAAGAACACTGTTTCAAGGCTAGAGGGATCCTGAGGTCACTGTAGCAACACGAAAGAGATCCGTGGACCAAAAATCAACTCGAGATTAGAGGTTAGTCCCTGGCTTCGACTCCAGAGAAATACCACCTTACCACAAGCACCTCAAGAGGAGGGTTCTCTCAGCTCTAGGTATGTGAGAGGGACCCTGATTTTGCGGCTTCAAGTGGAATGGACACCGCAATGCTCTGACTCGAAATAAGGCTGTATATCCCTGCAGTGACTTGAATGCAGGCTCGTCTTGCATCTCCCAAGACGAAAGGATGTCTGAATCCCCTGTGGAGACCACAGAGAAATACCTAGTTCCCCGCCTTATGGCGACCGGAGGCCTCACATCCTTGGAAAACTCCAGAGGGACGCGGAGATCAGTGCCTCCAAAGGAGACGATGCCTGACTCCTCGTGAAACTTGATAGGAGTCCCAGGATTCCTGTGGCATGTGGAAACGGACCCTTGGTCTCCCGCCTCAGCTGGAGAGGCGTCTCAATTGCCCTGCCAAGCCTCGAGGAGAATCTCGAGTTGTCCCTCACAACTACGCAGGAGTCCTGACGTCGCTGAACAAACACGTGTGTGGAAGGGCCGTCGCCGACGTAACTCGAGAATATACCCCATGTTCCCGCCGTAACTCGAGAAAAACCATGAGACTTCCCCCTCGCCGCTAGATGAGGCCGGATTCCACTGCACTGAGTGCAGAGCAATGCCGTGTTGCACATCACGCAGGAAAGGAGCCTTGATTTCCTTGATGGCACTCCAGAGAAACCCCAAGAACACTGTTTCAAGGCTAGAGGGATCCTGAGGTCACTGTAGCAACATGAAAAAGCTCCGTGGACCAAAAATCAACTTGAGATGAGAGGTTAGTCCCTGGCTTCGACTCCAGAGGAATACCACCTTACCACAAGCACCTCAAGAGGAGGCTTCTCTCTGCTCTAGGTATGTGAGAGGGACCCTGAGCTTGCGGCCTCAAGTGGAATGGACACGTCGATGCCCTGACTCGAAATAAGGCCGGATATCCCTGCAGTGACTTGAATGCAGGCTCGTCTTGCATCTCCCAAGACGAAAGGATGTCTGAATCCCCTGTGGAGACCACAGAGAAAGACCTAGTTCCCCACCTCATCGTGACCGGAGGCCTCACATCCTTTGAAAACTCCAGAGGGACGTGGAGATCAGTGCCTCCAAAGGAGATGATGCCTGACTCCTCGTGAAACTTGATAGGTGTTCCAGGATTCCTGTGGCATGTGGAAAGGGACCTTTGGTCTCCCGCCTCAGCTGGAGAGGCGTCCCAATTGCCCTGCCAAGCCTCGAGGAGAATCCCGAGTTGTCCCTCGCAACTAGGCAGGAGTCCTGACGTCGCTGAACAAACACGTGTGTGGAAGGGCCATCCGCGTCGTAACTCAAGAACATACCCCAGGTTCCCGCCGCAACTCGAGAAAAACCATGAGACTTCCCCCTCGCCGCGAGATGAGGCCCGATTCCCCTGCACTGAGTGCAGAGCAATGCCGTGTTGCACATCATACAGGAAAGGAGCCTTGATTTCCTTGATGGCACTCCAGAGAAAGCCCAAGAACACTGTTTCAAGGCTACAGGGATCCTGAGGTCACTGTAGCAACACGAAAGAGCTCCGTGGACCAAAAATCAACTCGAGATGAGAGGTTAGTCCCTGGCTTCAACTCCAGAGAAATACCACCTTACCTCAAGCACCTCAAGAGGAAACTTCTCTCAGCTCTATGTATGTGAGAGGGACCCTGAGTTTGCGGCCTCAAGTGGAATGGACACCGCGATGCCCTGACTCGAAATAAGGCCGGATATCCCTGCAGTGACTTGAATGCAAGCTCGTCTTGCATCTCCCAAGACGAAATGATGTCTGAATCGCCTTTGGAGTCCACAGAGAAAGACCTAGTTCCCCACCTCAACGCGACCGGAGGCCTCGCATCCCTTGAAAACTCCAGAGGGACGCACAGATCAGTGCCTCCAAAGGAGACGATGCTTGACTCCTCGTGAAACTTGATAGGAGTCCCAGGATTCCTGTGGCACGTGGAAAGGGACCCTTGGTCTCCTGCCTCAGCTGGAGAGGCGTCCCAATTGCCCTGCCAAGCCTCGAAAAGAATCCCGAGTTGTCCGTCGCAACTGGGGCAGGAGTCCTGACGTCGCTGAACAAACACGTGTGTGGAAGGGCCATCCCCGTCGTAACTCGAGAATATACCCCAGGTTCCCGCCGCAACTCGAGAAAAACCATGAGACTTCCCCCTCGCCGCGAGATGAGGCCTGATTCCCCTGCACTGCATGCAGAGCAATTCCGTGTTGCACATCACACATGAAAGGAGCCTTGATTTCCTTGATGGCACTCCAGAGAAACCCCAAGAACACTGTTTCAAGGCTAGAGGCATCCTGAGGTCACTGTAGCAACATGAAAGAGCTCCGTGGACCAAAAATCAACTCGAGATGAGAGGTTAGTCCCTGGCTTCGACTCCAGAGGAATACCACCTTACCACAAGCACCTCAAGAGGAGGCTTCTCTAAGCTTTAGGTATGTGAGAGGGACCCTGATTTTGCGGCCTCAATTGGAATGGACACCGCGATGCCCTGACTCGAAATAAGGCCGGATATCCCTGCAGTGACTTGAATGCAGGCTCGTCTTGCATCTCCCAAGATGAAAGGATGTCTGAATCCTCTGTGGAGACCACAGAGAAAGACCTAGTTGCCCACCTCATCGCGACCGGAGGCCTCACATCCTTTGAAAACTCCAGAGGTACGCGGAGATCAGTGCCTCCAAAGGAGACGATGCCTGACTCCTCGTGAAACTTGATAGGAGTCCCAGGATTCCTGTGGCACGTGGAAAGGGACCCTTGGTCTCCCGCCTCAGCTGGAGAGGCGTCCCAATTGCCCTGCCAAGCCTCGAGGAGAATCGCGAGTTGTCCCTCGCAACTAGGCAGGAGTCCTGACGTCGCTGAACAAACACGTGTGTGGAAGGGCCATCCCCGTTGTAACTCGAGAATATACCCCAGGTTCCCGCCGCAACTCGAGAAAAACCATGAGACTTCCCCCTCGCCGCGAGATGAGGCCCGATTCCCCTGCACTGCGTGCAGAGCAATTCCGTGTTGCACATCACACATGAAAGGACCCTTGATTTCCTTGATGGCACTCCAGAGAAACCCCAAGAACACTGTTTCAAGGCTAGAGGGATCCTGAGGTCACTGTAGCAACACGAAAGAGCTCCGTGGACCAAAAATCAACTCGAGATGAGAGGTTAGTCCCTGGCTTCGACTCCAGAGGAATACCACCTTACCACAAGCACCTCAAGAGGAGGCTTCTCTCAGCTCTAGATATGTGAGAGGGACCCTGAGTTTGCGGCCTCAAGTGGAATGGACACCGCGATGGCCTCACTCGAAATAAGGCTGGATATCCCTGCAGTGACTTCAATGCAGGCTCGTCTTGCATCTCCCAGGACGAAAGGATGTCTGAATACCCTGTGGAGACCACAAAGAAAGACCTAGTTCCCCACCTCATCGCGACCGGAGGCCTCACATCCTTTGAAAACTCCAGAGGTACGCGGAGATCAGTGCCTCCAAAGGAGACGATGCCTGACTCCTCGTGATACTTGATAGGAGTCCCAGGATTCCTGTGGCACGTGGAAAGGGACACTTGGTCTCCCGCCTCAGCTGGAGAGGCGTCCCAATTGCCCTGCCAAGCCTCGAGGAATATCCCGAGATGTCCCTCGCAACTAGGCAGGAGTCCTGACGTGGCTGAACAAACACGTGGGTGGAAGGGCCATCCCCGTCGTAACTCGAGAATATACCCCATGTTCCCGCCGCAACTCGAGAGAAACCATGAGACTTCCCCCTCGCCGCGAGATGATGCCCGATTCCCCTGCACTGCGTGCAGAGCAATTCCGTGTTGCACATCACACATGAAAGGAGCCTTGATTTCCTTGATGGCACTCCAGAGAAACCCCAAGAACACTGTTTCAAGGCTAGAGGGATCCTGAGGTCACTGTAGCAACACGAAAGAGCTCCGTGGACCAAAAATCAACTCGAGATGAGAGGTTAGTCGCTGTCTTCGACTCCAGAGGAATACCACCTTACCACAAGCACCTCAAGAGGAGGCTTCTCTCAGCTCTAGGTATGTGAGAGGGATCCTGATTTTGCCGCCTCAAGTGGAATGGACACCGCGATGCCCTGACGTGAAATAAGGCTGGATATCCCTGCAGTGACTTGAATGCAGGCTCGTCTTGATTCTCCCAAGATGAAAGGATGTCTGAATCCCCTGTGGAGACCACAGAGAAAGACCTAGTTCCCCACCTCATGGCGACCGGAGGCCTCACATCCTTTGAAAACTCCAGAGGTACGCGGAGATCAGTGCCTCCAAAGGAGACGATGCCTGACTCCTCGTGAAACTTGATAGGAGTCCCAGGATTCCTGTGGCACGTGGAAAGGGACCCTTGGTCTCCCGCCTCAGCTGGAGAGGCGTCCCAATTGCCCTGCCAAGCCTCGAGGAGAATCCCGAGTTGTCCCTTGCAACTAGGCAGGAGTCCTGCCGTCGCTGAACAAACACGTGGGTGGAAGGGCCATCCCCGTCGTAACTCGAGAATATAACCCAGGTTCCCGCCGCAACTCGAGAAAAACCATGAGACTTCCCCCTCGCCGCGAGATGAGGCCCGATTCCCCTGCACTGCGTGCAGAGCAATTCCGTGTTTCACATCACACATGAAAGGAGCCTTGATTTCCTTGATGGCACTCCAGAGAAACCCCAAGAACACTGTTTCAAGGCTAGAGGGATCCTGAGGTCACTGTACCAACACGAAAGAGCTCCGTCGACCAAAAATCAACTCGAGATGAGAGGTTAGTCCCTGCATCGACTCCAGAGGAACACCACCTTACCACAAGCACCTCAAGAGGAGGCTTCTCTCAGCTCTAGGTATGTGAGAGGGACCCTGAGTTTGCCGCCTCAAGTGGAATGGACACCTCGATGCCCTGACTCGAAATAAGGCCGGATATCCCTGCAGTGACTTCAATGCAGGCTCGTCTTGCATCTCCCAAGATGAAAGGATGTCTGAAACACCTGTGGAGACCACAGAGAAAGACCTAGTTCCCCACCTCATCGCGACCGGAGGCCTCACATCCTTTGAAAACTCCAGAGGTACGCGGAGATCAGTGCCTCCAAAGAAGATGATGCCTGACTCCTCGTGAAACTTGATAGGAGTCCCAGGATTCCTGTGGCATGTGGAAAGGGACCCTTGGTCTCCCGCCTCAGCTGGAGAGGCGTCCCAATTGCCCTGCCAAGCCTCGAGGAGAATCCCGAGTTGTCCCTCGCAACTAGTCAGGAGTCCTGACGTCGCTGAACAAACACGTGGGTGGAAGGGCCATCCCCGTTTTAACTCGAGAATATACCCCAGGTTCCCGCCGCAACTCGAGAAAAACCATGAGACTTCCCCCTCGCCACGAGATGAGGCCCGATTCCCCTGCACTGCGTGCAGAGCAATTCCGTGTTGCACATCACACATGAAAGGAGCCTTGATTTCCTTGATGGCACTCCAGAGAAAGACCAAAAACACTGTTTCAAGGCTAGAGGGATCCTGAGGTCACTGTAGCAACACGAAAGAGCTCTGTGGACCAAAAATCAACTCGAGATGAGAGGTTAGTCCCTGGCTTCAACTCCACAGGAATACCACCTTACCACAAGCACCTCAAGAGGAGGCTTCTCTCAGCTCTAGGTATGTGAGAGGGACCCTGAGTTTGCGGCCTCAAATGGAATGGACACCGCGATGCCCTGACTCAAAAGAAGGCCGGATATCCCTGCAGTGACTTGAATGCAGGCTCGTCTTGCATCTCCCAAGATGAAAGGATGTCTGAATCCCCTGTGGAGACCACAGAGAAAGACCTAGTTTCCCACCTCATCGCGACCGGAGGCCTCACATCCTTTTAAAACTTCAGAGGTACGCGGAGATCAGTGCCTCCAAAGGAGACGATGCCTGACTCCTCGTGAAACTTGATAGGGGTCCCAGGATTCCTGTGGCACGTGGAAAGGAAAACTTGGTCTCCCGCCTCAGCTGGAGAGGCGTCCCAATTGCCCTGCCAAGCCTCGAGTAGAATCCCGAGTTGTCCCTCGCAACTAGGCAGGAGTCCTGACGTTGCTGAACAAACACGTGTGTGGAAGGGCCATCCCCGTCGTAACTCGAGAATATACCCCAGGTTCCCGCCGCAACTCGAGAAAAACCATGAGACTTCCCCCTCGCCACGAGATGAGGCCCGATTCCCCTGCACTGCGTGCAGAGCAATGCCGTGTTGCACATCACACAGGAAAGGAGCCTTGATTTCCTTGATGGCACTCCAGAGAAATACCAAGAACACTGTTTCAAGGATAGAAGGATACTGAGGTCACTGTAGCAACATGAAAGAGGTCCGTGGACCACAAAACAACTCGAGATGAGAGGTTAGTCCCTGGCTTCGACTCCAGAGGTATACCCCCTTACCACAAGCACCTAAAGAGGAGGCTTCTCTCAGCTCTAGGTATGTGAGAGGGACCCTGAGTTTGCGGCCTCAAGTGGAATGGACACCGCGATGCCCTGACTCAAAAGAAGGCCGGATATCCCTGCAGTGACTTGAATGCAGGCTCGTCTTGCATCTCAGAAGACGAAAGGATGTCTGAATCCCCTGTGGAGACCACAGAGAAAGACCGATTTCCCCACCTCATCGCGACCGGAGGCCTCACATCCTTTGAAAACTCCAGAGGGACGCGGAGATCAGTGCCTCCAAAGGAGACGATGCCTGACTCCTCGTGAAACTTGATAGGAGTCCCAGGATTCCTGTGGCACGTGGAAAGGGACCCTTGGTCTCCCGCCTCAGCTGGAGAGGCGTTCCAATTGCCCTGCCAAGCCTCGAGGAGAATCCCGAGTTGTCCCTCGCAACTAGGCAGGAGTCCTGCCGTCGCTGAACAAACACGTGTGTGGAAGGGCCATCCCCGTCGTAACTCGAGAATATACGCCAGGTTCCCGCCGCAACTCGAGAAGAATCATGAGACTTCCCCCTCGCCGCGAGATGAGGCCCGATTCCCCTGCACTGCGTGAAGAGCAATGCCGAGTTGCACATCACACAGGAAAGGAACCTTGATTTCCTTGATGGCACTCCAGAGAAAGCCCAAGAACACTGTTTCAAGGCTAGAGGGATCCTGAGGTCACTGTAGCAACACGAAAGAGCTCCGTGGACCAAAAATCAACTCGAGATGAGAGGTTAGTCCCTGGCTTCGACTCCAGAGGAATACCACCTTACCACAAGCACCTCAAGAGGAGGCTTCTCTCAGCTCTCGGTATGTGAGAGGGACCCTGTGTTTGCGGCCTCAAGTGGAATGGACACCGCGATGCCCCGACTCGAAATAAGGCCGGATGTCCCTGCAGTGACCTGAATGCAGGCTCGTCTTGCATCTCCCAAGACGAAAGGATGTCTGAATCCGTTGTGTATACCACAGAGAAAGACCTAGTTCCCCACCTCATGGCGACCGAAGGCCTCACATCATTTGAAAACTCCAGAGGGACACGGAGATCAGTGCCTCCAAAGGAGACGATGCCTGACTCCTCGTGAAACTTGATAGGAGTCCCAGGATTCCTGTGGCAGATGGAAAGGGACTTTTGGTCTCCTGCTTCAGCTGGAGAGGCGTCCCAATTGCCCTGCCAAGCCTCGAGGAGAATCCCGAGTTGTCCCTCGCAACTAGGCAGGAGTCCTGACGTTGCTGAACAAACACGTGTGTGGAAGGGCCATCCCCGTCGTAACTCGAGAATATACCCCAGGTTCCCGCCGCAACTCGAGAAAAACCATGAGACTTCCCCCTCGCCGCGAGATGAGGCCCGATTCCCCTGCACTGCGGGCAGAGCAATGCCGTGTTGCACATCACACAGGAAAGGAGCCTTGATTTCCTTGATGGTACTCCAGAGAAAGACCAAGAACACTGTTTCAAGGATAGAAGGATACTGAAGTCACTGTAGCAACATGAAAGAGGTCTGTGGACCACAAAACAACTCGAGATGAGAGGTTAGTCCCTGGCTTCGACTCCAGAGGTATACCCCCTTACCACAAGTACCTCAAGAGGAGGCTTCTCTCAGCTCTAGGTATGTGAGAGGGACCCTGAGTTTGCGGCCTCAAGTGGAATGGACACCGCGATGCCCTGACTCAAAAGAAGGCCGGATATCCCTGCAGTGACTTGAATGCAGGCTCGTCTTGCATCTCAGAAGACGAAAGGATGTCTGAATCCCCTGTGGAGACCACAGAGAAAGACCGATTTCCCCACCTCATCGTGACCGGAGGCCTCACATCCTTTGAAAACTCCAGAGGGACGCGGAGATCAGTGCCTCCAAAGGAGACGATGCCTGACTTCTCGTGAACTTGATAGGAGTCCCAGGATTCCTGTGGCACGTGGAAAGGGACCCTTGGTCTCCCGACTCAGCTGGAGAGGCGTCCTAATTGCTCTGCCAAGCCTCGAGGAGAATCCCGAGTTGTCCCTCGCAACTAGGCAGGAGTCCTGACGGCACTGAACAAACACGTGTGTGGAAGGGCCATCCCCGTCGTAACTCGAGAATATACCCCAGGGTCCCGCCGCAACTCGAGAAAAACCATGAGACTTCCCCCTCGCAGCGAGATGAGGCCCGATTCCCCTGCACTGCGTGCAGAGCAATGCCGTGTTGCACATCACACAGGAAAGGAGCCTTGATTTCCTTGATGGCACTCCAGAGAAAGCCCAAGAACACTGTTTCAAGGCTAGAGGGATCCTGAGGTCACTGTAGCAACACGAAAGAGCTCCGTGGACCAAAAATCAACTCGAGATGACAGGTTAGTCCCTGGCTTCGACTCCAGAGGAATACCACCTTACCACAAGCACCTCAAGAGGAGGCTTCTCTCAGCTCTAGGTATGTGAGAGGGACCCTGAGTTTACGGCCGCAAGTGGAATGGACACCGTGATGCCCTGACTCGAAATAAGGCCGGATATCCCTGCAGTGACTTGAATGCAGGCTCGTCTTGCATCTCGCAAGACGAAAGAATGTCGGAATTCATTGTGGAGACCACAGAGAAAGACCTAGTTCCCCACCTCATCGCGACCAGAGGCCTCACATTCTTTGAAAACTCCAGAGGGATGCGGAGATCATTGCCTCCAAAGTAGACGATGCCTGACTCCTCGTGAAAATTGATAGGAGTCCCAGGATTCCTGTGGCACGTGGAAAGTGACCCTTGGTCTCCCGCCTCAGCTGGAGAGGCGTCCCAATTGCCCTGCCAAGCCTCGAGGAGAATCCCGAGTTGTCCCTCGCAACGAGGCAGGAGTCCTGACCTCGCTGAACAAACACGTGTGTGGAAGGGCCATCCCCATCGTAACTCGAGCATATACCCCAGGTTCCCACCGCAACTAGAGAAAAACCATGAGACTTCCCCCTCGCCACGAGATGAGGCCCGATTCCCCTGAACTGCTCTCAGAGCAATGCCGTGTTGCACATCACACAGGAAAGGACACTTGATTTCCTTGATGGCACTCCAGAGCAACCCCAAGAACACTGTTTCAAGGCTAGAGGGATCCTGAGGTCACTGTAGCAACACGAAAGAGATCCGTGGACCAAAAATCAACTCGAGTTGAGAGGTTAGGCCCTGGCTTCGACTCCAGAGGAATACCACCTTACCACAAGCACCTCAAGAGGAGGCTTCTCTCAGCTCTAGGTATGTGAGAAGGACCCTGAGTTTGCGGCCTCAAGTGGAATGGACACCGCGATGCCCTGACTCGAAATAAGGCCGGATATCCCTGCAGTGACTTGAATGCAGGCTCGTCTTGCATCTCCCAAGACGAAAGAATGTCTGAATCCCCTGTGGAGACCACAGAGAAAGACCTAGTTCCCCACCTCATCGCGACCGGGGGCCTCACATTCTTTGAAAACTCCAGAGGGATGCGGAGATCAGTTCCTCCAAAGTAGACGATGCCTGACACCTCTTGAAACTTGATAGGAGTCCCAGGATTCCTGTGGCACGTGGAAAGGGACCCTTGGTCTCCCGCCTCAGCTGGAGAGGCGTCCCAATTGCCCTGCCAAGCCTCGAGGAGAATCCCGAGTTGTCCCTCGCAACTAGGCAGGAGTCCTGACCTCGCTGAACAAACACGTGTGTGGAAGGGCCATCCCCATTGTAACACGAGAATATACCCCAGGTTCCCGCCGCAACTCGAGAAAAACCATGAGACTTCCCCCTCGCCGCGAGATGAGGCCCGATTCCCCTGCACTGCGTGCAGAGCAATGCCGTGTTGCACATCACACAGGATAGGACACTTAATTTCCTTGACGGCACTCCAGAGAAACCCCAAGAACACTGTTTCAAGGCTAGAGGGATCCTGAGGTCACTGTAGCAGCACAAAAGAGATCCGTGGACCAAAAATCAACTCGAGATGAGAGGTTAGGCCCTGGCTTCGACTCCAGAGAAATACCACCTCACCACAAGCACCTCAAGAGGAGGCTTCTCTCAACTCTAGGTATGTGAGAGGGACCCTGAGTTTGCGGCCTCAAGTGGAATGGACACCGCGATGCCCTGACTCGAAATAAGGCCGGATATCCGTGCAGTGACTTGAATGCAGGCTCGTCTTGCATCTCCCAAGACGAAAGGATGTCTGAATCCCCTGTGGAGACCACAGAGAAAGACCTCGTTCCCCACCTCATCGCGACCGGAGGCCTCACATCCTATGAAAACTCCAGAGGGACGCGGAGATCAGTGCCTCCAAAGGAGACGATGACTGACTCCTCGTGAAACTTGATAGGAGTCCCAGGATTCCTGTGGCAAATGGAAAGGGACGCTTGGTCTCCCGCCTCAGCTGGAGAGGAGTCCCAATTGCCCTGCCAAGCCTCGAGGAGAATCCCGAGTTGTCCTTCACAACTAGGCAGGAGTCCTGACGTCGCTGAACAAACACGTGTGTGGAAGGGCCATCCCCGTCGTAACTCGAGAAAATACCCCAGGTTCCCGCCGCAACTCGAGAAGAATCATGAGACTTCCCCCTCGCCGCGAGATGAGGCCCGATTCCCCTGCACTGCGTGAAGAGCAATGCCGAGTTGCATATCACACAGGAAAGGAGCCTTGATTTCCTTGATGGCACTCCAGAGAAAGCCCAAGAACACTGTTTCAAGGCTAGAGGGATCCTGAGGTCACTGTAGCAACACGAAAGAGCTCCGTGGACCAAAAATCAACTCGAGATGAGAGGTTAGTCCCTGGCTTCGACTCCAGAGGAATACCACCTTACCACAAGCACCTCAAGAGGAGGCTTCTCTCAGCTCTCGGTATGTGAGAGGGACCCTGTGTTTGCGGCCTCAAGTGGAATGGACACCGCGATGCCCCGACTCGAAATAAGGCCAGATATCCCTGCAGTGACCTGAATGCAGGCTCGTCTTGCATCTCCCAAGACGAAAGGATGTCTGAATCCGCTGTGTATACCACAGAGAAAGACCTAGTTCCCCACCTCATGGCGACCGAAGGCCTCACATCATTTGAAAACTCCAGAGGGACGCGGAGATCAGTGCCTCCAAAGGAGACGATGCCTGACTCCTCGTGAAAATTGATAGGAGTCCCAGGATTCCTGTGGCAGATGGAAAGGGACTTTTGGTCTCCTGCTTCAGCTGGAGAGGCGTCCCAATTGCCCTGCCAAGCCTCGAGGAGAATCCCGAGTTGTCCCTCGCAACCAGGCAGGAGTCCTGACGTTGCTGAACAAACACGTGTGTGGAAGGGCCGTCCCCGTCGTAACTCGAGAATATACCCCAGGTTCCCGCCGCAACTCGAGAAAAACCATGAGACTTCCCCCTCGCCGCGAGATGAGGCCCGATTCCCCTGCACTGCGTGCAGAGCAATGCCGTGTTGCACATCACACAGGAAAGGAGCCTTGATTTCCTTGATGGCACTCCAGAGAAAGCCCAAGAACACTGTTTCAAGGCTAGAGGGATCCTGAGGTCACTGTAGCAACACGAAAGAGCTCCGTGGACCTAAAATCAACTCGAGATGAGAGGTTAGTCCCTGTCTTCGACTCGAGAGGAATACCACCTTACCACAAGCACCTCAGGAGGAGGCTTCTCTCAGCTCTAGGTATGTGAGAGGGACCCTGAGTTTGCGGCCTCAAGTGGAATGGACAGCGCGATGCCCTGACTCGATATAAGGCCGGATATCCCTGCAGTGACTTGAATGCAGGCTCGTCTTGCATCTCCCAAGACGAAAGGATGTCTGAATCCCCTGTGGAGACCACAGAGAAAGACCTAGTTCCACACCTCATCGCGACGGGAGGCCTCACATCCTTTGAAAACTCCAGAGGTACGCGGAGATCAGTGCCTCCAAAGGAGACGATGACTGACTCCTCGTGAAACTTGAGAGGAGTCCCAGGATTCCTGTGGCACGTGGAAAGGGCACCGTGGTCTCCCGCCTCAGCTGGAGAGGAGTCCCAATTGCCCTGCCAAGCCTCGAGGAGAATCCCGAGTTGTCCCTCGCAATTAGGCAGGAGTCCTGACGTCGCTGAACAAACACGTGTGTGGAAGGTCCATCCCCGTCGTAACTCGAGAATATATCCCAGGTTCCCGCCGCAACTTGAGAAATACCAAGAGACTTCCCCCTCGCCGTGAGATGAGGCCCGATTCCCCTGCACTGCGTGCAGAGCAATGCCGTGTTGCACATCACACAGGAAAGGAGCCTTGATTTCCTTGATGGCACTCCAGAGAAACCCCAAGAACACTGTTTCAAGGCTAGAGGGATCCTGAGGTCACTGTAGCAACACGAAAGAGATCCGTGGACCAAAAATCAACTCGAGATTAGAGGTTAGTCCCTGGCTTCCACTCCAGAGAAATACCACCTTACCACAAGCACCTCAAGAGGAGGGTTCTCTCAGCTCTAGGTATGAGAGAGGGACCCTGACTTTGCGGCTTCAAGAGGAATGGACACCGCGATGCTCTGACTCGAAATAAGGCTGTATATCCCTGCAGTGACTTGAATGCAGGCTCGTCTTGCATCTCCCAAGACGAAAGGATGTCTGAATCCCCTGTGGAGACCACAGAGAAATACCTAGTTCCCCGCCTTATGGCGACCGGAGGCCTCACATCCTTGGAAAACTCCAGAGGGACGCGGAGATCAGTGCCTCCAAAGGAGACGATGCCTGACTCCTCGTGAAACTTGATAGGAGTCCCAGGATTCCTGTGGCATGTGGAAACGGACCCTTGGTCTCCCGCCTCAGCTGGAGAGGCGTCTCAATTGCCCTGCCAAGCCTCGAGGAGAATCTCGAGTTGTCCCTCACAACTACGAAGGAGTCCTGACGTCGCTGAACAAACACGTGTGTGGAAGGGCCGTCGCCGACGTAACTCGAGAATATACCCCAGGTTCCCGCCGCAACTCGAGAAAAACCATGAGACTTCCCCCTCGCCGCTAGATGAGGCCGGATTCCACTGCACTGAGTGCAGAGCAATGCCGTGTTGCACATCACACAGGAAAGGAGCCTTGATTTCCATGATGGCACTCCAGAGAAACCCCAAGAACACTGTTTCAAGGCTAGAGGGATCCTGAGGTCACTGTAGCAACATGAAAAAGCTCCGTGGACCAAAAATCAACTTGAGATGAGAGGTTAGTCCCTGGCTTCGACTCCAGAGGAATACCACCTTACCACAAGCACCTCAAGAGGAGGCTTCTCTCAGCTCTAGGTATGTGAGAGGGACCCTGAGTTTGCGGCCTCAAGTGGAATGGACACCGCGATGCCCTGACTCGAAATAAGGCCGGATATCCCTGCAGTGACTTGAATGCAGGCTCGTCTTGCATCTCCCAAGATGAAAGGATGTCTGAATCCCCTGTGGAGACCACAGAGAAAGACCTAGTTCCCCACCTCATCGTGACCGGAGGCCTCACATCCTTTGAAAACTCCAGAGGGACGTGGAGATCAGTGCCTCCAAAGGAGATGATGCCTGACTCCTCGTGAAACTTGATAGGTGTTCCAGGATTCCTGTGGCATGTGGAAAGGGACCTTTGGTCTCCCGCCTCAGCTGGAGAGGCGTCCCAATTGCCCTGCCAAGCCTCGAGGAGAATCCCGAGTTGTCCCTCGCAACTAGGCAGGAGTCCTGACCTCGCTGAACAAACACGTGTGTGGAAGGGCCATCCGCGTCGTAACTCAAGAACATACCCCAGGTTCCCGCCGCAACTCGAGAAAAACCATGAGACTTCCCCCTCGCCGCGAGATGAGGCCCGATTCCCCTGCACTGAGTGCAGAGCAATGCCGTGTTGCACATCATACAGGAAAGGAGCCTTGATTTCCTTGATGGCACTCCAGAGAAAGCCCAAGAACACTGTTTCAAGGCTACAGGGATCCTGAGGTCACTGTAGCAACACGAAAGAGCTCCGTGGACCAAAAATCAACTCGAGATGAGAGGTTAGTCCCTGGCTTCAACTCCAGAGAAATACCACCTTACCACAAGCACCTCAAGAGGAAACTTCTCTCAGCTCTAGGTATGTGAGAGGGACCCTGAGTTTGCGGCCTCAAGTGGAATGGACACCGCGATGCCCTGACTCGAAATAAGGCCGGATATCCCTGCAGTGACTTGAATGCAAGCTCGTCTTGCATCTCCCAAGACGAAATGATGTCTGAATCGCCTTTGGAGTCCACAGAGAAAGACCTAGTTCCCCACCTCAACGCGACCGGAGGCCTCGCATCCCTTGAAAACTCCAGAGGGACGCACAGATCAGTGCCTCCAAAGGAGACGATGCTTGACTCCTCGTGAAACTTGATAGGAGTCCCAGGATTCCTGTGGCACGTGGAAAGGGACCCTTGGTCTCCTGCCTCAGCTGGAAAGGCGTCCCAATTGCCCTGCCAAGCCTCGAAAAGAATCCCGAGTTGTCCGTCGCAACTAGGCAGGAGTCCTGACGTCGCTGAACAAACACGTGTGTGGAAGGGCCATGCCCGTCGTAACTCGAGAATATACCCCAGGTTCCCGCCGCAACTCGAGAAAAACCGTGAGACTTCCACCTCACCGCGAGATGAGGCCCGATTCCCCTGCACTGCGTGCAGAGCAATGCCGTGTTTCACATCAGACAGTAAAGGAGCCTTGATTTCCTTGATGGCACTCCAGAGAAACCCCAAGAACACTGTTTCAAGGTTAGAGGAATCCTGAGGTCACTGTAGCAACATGAAAGAGCTCTGTGGACCAAAAATCAACTTGAGATGAGAGGTTAGTCCCTGGCTTCGACTCCAGAGGAATACCGCCTTACCACAAGCACCTCAAGAGGAGGCTTCTCTCAGCTCTAGGTATGTGAGAGGGACCCTGAGTTTGCGGCCTCAAGTGGAATGGACACCGCGATGCCCTGACTCGAAGTAAGGCCGGATATGCCTGCAGTGACTTGAATGCAGGCTCGTCTTGCATCTCCCAAGACGAAAGGGTGTCTGAATCCCCTGTGGAGACCACAGAGAAAGACCTAGTTCCACACCTCATCGCGACCGGAGGCCTCACATTCTTTGAAAACTCCAGAGGGACGCGGAGATCAGTGCCTCCAAAGGAGACGATGCCTGACTTCTCGTGAAACTTGATAGGAGTCCCAGGATTCCTTTGGCACGTGGAAAGGGAACCTTGGTCTCCCGACTCAGCTGGAGAGGCGTCCTAATTGCTCTGCCAAGCCTCGAGGAGAATCCCGAGTTGTCCCTCGCAACTAGGCAGGAATCCTGACGACACTGAACAAACACGTGTGTGGAAGGGCCATCCCCGTCGTAACTCGAGAATATACCCCAGGGTCCCGCCGCAACTCGAGAAAAACCATGGGACTTCCCCCTCGCCGCGAGATGAGGCCCGATTCCCCTGCACTGCGTGCAGAGCAATGCCGTGTTGCACATCACACAGGAAAGGAGCCTTGATTTCCTTGATGGCACTCCAGAGAAAGCCCAAGAACACTGTTTCAAGGCTAGAGGGATCCTGAGGTCACTGTAGCAACACGAAAGAGCTCCGTGGACCAAAAATCAACTCGAGATGAGAGGTTAGTCCCTGGCTTCGACTCCAGAGGAATACCACCTTACCACAAGCACCTCAAGAGGAGGCTTCTCTCAGCTCTAGGTATGTGAGAGGGACCCTGAGTTTGCGGCCTCAAGTGGAATGGACACCGTGATGCCCTGACTCGAAATAAGGCCGGATATCCCTGCAGTGACGTGAATGCAGGCTCGTCTTGCATCTCGCAAGACGAAAGAATGTCGGAATTCATTGTGGAGACCACAGAGAAAGACCTAGTTCCCCACCTCATCGCGACCAGAGGCCTCACATTCTTTGAAAACTCCAGAGGGATGCGGAGATCAGTGCCTCCAAAGGAGACGATGCCTGACTCCTCGTGAAACTTGATAGGAGTCCCAGGATTCCTGTGGCACGTGGAAAGGGACACTTGGTCTCCCGCCTCAGCTGGAGAGGCGTCCCAATTGCCCTGCCAAGCCTCGAGGAGAATCCCGAGTTGTCCCTCGCAACTAGGCAGGAGTCCTGACCTCGCTGAACAAACACGTGTGTGGAAGGGCCATCCCCATCGTAACTCGAGCATATACCCCAGGTTCCCACCGCAACTAGAGAAAAACCATGAGACTTCCCCCTCGCCGCGAGATGAGGCCCGATTCCCCTGAACTGCTCTCAGAGCAATGCCGTGTTGCACATCACACAGGAAAGGACACTTGATTTCCTTGATGGCACTCCAGAGCAACCCCAAGAATACTGTTTCAAGGCTAGAGGGATCCTGAGGTCACTGTAGCAACACGAAAGAGCTCCGTGGACCAAAAATCAACCCGAGATGAGAGGTTAGTCCCTGGCTTCGACTCCAGAGGAATACCACCTTACCACAAGCACCTCAAGAGGAGGCTTCTCTCAACTCTAGGTATGTGAGAGGGACCCTGAGTTTGCGGCCTCAAGTGGAATGGACACCGCGATGCCCTGGTTCGAAATAAGGCCGGATATCCCTGCAGTGACTTGAATGCAGGCTCATCTTACATCTCCCAAGACGAAAGGATGTCTGAATCCCCTGTGGAGACCACAGAGAAAGACCTCGTTCCCCACCTCATCGCGACCGGAGGCCTCACATCCTATGAAAACTCCAGAGGGACGCGGAGAACAGTGCCTCCAAAGGAGACGATGACTGACTCCTCGTGAAAATTGATAGGAGTCCCAGGATTCCTGTGGCAGATGGAAAGGGACTCTTGGTCTCCCGCCTCAGCTGGAGAGGCGTCCCAATTGCCCTGCCAAGCCTCGAGGAGAATCCCGAGTTGTCCCTCGCAACTAGGCAGGAGTCCTGACGTCGCTGAACAAACACGTGTGTGGAAGGGCCTTCCCCGTCGTAACTTGAGAAAATACCCCAGGTTCCCGCCGCAACTCGAGAAGAATCATGAGACTTCCCCCTCGCCGCGAGATGAGGCCCGATTCCCCTGCACTGCGTGAAGAGCAATGCCGTGTTGCACATCACACAGGAAAGGAGCCTTGATTTCCTTGATGGCACTCCAGAGAAAGCCCAAGAACACTGTTTCAAGGCTAGAGGGATCCTGAGGTCACTGTAGCAACACGAAAGAGCTCCGTGGACCTAAAATCAACTCGAGATGAGAGGTTAGTCCCTGTCTTCGACTCGAGAGGAATACCACCTTACCACAAGCACCTCAGGAGGAGGCTTCTCTCAGCTCTAGGTATGTGAGAGGGACCCTGAGTTTGCGGCCTCAAGTGGAATGGACACCGCGATGCCCTGACTCGATATAAGGCCGGATATCCCTGCAGTGACTTGAATGCAGGCTCGTCTTGCATCTTCCAAGACGGAAGGATGTCTGAATGCCCTGTGAAGACCACAGAGAAAGACCTAGTTCCCCACCTCATGGCGACCGGAGGCCTCACATCCTTTGAAAACTCCAGAGGAACGCGGAGATCAGTGCCTCCAAAGGAGACGATGCCTGACTCCTCGTGAAACTTGATAGGAGTCACACGATTCCTGTGGCACGTGGAAAGGGACCGTTGGTCTCCCGCCTCAGCTAGAGAGGCGTCCCAATTGCCCTGCCAAGCCTCGAGGAGAATCCCGAGTGGTCCCTCGCAACTAGGCAGGAGTCCTGACGTCGCTGAACAAACACGTGTGTGGAAGGGCCGTCGCCGACGTAACTCGAGAATATACCCCAGGTTCCCGCCGCAACTCGAGAAAAACCATGAGACTTCCCCCTCGCCGCGAGATGAGGCCCGATTCCCCTGCGCTGCGTGCAGAGCAATGCTGTTTTGCACATCACACAGGAAAGGAGCATTGATTTCCTTGATGGCACTTCAGAGAAAGCCCAAGAACACTGTTTCAAGGCTAGAGGGATCCTGAGGTCACTGTAGCAACACGAAAGAGCTCCGTGAACCAAAATCAACTCGAGATGAGAGGTTAGTCCCTGGCTTCGACTCCAGAGGAATACCACCTTACCACAAGCACCTCAAGAGGAGGCTTCTCTCAGCCCAAGTATGTGAGAGGGACACTGAGTTTGCGGCCTCAAGTGGAATGGACACCGCGATGCCCTGACTCGAAATAAGGCCGGATATCCCTGCAGTGACTTGAATGCAGGCTCATCTTGCATCTCCCAAGATGAAAGGATGTCTGAATCCCCTGTGGAGACCACAGAGAAAGACCTAGTTCCACACCTCATCGTGACGGGAGGCCTCACATCCTTTGAAAACTCCAGAGGGGCGCGGAGATCAGTGCCTCCAAAGGAGACGATGCCTGACTCCTCGTGAAACTTGAGAGGAGTCCCAGGATTCCTGTGGCACGTGGAAAGGGCCCCGTGGTCTCCCACCTCAGCTGGAGAGGAGTCCCAATTGCCCTGCCAAGCCTCGAGGAGAATCCCGAGTTGTCCCTCGCAACTAGGCAGGAGTCCTGACGTCGCTGAACAAACACGTGTGTGGAAGGGCCATTCCCGTCGTGACTCGAGAATATACCCCATGTTCCCACCGCAACTCGAGAAAAACCAAGAGACTTCCTCCTCGCCGCGAGATGAGGCCCGATTCCCCTGCACTGCGTGCAGAGCAATGCTGTGTTGCACATCATACATGAAAGGAGCCTTGATTTCCTTGATGGCACTCCAGAGAAAGCCCAAGAACACTGTTTCAAGGCTAGAGGGATCCTGAGGTCACTGTAGCAACACGAAAGAGCTCCGTGGACCAAAAATCAACTCGAGATGACAGGTTAGTCCCTGGCTTCGACAACAGAGGAATACCACCTTACCACAAGCACCTCAAGAGGAGGCTTCTCTCAGCTCTAGGTATGTGAGAGGGACCCTGAGTTTGCGGCCTCAAGTGGAATGGACACCGTGATGCCCTGACTCGAAATAAGGCCGGATATCCCTGCAGTGACTTGAATGCAGGCTCGTCTTGCATCTCGCAAGACGAAAGAATGTCGGAATTCATTGTGGAGACCA
The DNA here is from genome assembly GCF_910594005.1 of Cervus elaphus. Classification (NCBI taxonomy): domain Eukaryota; kingdom Metazoa; phylum Chordata; class Mammalia; order Artiodactyla; family Cervidae; genus Cervus; species Cervus elaphus. The sequence goes on along the minus strand of NW_025316690.1, from coordinate 890,955 downwards.
CAGAGAAAGACCTAGTTCCCCACCTCATCGCGACCAGAGGCCTCACATTCTTTGAAAACTCCAGAGGGATGCGGAGATCATTGCCTCCAAAGTAGACGATGCCTGACTCCTCGTGAAACTTGATAGGAGTCCCAGGATTCCTGTGGCACGTGGAAAGGGACCCTTGGTCTCCCGCCTCAGCTGGAGAGGCGTCCCAATTGCCCTGCCAAGCCTCGAGGAGAATCCCGAGTTGTCCCTCGCAACTAGGCAGGAGTCCTGACCTCGCTGAACAAACACGTGTGTGGAAGGGCCATCCCCATCGTAACTCGAGCATATACCCCAGGTTCCCACCGCAACTAGAGAAAAACCATGAGACTTCCCCCTCGCCGCGAGATGAGGCCCGATTCCCCTGAACTGCTCTCAGAGCAATGCCGTGTTGCACATCACACAGGAAAGGACACTTGATTTCCTTGATGGCACTCCAGAGCAACCCCAAGAACACTGTTTCAAGGCTAGAGGGATCTTGAGGTCACTGTAGCAACACGAAAGAGCTCCGTGGACCAAAAATCAACCCGAGATGAGAGGTTAGTCCCTGGCTTCGACTCCAGAGGAATACCACCTTACCACAAGCACCTCAAGAGGAGGCTTCTCTCAACTCTAGGTATGTGAGAGGGACCCTGAGTTTGCGGCCTCAAGTGGAATGGACACCGCGATGCCCTGACTCGAAATAAGGCCGGATATCCGTGCAGTGACTTGAATGCAGGCTCGTCTTGCATCTCCCAAGAGGAAAGGATGTCTGAATCCCCTGTGGAGACCACAGAGAAAGACCTCGTTCCCCACCTCATCGCGACCGGAGGCCTCACATCCTATGAAAACTCCAGAGGGACGCGGAGATCAGTGCCTCCAAAGGAGACGATGACTGACTCCTCGTGAAAATTGATAGGAGTCCCAGGATTCCTGTGGCAGATGGAAAGGGACTCTTGGTCTCCCGCCTCAGCTGGAGAGGCGTCCCAATTGCCCTGCCAAGCCTCGAGGAGAATCCCGAGTTGTCCCTCGCAACTAGGCAGGAGTCCTGACGTCGCTGAACAAACACGTGTGTGGAAGGGCCATCCCCGTCGTAACTCGAGAAAATACCCCAGGTTCCCGCCGCAACTCGAGAAGAATAATGAGACTTCCCCCTCGCCGGGAGATGAGGCCCGATTCCCCTGCACTGCGTGAAGAGCAATGCCGTGTTGCACATCACACAGGAAAGGAGCCTTGATTTCCTTGATGTCACTCCAGAGAAAGCCCAAGAACACTGTTTCAAGGCTAGAGGGATCCTGAGGTCACTGTAGCAACACGAAAGAGCTCCGTGGACCTAAAATCAACTCGAGATGAGAGGTTAGTCCCTGTCTTCGACTCGAGAGGAATACCACCTTACCACAAGCACCTCAGGAGGAGGCTTCTCTCAGCTCTAGGTATGTGAGAGGGACCCTGAGTTTGCGGCCTCAAGTGGAATGGACACCGCGATGCCCTGACTCGATATAAGGCCGGATATCCCTGCAGTGACTTGAATGCAGGCTCGTCTTGCATCTTCCAAGACGAAAGGATGTCTGAATGCCCTGTGAAGACCACAGAGAAAGACCTAGTTCCCCACCTCATGGCGACCGGAGGCCTCACATCCTTTGAAAACTCCAGAGGAACGCGGAGATCAGTGCCTCCAAAGGAGATGATGCCTGACTCCTCGTGAAACTTGATAGGAGTCCCACGATTCCTGTGGCACGTGGAAAGGGACCGTTGGTCTCCCGCCTCAGCTAGAGAGGCGTCCCAATTGCCCTGCCAAGCCTCGAGGAGAATCCCGAGTGGTCTCTCGCAACTAGGCAGGAGTCCTGACGTCGCTGAACAAACACGTGTGTGGAAGGGCCGTCGCCGACGTAACTCGAGAATATACCCCAGGTTCCCGCCGCAACTCGAGAAAAACCATGAGACTTCCCCCTCGCCGCGAGATGAGGCCCGATTCCCCTGCGCTGCGTGCAGAGCAATGCCGTTTTGCACATCACACAGGAAAGGAGCATTGATTTCCTTGATGGCACTTCAGAGAAAGCCCAAGAACACTGTTTCGAGGCTAGAGGGATCCTGAGGTCACTGTAGCAACACGAAAGAGCTCCGTGAACCAAAATCAACTCGAGATGAGAGGTTAGTCCCTGGCTTCGACTCCAGAGGAATACCACCTTACCACAAGCACCTCAAGAGGAGGCTTCTCTCAGCCCAAGTATGTGAGAGGGACACTGAGTTTGCGGCCTCAAGTGGAATGGACACCGCGATGCCTTGACTCGAAATAAGGCCGGATATCCCTGCAGTGACTTGAATGCAGGCTCGTCTTGCATCTCCCAAGATGAAAGGATGTCTGAATCCCCTGTGGAGACCACAGAGAAAGACCTAGTTCCACACCTCATCGCGACGGGAGGCCTCACATCCTTTGAAAACTCCAGAGGGGCGCGGAGATCAGTGCCTCCAAAGGAGACGATGCCTGACTCCTCGTGAAACTTGAGAGGAGTCCCAGGATTCCTGTGGCACGTGGAAAGGGTCCCGTGGTCTCCCGCCTCAGCTGGAGAGGAGTCCCAATTGCCCTGCCAAGCCTCGAGGAGAATCCCGAGTTGTCCCTCGCAACTAGGCAGGAGTCCTGTCGTCGCTGAACAAACACGTGTGTGGAAGGGCCATTCCCGTCGTGACTCGAGAATATACCCCATGTTCCCACCGCAACTCGAGAAAAACCAAGAGACTTCCTCCTCGCCGCGAGATGAGGCCCGATTCCCCTGCACTGCGTGCAGAGCAATGCTGTGTTGCACATCATACATGAAAGGAGCCTTGATTTCCTTGATGGCACTCCAGAGAAAGCCCAAGAACACTGTTTGAAGGCTAGAGGGATTCTGAGGTCACTGTAGCAACAAGAAAGACCTCCGTGGACCAAAAATCAACTCGAGATGAGAGGTTAGTCCCTGGCTTCGACTCCAGAGGAATACCACCTTACCACAAGCACCTCAAGAGGAGGCTTCTCTCAGCTCTAGGTATGTGAGAGGGACCCTGATTTTGCGGCCTCAAGTGGAATGGACACCGCGATGCCCTGACTCGAAATAAGGCCGGATATCCCTGCAGTGACTTGAATGCAGGCTCGTCTTGCATCTCCCAAGACGAAAGGATGCCTGAATCCCCTGTGGATACCACAGAGAAAGACCTAGTTCCCCACCTCATCGCGACCGGAGGCCTCACAGCCTTTGAAATCTCCAGAGGGACGCGGAGATCAGTGCCTCCAAAGGAGACGATGCCTGACTACTCGTGAAACTTGATAGGAGTCCCAGGATTCCTGTGGCACGTGGAAAGGGACACTTGGTCTCCCGCCTCAGCTGGAGAGGCCTCCCAATTGCCCTGCCAAGCCTCGAGGAGAATCCCGAGTTGTCCCTCGCAACTAGGCAGGAGTCCTGACGTCGCTGAACAAACACGTGTGTGGAAGGTCCATCCCCGTCGTAACTCGAGAATATATCCCAGGTTCCCGCCGCAACTTGAGAAATACCAAGAGACTTCCCCCTCGCCGTGAGATGAGGCCCGATTCCCCTGCACTGCGTGCAGAGTAATGCCGTGTTGCACATCACACTGGAAAGGAGCCTTGATTTCCTTGATGGCACTCCAGAGAAAGCCCTAGAACACTGTTTCAAGGCTAGAGGGATCCTGAGGTCACTGTAGCAACACGAAAGAGATCCGTGGACCAAAAATCAATTCGAGATTAGAGGTTAGTCCCTGGCTTCCACTCCAGAGAAATACCACCTTACCACAAGCACCTCAAGAGGAGGCTTCTCTCAGCTCTAGGTATGTGAGAGGGACCCTGACTTTGCGGCTTCAAGTGGAATGGACACCGCGATGCTCTGACTCGAAATAAGGCCGTATATCCCTGCAGTGACTTGAATGCAGGCTCGCCTTGCATCTCCCAAGACGAAAGGATGTCTGAATCCCCTGTGGAGACCACAGAGAAAGACCTAGTTCCCCACCTCATCGCGACCGGAGGCCTCACATCCTTGGAAAACTCCAGAGGGACGCGGAGATCAGTGCCTCCAAAGGAGACGATGCCTGACTCCTCGTGAAACTTGATAGGAATCCCAGGATTCCTGTGGCATGTGGAAACGGACCCTTGGTCTCCCGCCTCAGCTGGAGAGGCGTCCCAATTGCCCTGCCAAGCCTCGAGGAGAATCTCGAGTTGTCCCTCACAACTAGGCAGGAGTCCTGACGTCGCTGAACAAACACGTGTGTGGAAGGGCCGTCGCCGACGTAACTCGAGAATATACCCCAGGTTCCCGCCGCAACTCGAGAAAAACCATGAGACTTCCCCCTCGCCGCGAGATGAGGCCGGATTCCCCTGCACTGAGTGCAGAGCAATGCCATGTTGCACATCACACAGGAAAGGAGCCTTGATTTCCTTGATGGCACTCCAGAGAAACCCCAAGAACACTGTTTCAAGGCTAGAGGGATCCTGAGGTCACTGTAGCAACATGAAAAAGCTCCGTGGACCAAAAATCAACTTGAGATGAGAGGTTAGTCCCTGGCTTCGACTCCAGAGGAATACCACCTTACCACAAGCACCTCAAGAGGAGGCTTCTCTCTGCTCTAGGTATGTGAGAGGGACCCTGAGTTTGCGGCCTCAAGTGGAATGGACACCGCGATGCCCTGACTCGAAATAAGGCCGGATATCCCTGCAGTGACTTGAATGCAGGCTCGTCTTGCATCTCCCAAGACGAAAGGATCTCTGAATCCCCAGTGGAGACCACAGAGAAAGACCTAGTTCCCCACCTCAACGCGACCGGAGGCCTCGCATCCCTTGAAAACTCCAGAGGGACGCACAGATCAGTGCCTCCAAAGGAGACGATGCTTGACTCCTCGTGAAACTTGATAGGAGTCCCAGAATTCCTGTGGCACGTGGAAAGGGACCCTTGGTCTCCTTCCTCACCTGGAGAGGCGTCCCAATTGCCCTGCCAAGCCTCGAGAAGAATCCCGAGTTGTCCGTCGCAACTAGGCAGGAGTCCTGACGTCGCTGAACAAACACGTGTGTGGAAGGGCCATCCCCGTCGTAACTCGAGAATATACCCCAGGTTCCCGCCGCAACTCGAGAAAAACCGTGAGACTTCCACCTCACGGCGAGATGAGGCCCGATTCCCCTGCACTGCGTGCAGAGCAATGCCGTGTTGCACATCACACAGGAAAGGAGCCTTGATTTCCTTGATGGCACTCCAGAGAAACCACAAGAACACTGTTTCAAGGTTAGAGGGATCCTGAGGTCACTGTAGCAACATGAAAGAGCTCTGTGGACCAAAAATCAACTTGAGATGAGAGGTTAGTCCCTGGCTTCGACTCCAGAGGAAACCGCCTTACCACAAGCACCTCAAGAGGAGGCTTCTCTCAGCTCTAGGTATGTGAGAGGGACCCTGAGTTTGCGGCCTCAAGTGGAATGGACACCGCGATGCCCTGACTCGAAATAAGGCCGGATATCCCTGCAGTGACTTGAATGCAGGCTCGTCTTGCATATCCCAAGATGAAAGGATGTCTGAATCCCCTGTGGAGACCACAGAGAAAGACCTAGTTATCCCGTCCGTAGGCCTCACATCCTTGGAAAACTCCAGAGGGAAGCAGAGATCAGTGCCTCCAAAGGAGACGAAGCCTGACTCCTCGTGAAACTTGATAGGAGTCCCAGGATTCCTGTGGCACGTGGAAAGGGACCCTTGGTCTCCCGCCTCAGCTGGAGAGAGGTCCCATTTGCCCTGCCAAGCCTCGAGGAGAATACCGAGTTGTCCCTCGCAACTAGGCAGGAGTCCTGACGTCGCTGAACAAACACGTGTGTGGAAGGGCCCTCCCCGTCGTAACTCGAGAATATACCCCATGTTCCCGCCGCAACTCGAGAAAAACTATGAGACTTCCCCCTCGCCGTGAGATGAGGCCCGATTCCCCTGCACTGCGTGCAGAGCAATGCCGTGTTGCACATCACACAGGAAAGGAGACTTGATTTCCTTGATAGCACTCCAGAGAAAGCCCAAGAACACTGTTTCAAGGCTAGAGGGATCCTGAGGTCACTGTAGCAACACGAAAGAGCTCCATGGACCACAAATCAACTCGAGATGAGAGGTTAGTCCCTGGCTTCGACTCCAGAGGCATACCACCTTACCACAAACACCTCAAGAGGAGGCTTCTCTCAGCTCTAGTTATGTGAGAGGGACCCTGAGTTTGCGGCCTCAATTGGAATGGACACCGCGATGCCCTGACTCGAAATAAGGCCGGATATGCCTGCAGTGACTTGAATGCAGGCTCGTCTTGCATCTCCCAAGACAAAAGGATGTCTGAATCCCCTGTGGATACCACAGAGAAAGACCTAGTTCCCCACCTCATCACGACCGGAGGCCTGACATCCTTTGAAAACTCCAGAGGGACGCGGAGATCAGTGCCTCCAAAGGAGACGATGCCTGACTCCTCGTGAAACTTGATAGGAGTCCCAGGATTCCTGTGCCACGTGGAAAGGGACCCTTGATCTCCCGCCTCAGCTGGAGCGGCGTCCCAATTGCCCTGCCAAGCCTCCAGGAGAATCCCGAGTTGTCCCTCGCAACTAGGCAGGAGTCCTGACGTCGCTGAACAAACACGTGTGTGGAAGGGCCATCCTCGTCGTAACTCGAGAATATACCCCAGGTTCCCGCCGCAACTCGAGAAAAACCATGAGACTTCCCCCTCGCTGCAAGATGAGGCCCGATTCCCCTGCACTGCGTGCAGAGCAATGCCGTGTTGCACATCACACAGGAAAGGAGCCTTGATTTACTTGATAACACTCCAGAGAAAGCTCAAGAACACTGTTTCAAGGCTAGAGGGATCCTGAGGTCACTGTAGCAACAGTAAAGAGGTCCATGGACCAAAAATCAATTCGAGATGAGAGGTTAGTCCCTGGCTTCGACTCCAGAGGAATACCACCTTACCACAAGCACCTCAAGAGGAGGCTTCTCTCAGCTCTAGGTATGTGAGAGGGACCCTGAGTTTGCGGCCTCAAGTGGAATGGACACCGCGATGCCCTGACTCAAAGTAAGGCCGGATATCCCTGCAGTGACTTGAATGCAAGCTCGTCTTGCATCTCCGAAGACGAAAGGATGTCTGAATCCCCTGTGGAGACCACAGAGAAAGACCTAGTTCCCCACCTCATCGCGACCGGAGGCCTCACATCCTTTGAAAACTCCAGAGGGACGCAGAGATCAGTGCCTCCAAAGGAGACGATGCTAGACTCCTCGTGAATCTTGATAGGAGTCCCTGCAATCCTGTGGCACTTGGAAAGGGACACTCGGTCTCCCGCCTCAGCTGGAGAGGCGTCCCAATTGCCCTGCCAAGCCTCGAGGAGAATCCCGAGTTGTCCCTCGCAACTAGGCAGGAGTCCTGACGTCGCTGAACAAACACGTGTGTGGAAGGGCCATCCCCGTCGTAACTCAAGAATATACCCCAGGTTCCGCCGCAACTCGAGAAAAACCATGAGACTTCCCCCTCGCCACGAGATGAGGCCCGATTCCCCTGCACTGCCTGCAGAGCAATGCCGTGCTGCACATCACACAGGAAAGGAGCCTTGATTTCCTTGATGGCACTTCAGAGAAAGCCCAAGAACACTGTTTCAAGGCTAGAGGGATCTTGAGGTCACTGTAGCAACAGGAAAGAGCTCCGTGGACCACGAATCAACTCGCGATGAGAGGCTAGTCACTGGCTTCTACTGCAGTGGAATGCCACCTTACCACAAGCACCTCAAGAGGAGGCTTCTCTCAGCTCTAGGTATGTGAGAGGGACCCTGAGTTTGCGGCCTCAAGTGGAATGGACACTGCGATGCCCTGACTAGAAATAAGGCCGGATATCCCTGCAGTGACTTGAATGCAGGCTCGTCTTGCATATCCCAAGATGAAAGGATGTCTGAATCCCCTGTGGAGACCACAGAGAAAGACCTAGTTATCCCGTCCGTAGGCCTCACATCCTTGGAAAACTCCAGAGGGAAGCAGAGATCAGTGCCTCCAAAGGAGACGAAGCCTGACTCCTCGTGAAACTTGATAGGAGTCCCAGGATTCCTGTGGCACGTGGAAAGGGACCCTTGGTCTCCCGCCTCAGCTGGAGAGAGGTCCCATTTGCCCTGCCAAGCCTCGAGGAGAATACCGAGTTGTCCCTCGCAACTAGGCAGGAGTCCTGACGTCGCTGAACAAACACGTGTGTGGAAGGGCCCTCCCCGTCGTAACTCGAGAATATACCCCATGTTCCCGCCGCAACTCGAGAAAAACTATGAGACTTCCCCCTCGCCGTGAGATGAGGCCCGATTCCCCTGCACTGCGTGCAGAGCAATGCCGTGTTGCACATCACACAGGAAAGGAGCCTTGATTTCCTTGATGGCACTCCAGAGAAAGCCCAAGAACACTGTTTCAAGGCTAGAGGGATCCTGAGGTCACTGTAGCAACACGAAAGAGCTCCATGGACCACAAATCAACTCGAGATGAGAGGTTAGTCCCTGGCTTCGACTCCAGAGGCATACCACCTTACCACAAACACCTCAAGAGGAGGCTTCTCTCAGCTCTAGTTATGTGAGAGGGACCCTGAGTTTGCGGCCTCAAGTGGAATGGACACCGCGATGCCCTGACTCGAAATAAGGCCGGATATGCCTGCAGTGACTTGAATGCAGGCTCGTCTTGCATCTCCCAAGACGAAAGAATGTCTGAATCCCCTGTGGATACCACAGAGAAAGACCTAGTTCCCCACCTCATCGTGACCGGAGGCCTCACATCCTTTGAAAACTCCAGAGGGACGCGGAGATCAGTGCTTCCAAAGGAGACAATGCCTGACTCCTTGTGAAACTTGATAGGAGTCCCAGGATTCCTGTGGCACGTGGAAAGGGACCCTTCGTCTCCCGCCTCAGCTGGAGAGGCGTCCCAATTGCCCTGCCAAGCCTCCAGGAGAATCCCGAGTTGTCCCTCGCAACTAGGCAGGAGTCCTGACGTCGCTGAACAAACACGTGTGTGGAAGGGCCATCCCCGTCGTAACTCGAGAATATACCCCAGGTTCCCGCCGCAACTCGAGAAAAACCATGAGACTTCCCACTCGCCGCGAGATGAGTTCCGATTCTCCTGCACTGCGTACAGAGCAATGCCGTGTTGCACATCACACATGAAAGGAGCCTTGATTTCCTTGATGGCACTCCAGAGAAAGCCCAAGAACACTGTTTCAAGGCTAGAGGGATTCTGAGGTCACTGTAGCAACACGAAAGAGCTCCGTGGACCAAAAATCAACTCGAGATGAGAGGTTAGTCCCTGGCTTCGACTCCAGAGGAATACCACCTTACCACAAGCACCTCACGAGGAGGCTTCTCTCCTCTCTAAGTATGTGAGAGGGACCCTGAGTTTGCGGCCTCAAGTGGAATGGACACCGCGATGCCCTGACTCGAAATAAGGCCGGATATCCCTGCAGTGACTTGAATGCAGGCTCGTCTTGCATCTCCCAAGACGAAAAGATGTCTGAATCCCCTGTGGAGACCACAGAGAAAGACCTAGTTCCCCACCTCATTGCGAGCGGAGGCCTCACATCCTTGAAACATCGAGAGGTACGCGGAGATCAGTGCCTCCAAAGGAGACAATGCCTGACTCCTCGTGAAACTTGATAGGAGTCCCAGGATTCCTGTGGCACGTGGAAAGTGACCCTTGGTCTCCCGCCTCAGCTGGAGAGAGGTCCCATTTGCCCTGCCAAGCCTCGAGGAGAATACCGAGTTGTCCCTCGCAACTAGGCAGGAGTCCTGAGGTCGCTGAACAAACACGTGTGTGGAAGGGCCCTCCCCGTCGTAACTCGAGAATATATCCAATGTTCCCGCCGCAACTCGAGAAAAACTATGAGACTTCCCCCTCGCCGTGAGATGAGGCCCGATTCCCCTGCACTGCGTGCAGAGCAATGCCGTGTTGCAAATCACACAGGAAAGGAGCCTTGATTTCCTTGATGGCACTCCAGAGAAAGCCCAAGAACACTGTTTCAAGGATAGAGGGATCCTGAGGTCACTGTAGCAACACGAAAGAGCTCCATGGACCACAAATCAACTCGAGATGAGAGGTTAGTCCCTGGCTTCGACTCCAGAGGCATACCACCTTACCACAAACACCTCAAGAGGAGGCTTCTCTCAGCTCAAGTTATGTGAGAGGGACCCTGAGTTTGCGGCCTCAAGTGGAATGGACACCGCGATGCCCTGACTCGAAATAAGGCCGGATATGCCTGCAGTGACTTGAATGCAGGCTCGTCTTGCATCTCCCAAGAGGAAAGGATGTCTGAATCCCCTGTGGATACCACAGAGAAAGACCTAGTTCCCCACCTCATCGCGACCGGAGGCCTGACATCCTTTGAAAACTCCAGAGGGACGCGGAGATCAGTGCCTCCAAAGGAGACGATGCCTGACTCCTCGTGAAACTTGATAGGAGACCCAGGATTCCTGTGCCACGTGGAAAGGGACCCTTGATCTCCCGCCTCAGTTGGAGAGGCGTCCCAATTGCCCTGCCAAGCCTTCAGGAGAATCCCGAGTTGTCCCTCGCAACTAGGCAGGAGTCCTGACGTCGCTGAACAAACACGTGTGTGGAAGGGCCATTCCCGTCGTAACTCGAGAATATACCCCATGTTCCCGCCGCAACTCGAGAAAAACCATGAGACTTCCCCCTCGCTGCAAGATGAGGCCCGATTCCCCTGCACTGCATGCAGAGCAATGCCGTGTTGCACATCACACAGGAAAGGAGCCTTGATTTACTTGATAGCACTCCAGAGAAAGCCCAAGAACACTGTTTCAAGGCTAGAGGGATCCTGAGGTCACTGTAGCAACAGTAAAGAGCTCCATTGGACCAAAAATCAACTCGAGATGAAAGGTTAGTCCGTGGCTTCGACTCCAGAGGAATACCACCTTACCACAAGCACCTCAAGAGGAGGCTTCTCTCAGCTCTAGGTATGTGAGAGGGACCCTGAGTTTCGGCCTCAAGTGGAATGGACACCGCGATGCCCTGACTCGAAATACGGCCGGATATGCCTGCAGTGACTTGAATGCAGGCTCGTCTTGCATTTCCCAACATGAAAGGATGTCTGAATACCCTGTGGTCCCTGTGGAGACCACAGAGAAAGACCTAGTTCCCCACCTCATGGTGACCGGAGGCCTCACATCCTTTGAAAACTCCAGAGGGACGCGGAGATCAGTGCCTCCAAAGGAGACGATGCCTGACTCCTCGTGAAACTTGATAGGAGTCCCAGGATTCCTGTGGCACATGGAAAGGGACCCTTGGTCTCCCGCCTCAGCTGGAGAGGCGTCCCAATTGCCCTGCCAAGCCTCGAGGAGAATCTCGAGTTGTCCCTCGCAACTAGGCAGGAGTCCTGACGTCGCTGAACAAACACGTGTGTGGAAGGGCCATCCCCGTTGTAACTCGAGAATATACCCCAGGTTCCCGCCGCAACTCGAGAAAAACCATGAGACTTTCCCCTCGCCGCGAGATGAGGCCCGATTCCCCTGCATTGCGTGCAGAGCAATGCCGTGTTGCACATCACACAGGAAAGGAGCCTTGATTTCCTTGATGGCACTCCAGAGAAAGCCCAAGAACACTGTTTCAAGGCTAGAGGGATCCTGAGGTCACTGTAGCAACACGAAAGAGCTCCGTGGACCAAAAATCAACTTGAGATGAGAGGTTAGTCCCTGGCTTCTACTCCAGAGGAATACCACCTTACCACAAGCACCTCAAGAGGAGGCTTCTCTCAGCTCTAGGTATGTGAGAGGGACCCTGAGTTTGCGGCCTCAAGTGGAATGGACACCGCGATGCCCTGACTCGAAATAAGGCCGGATATGCCTGCAGTGACTTGAATGCAGGCTCGTCTTGCATCTCCCATGACGAAAGGATGTCTGAATCCCCTGTGGAGACCACAGAGAAAGGCCTAGTTCCCCACCTCATCGCGACCGGAGGCCTCACATCCTTGGAAAACTCCAGAGGGACGCGGAGATCAGTGCCTCCAAAGGAGACGAAGCCTGACTCCTCGTGAAACTTGATAGGAGTCCCAGGATTCCTGTGGCACGGGAAAGGGTCACTTGGTCTCCCGCCTCAGCTGGAGAGGCGTCCCAATTGCCCTGCCAAGCCTCGAGGAGAATCACGAGTTGTCCCTCGCAACTAGGCAGCAGTCCTGACGTCGCTGAACAAACACGTGTGTGGAAGGGCCATCCCCGTCGTAACTCGAGGATATACCCCAGGTTCCCGCGGCAACTCGAGAAAAACCATGAGACTTCCCCCTCGCCGCGAGATGAGGCCCGATTCCCCTGCACTGCGTGCAGAGCAATTCCGTGCTGCACATCACACAGGAAAGGAGCCTTGATTTCCTTGATGGCACTCCAGAGAAACCCCAAGAACACTGTTTCAAGGCTAGAGGGATCCTGAGGTCACTGTAGCAACACGAAAGAGCTCCGTGGACCAAAAATCAACTTGAGATGAGAGGTTAGTCCCTGGCTTCGACTCCAGAGGAATACCACCTTACCACAAGCACCTCAAGAGGAGGCTTCTCTTAGCTCTAGGTATGTGAGAGGGACCCTGAGTTTGCGGCCTCAAGTGGAATGGACACCGCTATGCCCTGACTCGAAATAAGGCCGGATATGCCTGCAGTGACTTGAATGCAGGCTCGTCTTGCATCTCCCAAGACGAAAGGATGTCTGAATTCCCTGTGGAGACCACAGAGAAAGATCTAGTTCCCCACCTCATGGTGACCGGAGGCCTCACATCCTTTGAAAATTCCAGATTGACGCGGAGATCAGTGTCTCCAAAGGAGACGATGCCTGACTCCTCGTGAAACTTGATAGGAGTCCCAGGATTCCTGTGGCATGTGGAAAGGGACCCTTGGTCTCCCGCCTCAGCTGGAGAGGCGTCCCAATTGCCCTGCCAAGCCTCGAGGAGAATCCCGAGTTGTCCCTCGCAACTAGGCAGGAGTCCTGACGTCGCTGAAAAAACACCTGTGTGGAAGGGCCATCCCCGTCGTAACTCGAGAATATACCTTAGGTTCCCGCCGCAACTCGAGAAAAACCATGAGACTTCCCCCTCGCCACGAGATGAGGCCCGATTCCCCTGCACTGCGTGCAGAGCAATGCTGTGTTGCACATCACACAGGAAAGGAGCCTTGATTTCCTTGATGGCACTCCAGAGAAAGCCCAAGAACACTATTTCAAGGCTAGAGGGATACTGAGGTCACTGTAGCAACACGAAAGAGCTCCATGGACCAAAAATCTACTCGAGATGAGAGGTTAGTCCCTGGCTTCGACTCCAGAGGAATACCACCTTACCACAAGCACCTCAAGAGGAGGCTTCTCACAGCTCTAGGTATATGAGAGGGAGCCTGAGTTTGCGGCCTCAAGTGGAATGGACATCGCGATGCCCTGACTCAAAAGAAGGCCGGATATGCCTGCAGTGACTTGAATGCAGGCTCGTCTTGCATCTCCCAAGAAGAAAGGATATCTGAGTCCCCTGTGGAGACCACAGAGAAAGACCTAGTTCCCCACCTCATCGCGACCGGAGGCCTCACATCCTTTGAAAACTCCAGAGGGACGCGGAGATCAGTGCCTCCAAAGTAGACGATGCCTGACTCCTCGTGAAACTTGATAGGAGTCCCAGGATTCCTGTGGCACGTGGAAAGGGACACTTGGTCTCCCGCCTCAGCTGGAGAGGCGTCCCAATTGCCCTGCCAAGCCTCGAGGAGAATCCCGAGTTGTCCCTCGCAACTAGGCAGGAATCTTGACGTCGCTGAACAAACACGTGTGTGGAAGGGCCATCCCCGTCGTAACTCGAGAATATACCCCAGGTTTCCGCCGCAACTCGAGAAAAACCATGAGACTTCCCCCTCGCCGCGCGATGAGGCCCGATTCCCCAGCACTGCGTGCAGAGCAATGACGTGCTGCACATCACACAGGAAAGGAGACTTGATTTCCTTGATGGCACTCCAGAGAAAGCCCAAGAACACTGTTTCAAGGCTAGAGGGATCCTGAGGTCACTGTAGCAACACGAAAGAGCTCCGTGGACCAAAAATCAACACGATATGAGAGGTTAGTCCCTGGCTTCGACTCCAGAGGAATACCACCTTACCACAAGCACCTCAAGAGGAGGCTTCTCTCAGCTCTAGGTATGTGAGAGGGACCCTGAGTTTGTGGCCTAAAGTGGAATGGACACCGCGATGCCCTGACTCGAAATAAGGCCGGATATGCCTGCAGTGACTTGAATGCAGGCTCGTCTTGCATCTCCCAAGACGAAAGGATGTCTGAATCCCGTGTGGAGACCACAGAGAAAGACCTAGTTCCCCACCTCATCGCGTCCGGAGGCCTCACATCCTTGGAAAATTCCAGAGGGACTCGGTGATCAGTGCCTCCAAAGGAGACGATGCTTGACTCCTCGTGAAACTTGATAGGAGTCTCAGGATTCTTGTGGCATGTGGAAAGGGACCCTTGGTCTCCCGCCTCAGCTGGAGAGGCGTCCGAACTGCCCTGCCAAGCCTCGAGGAGAATCACGAGTTGTCCCTCGCAACTAGGCAGGAGTCCTGACGTCGCTGAACAAACACCTGTGTGGAAGGGCCATCCCCGTCGTAACTCGAGAATATACCTTAGGTTCCCACCGCAACTCGAGAAAAACCTTGAGACTTCCCCCTCGCCGCGAGAGGAGGCCCGATTCCCCTGCACTGCCTGCAGAGCAATGCCGTGTTGCACATCACACAGGAAAGGAGCCTTGATTTCCTTGATGGCACTCCAGAGAAAGCCCAAGATCACTGTTTCAAGGCTAGAGGGATCCTGAGGTCACTGTAGCAACAGTAAAGAGCTCCATGGACCAAAAATCAAATCGAGATGAGAGGTTAGTCCCTGGCTTCGACTCCAGAGGAATACCACCTTACCACAAGCACCTCAAGAGGAGGCTTCTCTCAGCTCTAGGTATGTGAGAGGGACCCTGAGTTTGCGGCCTCAAGTGGAATGGACACCGCGATGCCCTGACTCGAAATAAGGCCGGATATGCCTGCAGTGACTTGAATGCAGGCTCGTCTTGCATCTCCCAAGATGAAAGGATGTCTGAATACCCTGTGGTCCCTGTGGAGACCACAGAGAAAGACCTAGTTCCCCACCTCATGGTGACCGGAGGCCTCACATCCTTTGAAAACTCCAGAGGGACGCGGAGATCAGTGCCTCCAAAGGAGACAATGCCTGACTCCTTGTGAAACTTGATAGGAGTCCCAGGATTCCTGTGGCACGTGGAAAGGGACCCTTGGTCTCCCGCCTCAGCTGGAGAGGCGTCCCAATTGCCCTGCCAAGCCTCGAGGAGAATCCCGAGTTGTCCCTCGCAACTAGGCAGGAGTCCTGACGTCGCTGAACAAACACGTGTGTGGAAGGGCCATACCCGTTGTAACTCGAGAATACACCCCAGGTTCCCGCCGCAACTCGAGAAAAACCATGAGACTTCCCACTCGCCGCGAGATGAGTTCCGATTCTCCTGCACTGCGTACAGAGCAATGCCGTGTTGCACATCACACAGGAAAGGAGCCTTGATTTCCTTGATGGCACTCCAGAGAATCCCCAAGAACACTGTTTCAAGGCTAGAGGGATCCTGAGGTCACTGTAGCAACACGAAAGAGCTCCCTGGACCACAAATCAACTCGAGATGAGAGGTTAGTCCCTGGCTTCGACTACAGAGGAATACCACCTTACCACAAGCACCTCAAGAGGAGGCTTCTCTCAGCTCTAGGTATGTGAGAGGGACCCTGAGTTTGCGGCCTCAAGTGGAATGGACACCGCGATGGCCTGACTCGAAATAAGGCCGGATATGCCTGCAGTGACTTGAATGCAGGCTCGTCTTGCATCTCCCAAGAAGAAAGGATGTCTGAATTCCCTGTGGAGACCACAGAGAAAGACCTCGTTCCCCACCTCATCGCGACCGGAGGCCTCACAGCTTTTGAAAACTCCAGAGGGACGCGGAGATCAGTGCCTCCAAAGGAGACGATGCCTGACTCCTGGTGAAACTTGATAGGAGTCCCAGGATTCCTGTGGCACGTGGAAAGGGACCCTTGGTCTCCCGCCTCAGCTGGAGAGGCGTCCCAATTGCCCTGCCAAGCCTCGAGGAGAATCCCGAGTTGTCCCTCGCAACTAGGCAGGAGTCCTGACGTCGCTGAACAAACACGTGTGTGGAAGGGCCATCCCCGTCGTAACTCGAGAATATACCCCAGGTTCCCGCCGCAACTCGAGAAAAACCATGAGACTTCCCCCTCGCCGCGAGATGAGGCCTGATTCCCCTGCGCTGCGTGCAGAGCAATGCCGTGTTGCACATCACACAGGAAAGGAGCCTTGATTTCCTTGATGGCACTCCAGAGAGAGCCCAAGAACACTGTTTCAAGGCTAGAGGGATCCTGAGGTCACTGTAGCAACACGAAAGAGCTCCGTGGACTAAAAATCAAATCGAGATGATAGGTTAGTCCCTGGCTTCGACTCCAGAGGAATACCACCTTACCACAAGCACCTCAAGAGGAGGCTTCTCTCAGCTCTAGGTATGTGAGAGGGACCCTGAGTTTGCGGCCTCAAGTGGAATGGACACTGCGATGCCCTGACTCGAATAAGGCCGGATATCCCTGCAGTGACTTGAATGAAGGCTCGTCTTGCATCTTCCAAGACAAAAGGATGTGTGAATCCCCTGTGGAGACCACAGAGAAAGACCAAGTTCCCCACCTCATCGCGACCGGAGGCCTCACATCCTTGGAAAACTCCAGAGGGACGCGGAGATCAGTGCCTCCAAAGGAGACGATGCCTGACTCCTCGTGAAACTTTATAGGAGTCCCAGGATTCCTGTGGCACGTGCAAAGGGACCCTTGGTCTCCCGCCTCAGCTGGAGAGGCGTCCCAATTGCATTGCCAAGCCTCCAGGAGAATCCCGAGTTGTCCCTCGCAACTAGGCAGGAATCCTGACGTCGCTGAACAAACACGTGTGTGGAAGGGCCATCCCCGTCGTAACTCGAGAATATACCCCAGGTTTCCGCCGCAACTTGAGAAAAACCATGAGACTTCCCCCTCGCCGCGCGATGAGGCCTGATTCCCCTGCACTGCGTGCAGAGCAATGACGTGCTGCACATCACACAGGAAACGAGCCTTGATTTCCTTGATGGCACTCCAGAGAAAGCCCAAGAACACTGTTTCAAGGCTAGAGGGATCGTGAGGTCACAGTAGCAACACGAAAGAGCTCCGTGGACCAAAAATCAACACGAGATGAGAGGTTAGTCCCTGGCTTCGACTCCAGAGGAATACCACCTTACCACAAGCACCTCAAGAGGAGGCTTCTCTCAGCTCTAGGTATGTGAGAGGGACCCTGAGTTTGTGGCCTAAAGTGGAATGGACACCGCGATGCCCTGACTCGAAAGAAGGCCGGATATGCCTGCAGTGACTTGAATGCAGGCTAGTCTTGCATCTCCCAAGACGAAAGGATGTCTGAATCCCCTGTGGAGACCACAGAGAAAGACCTAGTTCCCCACCTCATCGCGACCGGAGGCCTCACATCCTTTGAAATCTCCAGAGGGACGCGGAGATCAGTGCCTCCAAAGGAGACGATACCTGACTCCTCGTGATACTTGATAGGAGTCCCAGGATTCCTGTAGCACGTGGAAAGGGACTCTTGGTTTCCCGGCTCACCCGGAGAGGCGTCCCAATTGCCCTGCCAAGCCTCGAGGAGAATCCTGAGTTGTCCCTCGCAACTAGGCAGGAGTCCTGACGTCGCTGAACAAACACGTGTGTGGAAGGGCCATCCCTGTCGTAACTCGAGAATATACCCCAGGTTCCCGCCGCAACTCGAGAAAAACCATGAGCCTTCCCCCTCGCCGCGAGATGAGGCCCGATTCCCCTGCACTGCGTGCAGAGCAATGCCGTGTTGCACATCACACAGGAAAGGAGCCTTGATTTCCTTGATGGCACTCCAGGGAAAGCCCAAGAACACTGTTTCAAGGCGAGAGGGATCCTGATGTCACTGGAGCAACACGAAAGAGCTCCGTGGACCAAAAATCAACTCGAGATGAGAGGTTAGTCCCTTTCTTCGGCTCCAGAGGAATACCACCTTACCACAAGCACCTCAAGAGGAGGCTTCTCTCAGCTCTAGGTATGTGAGAGGGACCCTGAGTTTGCGGTCTCAAATGGAAGGGACTCCGCGATGCCCTGACTCGAAATAAGGCCGAATATGCCTGCAGTGACTTGAATGCAGGCTCGTCTTGCATCTGCCAAGACGAAAGGATGTCTGAATCCCCTGTGGAGACCACAGAGAAAGACCTAGTTCCCTACCTGATCGCGACCGTAGGCCTCACATCCTTTGAAACCTCCAGAGGGACGCGGAGATCAGTGCCTCCAAATGAGACGATGCCTGACTCCTCCTGAAACTTGAAAGGAGTCCCAGGATTCCTGTGGCACGTGGAAAGGGACCCTTGGTCTCCCGCCTCAGCTGGAGAGGCGTCCCAATTGCCCAGCCAAGCCTCGAGGAGAATCCCGAGTTGTCCCTCGCAACCAGGCAGGAGTCCTGACGTCGCTGAACAAACACGTGTGTGGAAGGGCCATCCCCGTCGTAACTCGAGAATATACCCCAGGTTCCCGCCGCAACTCGAGAAAAACCATGAGTCTTCCCCCTCGCCGCGAGATGAGGCCCAATTCCCCTGCACTGCGTGCAGAGCAATTCCGTGTTGCACATCACACAGGAAAGGAGCCTTGATTTCCTTGATGGCACTCCAGAGAAAGCCCAAGAACACTGTTTCAAGGCTAGAGGGATCCTGAGGTCACGGTAGCAACACGAAAGAGCTCCGTGGACCAAAAATCAACTCGAGATGAGAGGTTAGTCCCTGGCTTCGACTCCAGAGGAATACCACCTTACCACAAGCACCTCAAGAGGAGGCTTCTCTCAGCTCTAGGTATGTGAGAGGGACCCTGAGTTTGCGGTCTCAAGTGGAATGGACACCGCGATGCCCTGACTCGAAAGAAGGCCAGATATGCCTGCAGTGACTTGAATGCAGGCTCGTCTTGCATCTCCCAAGACGAAAGGATGTCTGAATCCCCTGTGGAGACCACAGAGAAAGACCTAGTTCCCCACCTCATCGCGACCGGAGGCCTCACATTCTTTGAAAATTCCAGAGGGACGCGAAGATCAGTGCCTCCAAAGGAGAGGATGCCTGACTCCTCGTGAAACTTGATAGGAGTCCCAGGATTCCTGTGGCACGTGGAAAGGGACACTTGGTCTCCCGCCTCAGCTGGAGAGGCGTCCCAAATGCCCTGCCAAGCCTCGAGGAGAATCCCGAGTTGTCCTTCGCAATTAGGCAGCAGTCCTAACGTCTCTGAACAAACACGTGTGTGGAAGTGCCATCCCTGTCGTAACTTGGGAATATACCCCAGGTTCCCGCCGCAACTCGAGAAAAACCATGAGACTTCCCCCTCGCTGCGAGATGAGGCCCGATTCCCCTGCACTGCGTGTAGAGCAATGCCGTGTTGCACATCACACAGGAAAGGAGCCTTGATTTCCTTGATGGCACTCCAGAGAAAGCCCAAGAACACTGTTTCAAGGCTAGAGGGATCCTGAGGTCACTGTAGCAACACAAAAGAGCTCCTTGGACCAAAAATCAACTCGAGATGAGAGGTTAGTCCCTTTCTTCGGCTCCAGAGGAATACCACCTTACCACAAGCACCTCAAGAGGAGGCTTCTCTCAGCTCTAGGTATGTGAGAGGGACCCTGAGTTTGCGGCCTCAAGTGGAAGGGACACCGCGAAGCCTTGACTCGAATTAAGGCCGGATATCCCTGCAGTGACTTGAATGCAGGCTCGTCTTGCATCTCCCAAGACGAAAGGATGTCTGAATCCCCTGTGGAGACCACAGAGAAAGACCTAGTTCCCCACCTCATCGCGACCGGAGGCCTCACATCCTTTGAAAATTCCAGAGGAACGCAGAGATCAGTGCCTCCAAAGGAGACGATGCCTGACTCCTCGTGAAACTTGATAGGAGTCCCAGGATTCCTGTGGCACGTGGAAAGGGACCCTTGGTCTCCCGCCTCAGCTGGAGAGGCGTCCCACTTGCCCTGCCAAGCCTCGAGGAGAATCCCGAGTTGTCCCTCGCAACCAGGCAGGAGTCCTGACGTCGCTGAACAAACACGTGGGTGGAAGGGCCATCCCCGTCGTAACTCGATAATATAACCCAGGTTCCCGCCGCAACTCGAGAAAAACCATGAGACTTCCCCCTCGCCGTGATATGAGGCCCGATTCCCCTGCACTGCGTGCAGAGCAATGCCGTGTTGCACATCACACAGGAAAGGAGCCTTGATTTCCTTGATGGCACTCCAGAGAAAGCCCAAGAACCGTGTTTCAAGGCTAGAGGGATCCTGAGGTCTCTGTAGCAACAAGAAAGAGCTCCGTGGACCACAAATCAACTCAAGATGAGAGGTTAGTCCCTGGCTTCAACTCCAGAGGAATACCACCTTACCACAAGCACCTCAAGAGGAGGCTTCTCTCAGCTCTAGGTATGTGAGAGGGACCCTGAGTTTGCGGCCTCAAGTGGAATGGACACCGCGATGCCCTGACTCGAAATAAGGCCGGATTTCCCTGCAGTGACTTGAATGCAGGCTCGTCTTGCATCTCCCAGGACGAAAGGATGTCTGAATCCCCTGTGGAGACCACAGAGAAAGACCTAGTTCCCCAAATCATCGCGACCGGAGGCCTCACATCCTTTGAAAACTCCAGAGGGACTCGGAGATCAGTGCCTCCAAAGGAGACGATGCTTGACTCCTCGTGAAACTTGATAGGAGTCCCAGGATTCCTGTGGCACGTGGAAAGGGACACTTGGTCTCCCGCCTCAGCTGGAGAGGCGTCCCAATTGCCCTGCCAAGCCTCGGGGAGAATCCCGATTTGTCCCTCCCAACTAGGCAGGAGTCCTGAGGTCACTGAACAAACACGTGTGTGGAAGGGCCATCCCCGTCGTAACTCGAGAATATACCCCAGGTTCCCGCCGCAACTCGAGAAAAACCATGAGACTTCCCCCTCGCCGCGAGATGAGGCCTGATTCCCCTGCACTGCGTGCAGAGCAATGCCGTGTTGCACATCACACAGGAAAGGAGCCTTGATTTTCTTGATGGCACTCCAGAGAAAGCCCAAGAACACTCTTTCAAGGCTAGAGGGATCCTGAGGTCACTGGAGCAACACGAAAGAGCTCCGTGGACCAAAAGTCAACTCGAGATGAGAGGTTAGTCCCTGGCTTCGACTCCAGAAGAATACCACCTTACCACAAGCACCTCAAGAGGAGGCTTCTCTCAGCTCTAGGTATGTGAGAGGGAGCCTGAGTTTGCGGCCTCAAGTGGAAGGGACACCGCGATGCCCTGACTCGAAATAAGGCCGGATATCCCTGCAGTGACTTGAATGCAGGCTCGTCTTGCATCTCCCAAGACGAAAGGATGTCTGAATCCCCTGTGGAGACCACAGAGAAAGACCTAGTTCCCCACCTCATCGCGACCGGAGGCCTCACATCCTTTGAAAATTCCAGAGGGACGCGGAGATCAGTGCCTCCAAAGGAGACGATGCCTGACTCCTCGTGAAACTTGATAGGAGTCCCAGGATTCCTGTGGCACGTGCAAAGGGACCCTTGGTCTCCCGCCTCAGCTGGAGAGGCGTCCCAATTGCATTGCCAAGCCTCCAGGAGAATCCCGAGTTGTCCCTCGCAACTAGGCAGGAATCCTGACGTCGCTGAACAAACACGTGTGTGGAAGGGCCATCCCCGTCGTAACTCGAGAATATACCCCAGGTTTCCGCCGCAACTTGAGAAAAACCATGAGACTTCCCCCTCGCCGCGCGATGAGGCCTGATTCCCCTGCACTGCGTGCAGAGCAATGACGTGCTGCACATCACACAGGAAACGAGCCTTGATTTCCTTGATGGCACTCCAGAGAAAGCCCAAGAACACTGTTTCAAGGCTAGAGGGATCCTGAGGTCACTGTAGCAACACGAAAGAGCTCCGTGGACCAAAAATCAACACGAGATGAGAGGTTAGTCCCTGGCTTCGACTCCAGAGGAATACCACCTTACCACAAGCACCTCAAGAGGTGGCTTCTCTCAGCTCTAGGTATGTGAGAGGGACCGTGAGTTTGTGGCCTAAAGTGGAATGGACACCGCGATGCCCTGACTCGAAATAAGGCCGGATATGCTTGCAGTTCCTTGAATGCAGGCTCGTCTTGCATCTCCCAAGATGAAAGGATGTCTGAATCCCGTGTGCATACCACAGAGAAAGACCTAGTTCCACACCTCATCGCGACCGGAGGGCTCACATCCTTGGAAAACTCCAGAGGGATGCGGAGATCAGTGCCTCCAAAGAAGACGATGCCTGACTCCTTGTGAAACTTGATAGGAGTCCCAGGATTCCTGTGGCATGTGGAAAGGGACCCTTGGTCTCCCGCCTCAGCTGGAGAGGCGTCCCAATTGCCCTGCCAAGCCTCGAGGAGAATCCCGAGTTGTCCCTCGCAACTAGGCAGGAGTCCTGACGTCGCTGAAAAAACACCTGTGTGGAAGGGCCATCCCCGTCGTAACTCGAGAATATACCTTAGGTTCCCGCCGCAACTCTAGAAAAACCATGAGACTTCCCCCTCGCCACGAGATGAGGCCCGATTCCCCTGCACTGCGTGCAGAGCAATGCTGTGTTGCACATCACACAGGAAAGGAGCCTTGATTACCTTGATGGCACTCCACAGAAAGCCCAAGAACACTGTTTCAAGGCTAGAGGGATCCTGAAGTCACTGTAGCAACACGAAAGAGCTCCGTGGACCAAAAATCAACTCGAGATGAGAGGTTAGTCCCTGGCTTCCACTCCAGAGGAATACCACCTTACCACAAGCACCTCAAGAGGAGGCTTCTCTCAGCTCTAGGTATATGAGAGGGAGCCTGAGTTTGCGGCCTCAAGTGGAATGGACACCGCGATGCCCTGACTCGAAAGAAGGCCGGATATCCCTGCAGTGACTTGAATGCAGGCTCGTCTTGCATCTCCCAAGACAAAAGGATGTCTGAATCCCCTGTGGAGACCACAGAGAAAGAACTAGTTCCCCACCTCATCGTGACCGGAGGCCGCACATCCTTTGAAAACTCCAGAGGGACGCGGAGATCAGTGCCTCCAAAGGAGACGATGCCTGACTCCTCGTGAAAATTGATAGGAGACCCAGGATTCCTGTGGCACGTGGAAAGGGACCCTTGGTCTCCCGGCTCAGCTGGAGAGGCGTCCCAATTGCCCTGCCAAGCCTCGAGGAGAATCCCGAGTTGTCCCTCGCAACTAGGCAGGAATCCTGACGTCGCTGAACAAACACGTGTGTGGAAGGGCCATCCCCATCGTAACTCGAGAATATACCCCAGGTTCCCGCCGCAACTCGAGAAAAACCATGAGACTTCCCCCTCGCCGCGAGATGAGGCCCGATTCCCCTGCACTGCGTGCAGAGCAATGCCGTGTTGCACATCACACAGGAAAGGAGCCTTGATTTCCTTGATGGCACTCCAGGGAAAGCCCAAGAACACTGTTTCAAGGCTAGAGGGATCCTGATGTCACTGTAGCAACACGAAAGAGCTCCGTGGACCAAAAATCAACTCGAGATGAGAGGTTAGTCCCTGGCTGCGACTCCAGAGGAATACCACCTTACCACAAGCACCTCAAGAGGAGGCTTCTCTCAGCTTTAGGTATGTGAGAGGGACCCTGAGTTTGTGGCCTAAAGTGGAATGGACACCGCGATGCCCTGACTCGAAATAAGGCCGGATATGCTTGCAGTGACTTGAATGCAGGCTCGTCTTGCATCTCCCAAGATGAAAGGATGTCTGAATCCCCTGTGGAGACAACAGAGAAAGACCTAGTTCCCCACCTCATCGCGACCGGAGGCCTCACATCCTTGGAAAACTCCAGAGGGACGCGGAGATCAGTGCCTCCAAAGGAGACGATACCTGACTCCTCGTGAAACTTGATAGGAGTCCCAGGGTTCCTGTGGCACGTGGAAAGGGACCCTTGGTCTCCCGCCTCAGCTGGAGAGGCGTCCCAATTGCCCTGCCAAGCCTCGAGGAGAATCCCGAGTTGTCCCTCGCAACTAGGCAGGAGTCCTGACGTCGCTGAAAAAACACCTGTGTGGAAGGGCCATCCCCGTCATAACTCGAGAATATACCTTAGGTTCCCGCCGCAACTCGAGAAAAACCATGAGACTTCCCCCTCGCCGTGAGATGAGGCCAGATTACCCTGCACTGCATGCAGAGCAATGACGTGCTGCACATCACACAGGAAAGGAGCCTTGATTTCCTTGATGGTACTCCAGAGAAAGCCCAAGAACACTGTTTCAAGGCTAGAGGGATCGTGAGGTCACAGTAGCAACACGAAAGAGCTCCGTGGACCAAAAATCAACACGAGATGAGAGGTTAGTCCCTGGCTTCGACTCCAGAGGAATACCACCTTACCACAAGCACCTCAAGAGGAGGCTTCTCTCAGCTCTAGGTATGTGAGAGGGACCCTGAGTTTGTGGCCTAAAGTGGAATGGACACCGCGATGCCCTGACTCGAAAGAAGGCCGGATATGCCTGCAGTGACTTGAATGCAGGCTAGTCTTGCATCTCCCAAGACGAAAGGATGTCTGAATCCCCTGTGGAGACCACAGAGAAAGACCTAGTTCCCCACCTCATCGCGACCGGAGGCCTCACATCCTTTGAAATCTCCAGAGGGACGCGGAGATCAGTGCCTCCAAAGGAGACGATACCTGACTCCTCGTGATACTTGATAGGAGTCCCAGGATTCCTGTAGCACGTGGAAAGGGACTCTTGGTTTCCCGGCTCACCCGGAGAGGCGTCCCAATTGCCCTGCCAAGCCTCGAGGAGAATCCTGAGTTGTCCCTCGCAACTAGGCAGGAGTCCTGACGTCGCTGAACAAACACGTGTGTGGAAGGGCCATCCCTGTCGTAACTCGAGAATATACCCCAGGTTCCCGCCGCAACTCGAGAAAAACCATGAGCCTTCCCCCTCGCCGCGAGATGAGGCCCGATTCCCCTGCACTGCGTGCAGAGCAATGCCGTGTTGCACATCACACAGGATAGGAGCCTTGATTTCCTTGATGGCACTCCAGGGAAAGCCCAAGAACACTGTTTCAAGGCGAGAGGGATCCTGATGTCACTGGAGCAACACGAAAGAGCTCCGTGGACCAAAAATCAACTCGAGATGAGAGGTTAGTCCCTTTCTTCGGCTCCAGAGGAATACCACCTTACCACAAGCACCTCAAGAGGAGGCTTCTCTCAGCTCTAGGTATGTGAGAGGGACCCTGAGTTTGCGGTCTCAAATGGAAGGGACTCCGCGATGCCCTGACTCGAAATAAGGCCGAATATGCCTGCAGTGACTTGAATGCAGGCTCGTCTTGCATCTGCCAAGACGAAAGGATGTCTGAATCCCCTGTGGAGACCACAGAGAAAGACCTAGTTCCCTACCTGATCGCGACCGTAGGCCTCACATCCTTTGAAACCTCCAGAGGGACGCGGAGATCAGTGCCTCCAAATGAGACGATGCCTGACTCCTCCTGAAACTTGAAAGGAGTCCCAGGATTCCTGTGGCACGTGGAAAGGGACCCTTGGTCTCCCGCCTCAGCTGGAGAGGCGTCCCAATTGCCCAGCCAAGCCTCGAGGAGAATCCCGAGTTGTCCCTCGCAACCAGGCAGGAGTCCTGACGTCGCTGAACAAACACGTGTGTGGAAGGGCCATCCCCGTCGTAACTCGAGAATATACCCCAGGTTCCCGCCGCAACTCGAGAAAAACCATGAGTCTTCCCCCTCGCCGCGAGATGAGGCCCAATTCCCCTGCACTGCGTGCAGAGCAATTCCGTGTTGCACATCACACAGGAAAGGAGCCTTGATTTCCTTGATGGCACTCCAGAGAAAGCCCAAGAACACTGTTTCAAGGCTAGAGGGATCCTGAGGTCACGGTAGCAACACGAAAGAGCTCCGTGGACCAAAAATCAACTCGAGATGAGAGGTTAGTCCCTGGCTTCGACTCCAGAGGAATACCACCTTACCACAAGCACCTCAAGAGGAGGCTTCTCTCAGCTCTAGGTATGTGAGAGGGACCCTGAGTTTGCGGCCTCAAGTGGAATGGACATCGCGATGCCCTGACTCGAAAGAAGGCCAGATATGCCTGCAGTGACTTGAATGCAGGCTCGTCTTGCATCTCCCAAGACGAAAGGATGTCTGAATCCCCTGTGGAGACCACAGAGAAAGACCTAGTTCCCCACCTCATCGCGACCGGAGGCCTCACATTCTTTGAAAATTCCAGAGGGACGCGAAGATCAGTGCCTCCAAAGGAGAGGATGCCTGACTCCTCGTGAAACTTGATAGGAGTCCCAGGATTCCTGTGGCACGTGGAAAGGGACACTTGGTCTCCCGCCTCAGCTGGAGAGGCGTCCCAAATGCCCTGCCAAGCCTCGAGGAGAATCCCGAGTTGTCCTTCGCAATTAGGCAGCAGTCCTAACGTCTCTGAACAAACACGTGTGTGGAAGTGCCATCCCTGTCGTAACTTGGGAATATACCCCAGGTTCCCGCCGCAACTCGAGAAAAACCATGAGACTTCCCCCTCGCTGCGAGATGAGGCCCGATTCCCCTGCACTGCGTGTAGAGCAATGCCGTGTTGCACATCACACAGGAAAGGAGCCTTGATTTCCTTGATGGCACTCCAGAGAAAGCCCAAGAACACTGTTTCAAGGCTAGAGGGATCCTGAGGTCACTGTAGCAACACAAAAGAGCTCCTTGGACCAAAAATCAACTCGAGATGAGAGGTTAGTCCCTTTCTTCGGCTCCAGAGGAATACCACCTTACCACAAGCACCTCAAGAGGAGGCTTCTCTCAGCTCTAGGTATGTGAGAGGGACCCTGAGTTTGCGGCCTCAAGTGGAAGGGACACCGCGAAGCCTTGACTCGAATTAAGGCCGGATATCCCTGCAGTGACTTGAATGCAGGCTCGTCTTGCATCTCCCAAGACGAAAGGATGTCTGAATCCCCTGTGGAGACCACAGAGAAAGACCTAGTTCCCCACCTCATCGCGACCGGAGGCCTCACATCCTTTGAAAATTCCAGAGGAACGCAGAGATCAGTGCCTCCAAAGGAGACGATGCCTGACTCCTCGTGAAACTTGATAGGAGTCCCAGGATTCCTGTGGCACGTGGAAAGGGACCCTTGGTCTCCCGCCTCAGCTGGAGAGGCGTCCCACTTGCCCTGCCAAGCCTCGAGGAGAATCCCGAGTTGTCCCTCGCAACCAGGCAGGAGTCCTGACGTCGCTGAACAAACACGTGGGTGGAAGGGCCATCCCCGTCGTAACTCGATAATATAACCCAGGTTCCCGCCGCAACTCGAGAAAAACCATGAGACTTCCCCCTCGCCGTGAGATGAGGCCCGATTCCCCTGCACTGCGTGCAGAGCAATGCCGTGTTGCACATCACACAGGAAAGGAGCCTTGATTTCCTTGATGGCACTCCAGAGAAAGCCCAAGAACCGTGTTTCAAGGCTAGAGGGATCCTGAGGTCTCTGTAGCAACAAGAAAGAGCTCCGTGGACCACAAATCAACTCAAGATGAGAGGTTAGTCCCTGGCTTCAACTCCAGAGGAATACCACCTTACCACAAGCACCTCAAGAGGAGGCTTCTCTCAGCTCTAGGTATGTGAGAGGGACCCTGAGTTTGCGGCCTCAAGTGGAATGGACACCGCGATGCCCTGACTCGAAATAAGGCCGGATTTCCCTGCAGTGACTTGAATGCAGGCTCGTCTTGCATCTCCCAGGACGAAAGGATGTCTGAATCCCCTGTGGAGACCACAGAGAAAGACCTAGTTCCCCAAATCATCGCGACCGGAGGCCTCACATCCTTTGAAAACTCCAGAGGGACTCGGAGATCAGTGCCTCCAAAGGAGACGATGCTTGACTCCTCGTGAAACTTGATAGGAGTCCCAGGATTCCTGTGGCACGTGGAAAGGGACACTTGGTCTCCCGCCTCAGCTGGAGAGGCGTCCCAATTGCCCTGCCAAGCCTCGGGGAGAATCCCGATTTGTCCCTCCCAACTAGGCAGGAGTCCTGAGGTCACTGAACAAACACGTGTGTGGAAGGGCCATCCCCGTCGTAACTCGAGAATATACCCCAGGTTCCCGCCGCAACTCGAGAAAAACCATGAGACTTCCCCCTCGCCGCGAGATGAGGCCTGATTCCCCTGCACTGCATGCAGAGCAATGCCGTGTTGCACATCACACAGGAAAGGAGCCTTGATTTTCTTGATGGCACTCCAGAGAAAGCCCAAGAACACTCTTTCAAGGCTAGAGGGATCCTGAGGTCACTGGAGCAACACGAAAGAGCTCCGTGGACCAAAAGTCAACTCGAGATGAGAGGTTAGTCCCTGGCTTCGACTCCAGAAGAATACCACCTTACCACAAGCACCTCAAGAGGTGGCTTCTCTCAGCTCTAGGTATGTGAGAGTGACCGTGAGTTTGTGGCCTAAAGTGGAATGGACACCGCGATGCCCTGACTCGAAATAAGGCCGGATATGCTTGCAGTTCCTTGAATGCAGGCTCGTCTTGCATCTCCCAAGATGAAAGGATGTCTGAATCCCGTGTGCATACCACAGAGAAAGACCTAGTTCCACACCTCATCGCGACCGGAGGGCTCACATCCTTGGAAAACTCCAGAGGGATGCGGAGATCAGTGCCTCCAAAGAAGACGATGCCTGACTCCTTGTGAAACTTGATAGGAGTCCCAGGATTCCTGTGGCATGTGGAAAGGGACCCTTGGTCTCCCGCCTCAGCTGGAGAGGCGTCCCAATTGCCCTGCCAAGCCTCGAGGAGAATCCCGAGTTGTCCCTCGCAACTAGGCAGGAGTCCTGACGTCGCTGAAAAAACACCTGTGTGGAAGGGCCATCCCCGTCGTAACTCGAGAATATACCTTAGGTTCCCGCCGCAACTCTAGAAAAACCATGAGACTTCCCCCTCGCCACGAGATGAGGCCCGATTCCCCTGCACTGCGTGCAGAGCAATGCTGTGTTGCACATCACACAGGAAAGGAGCCTTGATTACCTTGATGGCACTCCACAGAAAGCCCAAGAACACTGTTTCAAGGCTAGAGGGATCCTGAAGTCACTGTAGCAACACGAAAGAGCTCCGTGGACCAAAAATCAACTCGAGATGAGAGGTTAGTCCCTGGCTTCCACTCCAGAGGAATACCACCTTACCACAAGCACCTCAAGAGGAGGCTTCTCTCAGCTCTAGGTATATGAGAGGGAGCCTGAGTTTGCGGCCTCAAGTGGAATGGACACCGCGATGCCCTGACTCGAAAGAAGGCCGGATATCCCTGCAGTGACTTGAATGCAGGCTCGTCTTGCATCTCCCAAGACAAAAGGATGTCTGAATCCCCTGTGGAGACCACAGAGAAAGAACTAGTTCCCCACCTCATCGTGACCGGAGGCCGCACATCCTTTGAAAACTCCAGAGGGACGCGGAGATCAGTGCCTCCAAAGGAGACGATGCCTGACTCCTCGTGAAAATTGATAGGAGACCCAGGATTCCTGTGGCACGTGGAAAGGGACCCTTGGTCTCCCGGCTCAGCTGGAGAGGCGTCCCAATTGCCCTGCCAAGCCTCGAGGAGAATCCCGAGTTGTCCCTCGCAACTAGGCAGGAATCCTGACGTCGCTGAACAAACACGTGTGTGGAAGGGCCATCCCCATCGTAACTCGAGAATATACCCCAGGTTCCCGCCGCAACTCGAGAAAAACCATGAGACTTCCCCCTCGCCGCGAGATGAGGCCCGATTCCCCTGCACTGCGTGCAGAGCAATGCCGTGTTGCACATCACACAGGAAAGGAGCCTTGATTTCCTTGATGGCACTCCAGGGAAAGCCCAAGAACACTGTTTCAAGGCTAGAGGGATCCTGATGTCACTGTAGCAACACGAAAGAGCTCCGTGGACCAAAAATCAACTCGAGATGAGAGGTTAGTCCCTGGCTGCGACTCCAGAGGAATACCACCTTACCACAAGCACCTCAAGAGGAGGCTTCTCTCAGCTTTAGGTATGTGAGAGGGACCCTGAGTTTGTGGCCTAAAGTGGAATGGACACCGCGATGCCCTGACTCGAAACAAGGCCGGATATGCTTGCAGTGACTTGAATGCAGGCTCGTCTTGCATCTCCCAAGATGAAAGGATGTCTGAATCCCCTGTGGAGACAACAGAGAAAGACCTAGTTCCCCACCTCATCGCGACCGGAGGCCTCACATCCTTGGAAAACACCAGAGGGACGCGGAGATCAGTGCCTCCAAAGGAGACGATACCTGACTCCTCGTGAAACTTGATAGGAGTCCCAGGGTTCCTGTGGCACGTGGAAAGGGACCCTTGGTCTCCCGCCTCAGCTGGAGAGGCGTCCCAATTGCCCTGCCAAGCCTCGAGGAGAATCCCGAGTTGTCCCTCGCAACTAGGCAGGAGTCCTGACGTCGCTGAAAAAACACCTGTGTGGAAGGGCCATCCCCGTCGTAACTCGAGAATATACCTTAGGTTCCCGCCGCAACTCGAGAAAAACCATGAGACTTCCCCCTCGCCGTGAGATGAGGCCAGATTACCCTGCACTGCATGCAGAGCAATGACGTGCTGCACATCACACAGGAAAGGAGCCTTGATTTCCTTGATGGTACTCCAGAGAAAGCCCAAGAACACTGTTTCAAGGCTAGAGGGATCGTGAGGTCACAGTAGCAACACGAAAGAGCTCCGTGGACCAAAAATCAACACGAGATGAGAGGTTAGTCCCTGGCTTCGACTCCAGAGGAATACCACCTTACCACAAGCACCTCAAGAGGAGGCTTCTCTCAGCTCTAGGTATGTGAGAGGGACCCTGAGTTTGTGGCCTAAAGTGGAATGGACACCGCGATGCCCTGACTCGAAAGAAGGCCGGATATGCCTGCAGTGACTTGAATGCAGGCTAGTCTTGCATCTCCCAAGACGAAAGGATGTCTGAATCCCCTGTGGAGACCACAGAGAAAGACCTAGTTCCCCACCTCATCGCGACCGGAGGCCTCACATCCTTTGAAATCTCCAGAGGGACGCGGAGATCAGTGCCTCCAAAGGAGACGATACCTGACTCCTCGTGATACTTGATAGGAGTCCCAGGATTCCTGTAGCACGTGGAAAGGGACTCTTGGTTTCCCGGCTCACCCGGAGAGGCGTCCCAATTGCCCTGCCAAGCCTCGAGGAGAATCCTGAGTTGTCCCTCGCAACTAGGCAGGAGTCCTGACGTCGCTGAACAAACACGTGTGTGGAAGGGCCATCCCTGTCGTAACTCGAGAATATACCCCAGGTTCCCGCCGCAACTCGAGAAAAACCATGAGCCTTCCCCCTCGCCGCGAGATGAGGCCCGATTCCCCTGCACTGCGTGCAGAGCAATGCCGTGTTGCACATCACACAGGATAGGAGCCTTGATTTCCTTGATGGCACTCCAGGGAAAGCCCAAGAACACTGTTTCAAGGCGAGAGGGATCCTGATGTCACTGGAGCAACACGAAAGAGCTCCGTGGACCAAAAATCAACTCGAGATGAGAGGTTAGTCCCTTTCTTCGGCTCCAGAGGAATACCACCTTACCACAAGCACCTCAAGAGGAGGCTTCTCTCAGCTCTAGGTATGTGAGAGGGACCCTGAGTTTGCGGTCTCAAATGGAAGGGACTCCGCGATGCCCTGACTCGAAATAAGGCCGAATATGCCTGCAGTGACTTGAATGCAGGCTCGTCTTGCATCTGCCAAGACGAAAGGATGTCTGAATCCCCTGTGGAGACCACAGAGAAAGACCTAGTTCCCTACCTGATCGCGACCGTAGGCCTCACATCCTTTGAAACCTCCAGAGGGACGCGGAGATCAGTGCCTCCAAATGAGACGATGCCTGACTCCTCCTGAAACTTGAAAGGAGTCCCAGGATTCCTGTGGCACGTGGAAAGGGACCCTTGGTCTCCCGCCTCAGCTGGAGAGGCGTCCCAATTGCCCAGCCAAGCCTCGAGGAGAATCCCGAGTTGTCCCTCGCAACCAGGCAGGAGTCCTGACGTCGCTGAACAAACACGTGTGTGGAAGGGCCATCCCCGTCGTAACTCGAGAATATACCCCAGGTTCCCGCCGCAACTCGAGAAAAACCATGAGTCTTCCCCCTCGCCGCGAGATGAGGCCCAATTCCCCTGCACTGCGTGCAGAGCAATTCCGTGTTGCACATCACACAGGAAAGGAGCCTTGATTTCCTTGATGGCACTCCAGAGAAAGCCCAAGAACACTGTTTCAAGGCTAGAGGGATCCTGAGGTCACGGTAGCAACACGAAAGAGCTCCGTGGACCAAAAATCAACTCGAGATGAGAGGTTAGTCCCTGGCTTCGACTCCAGAGGAATACCACCTTACCACAAGCACCTCAAGAGGAGGCTTCTCTCAGCTCTAGGTATGTGAGAGGGACCCTGAGTTTGCGGCCTCAAGTGGAATGGACATCGCGATGCCCTGACTCGAAAGAAGGCCAGATATGCCTGCAGTGACTTGAATGCAGGCTCGTCTTGCATCTCCCAAGACGAAAGGATGTCTGAATCCCCTGTGGAGACCACAGAGAAAGACCTAGTTCCCCACCTCATCGCGACCGGAGGCCTCACATTCTTTGAAAATTCCAGAGGGACGCGAAGATCAGTGCCTCCAAAGGAGAGGATGCCTGACTCCTCGTGAAACTTGATAGGAGTCCCAGGATTCCTGTGGCACGTGGAAAGGGACACTTGGTCTCCCGCCTCAGCTGGAGAGGCGTCCCAAATGCCCTGCCAAGCCTCGAGGAGAATCCCGAGTTGTCCTTCGCAATTAGGCAGCAGTCCTAACGTCTCTGAACAAACACGTGTGTGGAAGTGCCATCCCTGTCGTAACTTGGGAATATACCCCAGGTTCCCGCCGCAACTCGAGAAAAACCATGAGACTTCCCCCTCGCTGCGAGATGAGGCCCGATTCCCCTGCACTGCGTGTAGAGCAATGCCGTGTTGCACATCACACAGGAAAGGAGCCTTGATTTCCTTGATGGCACTCCAGAGAAAGCCCAAGAACACTGTTTCAAGGCTAGAGGGATCCTGAGGTCACTGTAGCAACACAAAAGAGCTCCTTGGACCAAAAATCAACTCGAGATGAGAGGTTAGTCCCTTTCTTCGGCTCCAGAGGAATACCACCTTACCACAAGCACCTCAAGAGGAGGCTTCTCTCAGCTCTAGGTATGTGAGAGGGACCCTGAGTTTGCGGCCTCAAGTGGAAGGGACACCGCGAAGCCTTGACTCGAATTAAGGCCGGATATCCCTGCAGTGACTTGAATGCAGGCTCGTCTTGCATCTCCCAAGACGAAAGGATGTCTGAATCCCCTGTGGAGACCACAGAGAAAGACCTAGTTCCCCACCTCATCGCGACCGGAGGCCTCACATCCTTTGAAAATTCCAGAGGAACGCAGAGATCAGTGCCTCCAAAGGAGACGATGCCTGACTCCTCGTGAAACTTGATAGGAGTCCCAGGATTCCTGTGGCACGTGGAAAGGGACCCTTGGTCTCCCGCCTCAGCTGGAGAGGCGTCCCACTTGCCCTGCCAAGCCTCGAGGAGAATCCCGAGTTGTCCCTCGCAACCAGGCAGGAGTCCTGACGTCGCTGAACAAACACGTGGGTGGAAGGGCCATCCCCGTCGTAACTCGATAATATAACCCAGGTTCCCGCCGCAACTCGAGAAAAACCATGAGACTTCCCCCTCGCCGTGAGATGAGGCCCGATTCCCCTGCACTGCGTGCAGAGCAATGCCGTGTTGCACATCACACAGGAAAGGAGCCTTGATTTCCTTGATGGCACTCCAGAGAAAGCCCAAGAACCGTGTTTCAAGGCTAGAGGGATCCTGAGGTCTCTGTAGCAACAAGAAAGAGCTCCGTGGACCACAAATCAACTCAAGATGAGAGGTTAGTCCCTGGCTTCAACTCCAGAGGAATACCACCTTACCACAAGCACCTCAAGAGGAGGCTTCTCTCAGCTCTAGGTATGTGAGAGGGACCCTGAGTTTGCGGCCTCAAGTGGAATGGACACCGCGATGCCCTGACTCGAAATAAGGCCGGATTTCCCTGCAGTGACTTGAATGCAGGCTCGTCTTGCATCTCCCAGGACGAAAGGATGTCTGAATCCCCTGTGGAGACCACAGAGAAAGACCTAGTTCCCCAAATCATCGCGACCGGAGGCCTCACATCCTTTGAAAACTCCAGAGGGACTCGGAGATCAGTGCCTCCAAAGGAGACGATGCTTGACTCCTCGTGAAACTTGATAGGAGTCCCAGGATTCCTGTGGCACGTGGAAAGGGACACTTGGTCTCCCGCCTCAGCTGGAGAGGCGTCCCAATTGCCCTGCCAAGCCTCGGGGAGAATCCCGATTTGTCCCTCCCAACTAGGCAGGAGTCCTGAGGTCACTGAACAAACACGTGTGTGGAAGGGCCATCCCCGTCGTAACTCGAGAATATACCCCAGGTTCCCGCCGCAACTCGAGAAAAACCATGAGACTTCCCCCTCGCCGCGAGATGAGGCCTGATTCCCCTGCACTGCATGCAGAGCAATGCCGTGTTGCACATCACACAGGAAAGGAGCCTTGATTTTCTTGATGGCACTCCAGAGAAAGCCCAAGAACACTCTTTCAAGGCTAGAGGGATCCTGAGGTCACTGGAGCAACACGAAAGAGCTCCGTGGACCAAAAGTCAACTCGAGATGAGAGGTTAGTCCCTGGCTTCGACTCCAGAAGAATACCACCTTACCACAAGCACCTCAAGAGGAGGCTTCTCTCAGCTCTAGGTATGTGAGAGGGAGCCTGAGTTTGCGGCCTCAAGTGGAAGGGACACCGCGATGCCCTGACTCGAAATAAGGCCGGATATCCCTGCAGTGACTTGAATGCAGGCTCGTCTTGCATCTCCCAAGACGAAAGGATGTCTGAATCCCCTGTGGAGACCACAGAGAAAGACCTAGTTCCCCACCTCATCGCGACCGGAGGCCTCACATCCTTTGAAAATTCCAGAGGGACGCGGAGATCAGTGCCTCCAAAGGAGACGATGCCTGACTCCTCGTGAAACTTGATAGGAGTCCCAGGATTCCTGTGGCACGTGGAAAGGGACACTTGGTCTCCCGCCTCAGCTGGGGAGGCGTCCCAATTGCCCTGCAAAGCCTCGAGGAGAATCCCGAGTTGTCCCTTGCAACTAGGCAGGAGTCCTGACGTCGCTGAATAAACACGTGTGTGGAAGGGCCATCCTCGTGGTAACTCGAGAATATACCCCAGGTTCCCGCCGCAACTCCAGAAAAATCATGAGCCTTCCCCATCGCCGCGAGATGAGGCCCGATTCCCCTACACTACATGCAGAGCAATGCCGTGTTGCACATCACACAGGAAAGGAGCCTTGATTTCCTTGATGGCACTCCAGAGAAAGCCCAAGAACACTGTTTCAAGGCTAGAGGGATCCTGAGGTCACTGTAGCAACACGAAAGAGCTCCGTGGACCAAAAATCAACTCGAGATGAGAGGTTAGTCTCTGGCTTCGACTCCAGAGGAATACCACCTTACCACAAGCACCTCAAGAGGAGGCTTCTCTCAGCTCTAGGTATGTGAGAGGGACCCTGAGTTTGCAGCCTCAAGTGGAATGGACACCGCGATGCCCTGACTCGAAATAAGGCCGGATATCCCTGCAGTGACTTGAATGCAGGCTCGTCTTGCATTTCCCAAGACGAAAGGATGTCTGAATCCCCTGTGGAGACCACAGAGAATGACTGGTTCCCTAGCTCATCGCGACTGGAGGCCTCACATCATTTGAAAACTCCAGAGGGATGCGGAGATCAGTGCCTCCAAAGGAGACGATGCCTGACTCCTCGTGAAACTTGATAGGAGAACCAGGATTCCTGTGGCACGTGGATGGGATCCTTGGTTTCCCGCCTCAGCTGGAAAGGCGTCCCAATTACCCTGCCAAGCCGCGAGGAGAATCCCGAGTTGTCCCTCCTCACTAGGCAGGAGTCCTGACGTCGCTGAACAAACACCTGTGTGGAAGGGCCATCCCCGTCGTAACTCGAGAATATACCCCAGGTTCCCACCGCAACTCGAGAAAAACCATGAGACTTCCCCCTCGCCACGAGAAGAGGCCCGATTCCCCTGCACTGCGTGCAGAGCAATGCTGTGTTGCACATCACACAGGAAAGGAGCCTTGATTTCCTTGATGGCACTCCAGAGAAAGCCCAAGAACACTGTTTCAAGGCTAGAGGGATCCTGAGGTCACTGTAGCAACACGAAAGAGCTCCGTGGACCAAAAATCAACTCGAGATGAGAGGTTAGTCCCTGGCTTCGACTCCAGAGGAATACCACCTTACCACAAGCACCTCAAGAGGAGGCTTCTCTCAGCTCTAGGTATGTGAGAGGGACCCTGAGTTTGCGGCCTCAAGTGGAATGGACACCGCGATGCCCTGACTCGAAATAAGGCCGGATATGCCTGCAGTGACTTGAATGAAGGCTCGTCTTGCATCTCCCAAGACGAAAGGATGTCTGAATCCCCTGTGGAGACACCAGAGAAAGACCTAGTTCCCTACCTCATCGCGACCGGAGGCCTCACATCCTTTGAAACCTCCAGAGGGACGCGTAGATCAGTGCCTCCAAAGGAGACGATGCCTGACTCCTCGTGAAACTTGATAGGAGTCCCAGGATTCCTGTGGCACGTGGAAAGGGACCCTTGGTCTCCCGCCTTCAGCTGGAGAGGCGTCCCAATTGCTCTGCCAAGCCTCGAGAGAATCCCGAGTTGTCCCTCGCAACTAGGCAGGGGTCCTGACGTCACTGAACAAACACGTGTGTGGAAGGGCCATCCCCGTCGTAACTCGAGAATATACCCCAGCTTCCCGCCGCAACTCGAGAAAAACCATGAGACTTCCCACTAACCGCGAGATGAGGCCCGATTCTCCTGCACTGCGTGCAGAGCAATGCCGTGTTGCACATCACACAGGAAAGGAGATTTGATTTCCTTGATGGCACTCCAGAGAATCCCCAAGAACACTGTTTCAAGGCTAGAGGGATCCTGAGGTCACTGTAGCAACACGAAAGACCTCCCTGGACCACAAATCAACTCGAGATGTGAGGTTAATCCTTGGCTTCGACTCCAGAGGAATACCACCTTACCACAAGCACCTCAAGAGGAGGCTTCTCTCAGCTCTATGTATGTAAGAGGGACCCTGAGTTTGTGGCCTCAAGAGGAATGGACACCGTGATTCCCTGACTCGAAATAAGGCCGGATATCCCTGCAGTGACTTGAATGCAGGCTCGTCTTGCATCTCCCAAGACGAAAGGATGTCTGAATCCCCTGTGGAGACCACAGAGAAAGACCTAGTTCCCCACCTCATCGCGACCGGAGGCCTCATATCCTTTGAAAACTCCAGAGGGACGCGGAGATCAGTGCCTCCAAAGGAGACGATGCCTGACTCCTCGTGAAACTTGATAGGAGTCCCAGGATTCCTGTGGCATGTGAAAAGGGACCCTTGGTCTCCCGCCTCAGCTGGAGAGGCGTCCCAATTGCCCTGCCAAGCCTGGAGGAGAATCCCGATTTGTCCCTCGCAACTAGGCAGGAGTCCTGACGTCGCTGAACAAACACGTGTGTGGAAGGGCCATCCCCGTCGTAACTCGAGAATATACCTTAGGTTCCCGCCGCAACTCGAGAAAAACCTTGAGACTTCCCCCTCGCCGCGAGAGGAGGCCCGATTCCCCTGACTGCGTGCAAAGCAATGCCGTGTTGCACATCACACAGGAAAGGAGCCTTGATTTCCTTGATGGCACTTCAGAGAAACCCCAAGAGTACTGTTTCAAGGCTAGAGGGATCCTGAGGTCACTGTAGCAACACGAAAGAGCTCCGTGGACCAAAAATCAACTCGAGATGAGAGGTTAGTCCCTGGCTTCAACTCCAGAGAAATACCACCTTACCACAAGCACCTCAAGAGGAGGCTTCTCTCAGCTCTAGGTATGTGAGAGGGACCCTGAGTTTGCGGCCTCAAGTGGAAGGGACACCGCGAAGCCTTGACTCGAATTAAGGCCGGATATCGCTGCAGTGACTTGAATGCAGGGTCGTCTTGCATCTCCCAAGATGAAAGGATGTCTGAATCCCCTGTGGAGACCACAGAGAAAGACCTAGTTCCCCACCTCATCGCGACCGGAGGCCTCACATCCTTTGAAAATTCCAGAGGGACGCGGAGATCAGTGCCTCCAAAGGAGACGATGCCTGATTCCTCGTGAAACTTGATAGGAGTCCCAGGATTCCTGTGGCACGTGGAAAGGGACCCTTGGTCTCCCGCCTCAGCTGGAGAGGCGTCCCAATTGCCCTGCCAAGCCTCGAGGAGAATCCCGAGTTGTCCCTCGCAACTAGGCAGGAGTCCTGACGTCGCTGAACAAACACGTGTGTGGAAGGGCCATCCTCGTGGTAACTCGAGAATATACCCCAGGTTCCCGCCGCAACTCCAGAAAAACCATGAGCCTTCCCCATCGCCGCGAGATGAGGCCCGATTCCCCTACACTACATGCAGAGCAATGCCGTGTTGCACATCACACAGGAAAGGAGCCTTGATTTCCTTGATGGCACTCCAGAGAAAGCCCAAGAACACTGTTTCAAGGCTAGAGGGATCCTGAGGTCACTGTAGCAACACGAAACAGCTCCGTGGACCAAAAATCAACTCGAGATGAAAGGTTAGTCTCTGGCTTCGACTCCAGAGGAATACCACCTTACCACAAGTACTTCAAGAGGAGGCTTCTCTCAGCTCTAGGTATGTGAGAGGGACCCTGAGTTTGCAGCCTCAAGTGGAATGGACACCGTGATGCCCTGACTCGAAATAAGGCCGGATATCCCTGCAGTGACTTGAATGCAGGCTCGTCTTTCATCTCCCAAGACGAAAGAATGTCTGAATCCCCTGTGGAGACCACAGAGAATGACTGGCTCCCTACCTCATCGCGACTGGAGGCCTCACATCATTTGAAAACTCCAGAGGGACGCGGAGATCAGTGCCTCCGAAGGAGACGATGCCTGACTGCTCGTGAAACTTGATAGGAGAACCAGGATTCCTGTGGCACGTGGAAGGGATCCTTGGTCTCCCGCCTCAGCTGGAGAGGCGTCCCAATTACCCTGCCAAGCCGCGAGGAGAATCCCGAGTTGTCCCTCCCCACTAGGCAGGAGTCCTGACGTCGCTGAACAAACACGTGTGTGGAAGGGCCATCCCCGTCGTAACTCGAGAATATACCCCAGGTTCCCGCCGCAACTCGAGAAAAACCATGAGACTTCCCCCTCGCCGTGAGATGAGGCCTGATTCCCCTGCACTGCATGCAGAACAAGGCCGTGTTGCACATCACACAGGAAAGGAGCCTTGATTTCCTTGATGCCACTCCAGAGAAAACCCAAGAACACTGTTTCAAGGCTAGAGGGATCCTGAGGTCACGGTAGCAACATGAAAGAGCTCCGTGGACCAAAAATCAACTCGAGATGAGAGGTTAGTTCCTGGCTTCGACTCCAGAAGAATACCATCTTACCACAAGCACCTCAAGAGGAGGCTTCTGTCAGCTCTAGGTATGTGAGAGGGACCCTGAGTTTGCGGCCTCAAGTGGAATGGACACCGCGATGCCCTGACTCGAAATAAGGCCGGATGTCCCTGCAGTGACTTGAATGCAGGCTCGTCTTGCATCTCCCAAGAAGAAAGGATGTCTGAATCCCCTGTGGAGACCACAGAGAAAGACCTATTTCCCCACCTCATCGCGACCGGAGGCCTCACATCTTTGAAAACTCCAGAGGGACGCGGAGATCAGTGCCTCCAAAGGAGACGATACCTGACTCCTCATCAAACTTGATAGGAGTCCCAGGATTCCTGTGGCACATGGAAAAGGACTCTTGGTCTCCCGCCTCAGCTGGAGAGGCGTCCCAATTGCCCTGCCAAGCCTCGAGGAGAATCCCGAGTTGTCCCTCGCAACCAGGCAGGAGTCCTGACGTCGCTGAACAAACACGTGTGTGGAAGGGCCATCCCCGTCGTAACTCGAGAATATACCCCAGGTTCCCGCCGCAACTCGAGAAAAACCATGAGTCTTCCCCTCGCCGCGAGATGAGGCCCGATTCCCCTGCACTGCGTGCAGAGCAATTCGGTGTTGCACATCACACAGGAAAGGAGCCTTGATTTCCTTGATGGCACTCCAGAGAAACCCCAAGAACACTGTTTCAAGGCTAGAGGGATCCTGAGGTCACGGTAGCAACACGAAAGAACTCCGTGGACCAAAAATCAACTCGAGATGAGAGGTTAGTCCCTGGCTTCGACTCCAGAGGAATACCACCTTACCACAAGCACCTCAAGAGGAGGCTTCTCTCAGCTCTAGGTATGTGAGAGGGATCCTGAGTTTGCGGCCTCAAGTGGAATGGACACTGCGATGCCCTGACTCGAATAAGGCCGGATATCCCTGCAGTGACTTGAATGAAGGCTCGTCTTGCATCTTCCAAGGCAAAAGGATGTGTGAATCCCCTGTGGAGACCACAGAGAAAGACCAAGTTCCCCACCTCATCGCGACCGGAGGCCTCACATCCTTGGAAAACTCCAGAGGGACGCGGAGATCAGTGCCTCCAAAGGAGACGATGCCTGACTCCTCGTGAAACTTTATAGGAGTCCCAGGATTCCTGTGGCACGTGCAAAGGGACCCTTGGTCTCCCGCCTCAGCTGGAGAGGCGTCCCAATTGCATTGCCAAGCCTCCAGGAGAATCCCGAGTTGTCCCTCGCAACTAGGCAGGAATCCTGACGTCGCTGAACAAACACGTGTGTGGAAGGGCCATCCCCGTCGTAACTCGAGAATATACCCCAGGTTTCCGCCGCAACTTGAGAAAAACCATGAGACTTCCCCCTCGCCGCGCGATGAGGCCTGATTCCCCTGCACTGCGTGCAGAGCAATGACGTGCTGCACATCACACAGGAAACGAGCCTTGATTTCCTTGATGGCACTCCAGAGAAAGCCCAAGAACACTGTTTCAAGGCTAGAGGGATCGTGAGGTCACAGTAGCAACACGAAAGAGCTCCGTGGACCAAAAATCAACACGAGATGAGAGGTTAGTCCCTGGCTTCGACTCCAGAGGAATACCACCTTACCACAAGCACCTCAAGAGGAGGCTTCTCTCAGCTCTAGGTATGTGAGAGGGACCCTGAGTTTGTGGCCTAAAGTGGAATGGACACCGCGATGCCCTGACTCGAAAGAAGGCCGGATATGCCTGCAGTGACTTGAATGCAGGCTAGTCTTGCATCTCCCAAGACGAAAGGATGTCTGAATCCCCTGTGGAGACCACAGAGAAAGACCTAGTTCCCCACCTCATCGCGACCGGAGGCCTCACATCCTTTGAAATCTCCAGAGGGACGCGGAGATCAGTGCCTCCAAAGGAGACGATACCTGACTCCTCGTGATACTTGATAGGAGTCCCAGGATTCCTGTAGCACGTGGAAAGGGACTCTTGGTTTCCCGGCTCACCCGGAGAGGCGTCCCAATTGCCCTGCCAAGCCTCGAGGAGAATCCTGAGTTGTCCCTCGCAACTAGGCAGGAGTCCTGACGTCGCTGAACAAACACGTGTGTGGAAGGGCCATCCCTGTCGTAACTCGAGAATATACCCCAGGTTCCCGCCGCAACTCGAGAAAAACCATGAGCCTTCCCCCTCGCCGCGAGATGAGGCCCGATTCCCCTGCACTGCGTGCAGAGCAATGCCGTGTTGCACATCACACAGGATAGGAGCCTTGATTTCCTTGATGGCACTCCAGGGAAAGCCCAAGAACACTGTTTCAAGGCGAGAGGGATCCTGATGTCACTGGAGCAACACGAAAGAGCTCCGTGGACCAAAAATCAACTCGAGATGAGAGGTTAGTCCCTTTCTTCGGCTCCAGAGGAATACCACCTTACCACAAGCACCTCAAGAGGAGGCTTCTCTCAGCTCTAGGTATGTGAGAGGGACCCTGAGTTTGCGGTCTCAAATGGAAGGGACTCCGCGATGCCCTGACTCGAAATAAGGCCGAATATGCCTGCAGTGACTTGAATGCAGGCTCGTCTTGCATCTGCCAAGACGAAAGGATGTCTGAATCCCCTGTGGAGACCACAGAGAAAGACCTAGTTCCCTACCTGATCGCAACCGTAGGCCTCACATCCTTTGAAACCTCCAGAGGGACGCGGAGATCAGTGCCTCCAAAGGAGACGATGCCTGACTCCTCGTGAAACTTGATAGGAGTCCCAGGATTCCTGTGGCACGTGGAAAGGGACCCTTGGTCTCCCGCCTCAGCTGGAGAGGCGTCCCAATTGCCCAGCCAAGCCTCGAGGAGAATCCCGAGTTGTCCCTCGCAACCAGGCAGGAGTCCTGACGTCGCTGAACAAACACGTGTGTGGAAGGGCCATCCCCGTCGTAACTCGAGAATATACCCCAGGTTCCCGCCGCAACTCGAGAAAAACCATGAGTCTTCCCCCTCGCCGCGAGATGAGGCCCAATTCCCCTGCACTGCGTGCAGAGCAATTCCGTGTTGCACATCACACAGGAAAGGAGCCTTGATTTCCTTGATGGCACTCCAGAGAAAGCCCAAGAACACTGTTTCAAGGCTAGAGGGATCCTGAGGTCACGGTAGCAACACGAAAGAGCTCCGTGGACCAAAAATCAACTCGAGATGAGAGGTTAGTCCCTG
This sequence comes from Cervus elaphus, assembly GCF_910594005.1. Lineage (NCBI taxonomy): Eukaryota > Metazoa > Chordata > Mammalia > Artiodactyla > Cervidae > Cervus > Cervus elaphus. The sequence goes on along the minus strand of NW_025316690.1, from coordinate 848,208 downwards.
GCTTCGACTCCAGAGGAATACCACCTTACCACAAGCACCTCAAGAGGAGGCTTCTCTCAGCTCTAGGTATGTGAGAGGGACCCTGAGTTTGCGGCCTCAAGTGGAATGGACATCGCGATGCCCTGACTCGAAAGAAGGCCAGATATGCCTGCAGTGACTTGAATGCAGGCTCGTCTTGCATCTCCCAAGACGAAAGGATGTCTGAATCCCCTGTGGAGACCACAGAGAAAGACCTAGTTCCCCACCTCATCGCGACCGGAGGCCTCACATTCTTTGAAAATTCCAGAGGGACGCGAAGATCAGTGCCTCCAAAGGAGAGGATGCCTGACTCCTCGTGAAACTTGATAGGAGTCCCAGGATTCCTGTGGCACGTGGAAAGGGACACTTGGTCTCCCGCCTCAGCTGGAGAGGCGTCCCAAATGCCCTGCCAAGCCTCGAGGAGAATCCCGAGTTGTCCTTCGCAATTAGGCAGCAGTCCTAACGTCTCTGAACAAACACGTGTGTGGAAGTGCCATCCCTGTCGTAACTTGGGAATATACCCCAGGTTCCCGCCGCAACTCGAGAAAAACCATGAGACTTCCCCCTCGCTGCGAGATGAGGCCCGATTCCCCTGCACTGCGTGTAGAGCAATGCCGTGTTGCACATCACACAGGAAAGGAGCCTTGATTTCCTTGATGGCACTCCAGAGAAAGCCCAAGAACACTGTTTCAAGGCTAGAGGGATCCTGAGGTCACTGTAGCAACACAAAAGAGCTCCTTGGACCAAAAATCAACTCGAGATGAGAGGTTAGTCCCTTTCTTCGGCTCCAGAGGAATACCACCTTACCACAAGCACCTCAAGAGGAGGCTTCTCTCAGCTCTAGGTATGTGAGAGGGACCCTGAGTTTGCGGCCTCAAGTGGAAGGGACACCGCGAAGCCTTGACTCGAATTAAGGCCGGATATCCCTGCAGTGACTTGAATGCAGGCTCGTCTTGCATCTCCCAAGACGAAAGGATGTCTGAATCCCCTGTGGAGACCACAGAGAAAGACCTAGTTCCCCACCTCATCGCGACCGGAGGCCTCACATCCTTTGAAAATTCCAGAGGAACGCAGAGATCAGTGCCTCCAAAGGAGACGATGCCTGACTCCTCGTGAAACTTGATAGGAGTCCCAGGATTCCTGTGGCACGTGGAAAGGGACCCTTGGTCTCCCGCCTCAGCTGGAGAGGCGTCCCACTTGCCCTGCCAAGCCTCGAGGAGAATCCCGAGTTGTCCCTCGCAACCAGGCAGGAGTCCTGACGTCGCTGAACAAACACCTGTGTGGAAGGGCCATCCCCGTCGTAACTCGATAATATAACCCAGGTTCCCGCCGCAACTCGAGAAAAACCATGAGACTTCCCCCTCGCCGTGATATGAGGCCCGATTCCCCTGCACTGCGTGCAGAGCAATGCCGTGTTGCACATCACACAGGAAAGGAGCCTTGATTTCCTTGATGGCACTCCAGAGAAAGCCCAAGAACCGTGTTTCAAGGCTAGAGGGATCCTGAGGTCTCTGTAGCAACAAGAAAGAGCTCCGTGGACCACAAATCAACTCAAGATGAGAGGTTAGTCCCTGGCTTCAACTCCAGAGGAATACCACCTTACCACAAGCACCTCAAGAGGAGGCTTCTCTCAGCTCTAGGTATGTGAGAGGGACCCTGAGTTTGCGGCCTCAAGTGGAATGGACACCGCGATGCCCTGACTCGAAATAAGGCCGGATTTCCCTGCAGTGACTTGAATGCAGGCTCGTCTTGCATCTCCCAGGACGAAAGGATGTCTGAATCCCCTGTGGAGACCACAGAGAAAGACCTAGTTCCCCAAATCATCGCGACCGGAGGCCTCACATCCTTTGAAAACTCCAGAGGGACTCGGAGATCAGTGCCTCCAAAGGAGACGATGCTTGACTCCTCGTGAAACTTGATAGGAGTCCCAGGATTCCTGTGGCACGTGGAAAGGGACACTTGGTCTCCCGCCTCAGCTGGAGAGGCGTCCCAATTGCCCTGCCAAGCCTCGGGGAGAATCCCGATTTGTCCCTCCCAACTAGGCAGGAGTCCTGAGGTCACTGAACAAACACGTGTGTGGAAGGGCCATCCCCGTCGTAACTCGAGAATATACCCCAGGTTCCCGCCGCAACTCGAGAAAAACCATGAGACTTCCCCCTCGCCGCGAGATGAGGCCTGATTCCCCTGCACTGCGTGCAGAGCAATGCCGTGTTGCACATCACACAGGAAAGGAGCCTTGATTTTCTTGATGGCACTCCAGAGAAAGCCCAAGAACACTCTTTCAAGGCTAGAGGGATCCTGAGGTCACTGGAGCAACACGAAAGAGCTCCGTGGACCAAAAGTCAACTCGAGATGAGAGGTTAGTCCCTGGCTTCGACTCCAGAAGAATACCACCTTACCACAAGCACCTCAAGAGGAGGCTTCTCTCAGCTCTAGGTATGTGAGAGGGAGCCTGAGTTTGCGGCCTCAAGTGGAAGGGACACCGCGATGCCCTGACTCGAAATAAGGCCGGATATCCCTGCAGTGACTTGAATGCAGGCTCGTCTTGCATCTCCCAAGACGAAAGGATGTCTGAATCCCCTGTGGAGACCACAGAGAAAGACCTAGTTCCCCACCTCATCGCGACCGGAGGCCTCACATCCTTTGAAAATTCCAGAGGGACGCGGAGATCAGTGCCTCCAAAGGAGACGATGCCTGACTCCTCGTGAAACTTGATAGGAGTCCCAGGATTCCTGTGGCACGTGCAAAGGGACCCTTGGTCTCCCGCCTCAGCTGGAGAGGCGTCCCAATTGCATTGCCAAGCCTCCAGGAGAATCCCGAGTTGTCCCTCGCAACTAGGCAGGAATCCTGACGTCGCTGAACAAACACGTGTGTGGAAGGGCCATCCCCGTCGTAACTCGAGAATATACCCCAGGTTTCCGCCGCAACTTGAGAAAAACCATGAGACTTCCCCCTCGCCGCGCGATGAGGCCTGATTCCCCTGCACTGCGTGCAGAGCAATGACGTGCTGCACATCACACAGGAAACGAGCCTTGATTTCCTTGATGGCACTCCAGAGAAAGCCCAAGAACACTGTTTCAAGGCTAGAGGGATCCTGAGGTCACTGTAGCAACACGAAAGAGCTCCGTGGACCAAAAATCAACACGAGATGAGAGGTTAGTCCCTGGCTTCGACTCCAGAGGAATACCACCTTACCACAAGCACCTCAAGAGGTGGCTTCTCTCAGCTCTAGGTATGTGAGAGTGACCGTGAGTTTGTGGCCTAAAGTGGAATGGACACCGCGATGCCCTGACTCGAAATAAGGCCGGATATGCTTGCAGTTCCTTGAATGCAGGCTCGTCTTGCATCTCCCAAGATGAAAGGATGTCTGAATCCCGTGTGCATACCACAGAGAAAGACCTAGTTCCACACCTCATCGCGACCGGAGGGCTCACATCCTTGGAAAACTCCAGAGGGATGCGGAGATCAGTGCCTCCAAAGAAGACGATGCCTGACTACTTGTGAAACTTGAAAGGAGTCCCAGGATTCCTGTGGCATGTGGAAAGGGACCCTTGGTCTCCCGCCTCAGCTGGAGAGGCGTCCCAATTGCCCTGCCAAGCCTCGAGGAGAATCCCGAGTTGTCCCTCGCAACTAGGCAGGAGTCCTGACGTCGCTGAAAAAACACCTGTGTGGAAGGGCCATCCCCGTCGTAACTCGAGAATATACCTTAGGTTCCCGCCGCAACTCTAGAAAAACCATGAGACTTCCCCCTCGCCACGAGATGAGGCCCGATTCCCCTGCACTGCGTGCAGAGCAATGCTGTGTTGCACATCACACAGGAAAGGAGCCTTGATTACCTTGATGGCACTCCACAGAAAGCCCAAGAACACTGTTTCAAGGCTAGAGGGATCCTGAAGTCACTGTAGCAACACGAAAGAGCTCCGTGGACCAAAAATCAACTCGAGATGAGAGGTTAGTCCCTGGCTTCCACTCCAGAGGAATACCACCTTACCACAAGCACCTCAAGAGGAGGCTTCTCTCAGCTCTAGGTATATGAGAGGGAGCCTGAGTTTGCGGCCTCAAGTGGAATGGACACCGCGATGCCCTGACTCGAAAGAAGGCCGGATATCCCTGCAGTGACTTGAATGCAGGCTCGTCTTGCATCTCCCAAGACAAAAGGATGTCTGAATCCCCTGTGGAGACCACAGAGAAAGAACTAGTTCCCCACCTCATCGTGACCGGAGGCCGCACATCCTTTGAAAACTCCAGAGGGACGCGGAGATCAGTGCCTCCAAAGGAGACGATGCCTGACTCCTCGTGAAAATTGATAGGAGACCCAGGATTCCTGTGGCACGTGGAAAGGGACCCTTGGTCTCCCGGCTCAGCTGGAGAGGCGTCCCAATTGCCCTGCCAAGCCTCGAGGAGAATCCCGAGTTGTCCCTCGCAACTAGGCAGGAATCCTGACGTCGCTGAACAAACACGTGTGTGGAAGGGCCATCCCCATCGTAACTCGAGAATATACCCCAGGTTCCCGCCGCAACTCGAGAAAAACCATGAGACTTCCCCCTCGCTGCGAGATGAGGCCCGATTCCCCTGCACTGCGTGCAGAGCAATGCCGTGTTGCACATCACACAGGAAAGGAGCCTTGATTTCCTTGATGGCACTCCAGGGAAAGCCCAAGAACACTGTTTCAAGGCTAGAGGGATCCTGATGTCACTGTAGCAACACGAAAGAGCTCCGTGGACCAAAAATCAACTCGAGATGAGAGGTTAGTCCCTGGCTGCGACTCCAGAGGAATACCACCTTACCACAAGCACCTCAAGAGGAGGCTTCTCTCAGCTTTAGGTATGTGAGAGGGACCCTGAGTTTGTGGCCTAAAGTGGAATGGACACCGCGATGCCCTGACTCGAAACAAGGCCGGATATGCTTGCAGTGACTTGAATGCAGGCTCGTCTTGCATCTCCCAAGATGAAAGGATGTCTGAATCCCCTGTGGAGACAACAGAGAAAGACCTAGTTCCCCACCTCATCGCGACCGGAGGCCTCACATCCTTTGAAAACTCCAGAGGGACGCGGAGATCAGTGCCTCCAAAGGAGACGATACCTGACTCCTCGTGAAACTTGATAGGAGTCCCAGGGTTCCTGTGGCACGTGGAAAGGGACCCTTGGTCTCCCGCCTCAGCTGGGGAGGCGTCCCAATTGCCCTGCCAAGCCTCGAGGAGAATCCCGAGTTGTCCCTCGCAACTAGGCAGGAGTCCTGACGTCGCTGAAAAAACACCTGTGTGGAAGGGCCATCCCCGTCGTAACTCGAGAATATACCTTAGGTTCCCGCCGCAACTCGAGAAAAACCATGAGACTTCCCCCTCGCCGTGAGATGAGGCCAGATTACCCTGCACTGCATGCAGAGCAATGACGTGCTGCACATCACACAGGAAAGGAGCCTTGATTTCCTTGATGGTACTCCAGAGAAAGCCCAAGAACACTGTTTCAAGGCTAGAGGGATCGTGAGGTCACAGTAGCAACACGAAAGAGCTCCGTGGACCAAAAATCAACACGAGATGAGAGGTTAGTCCCTGGCTTCGACTCCAGAGGAATACCACCTTACCACAAGCACCTCAAGAGGAGGCTTCTCTCAGCTCTAGGTATGTGAGAGGGACCCTGAGTTTGTGGCCTAAAGTGGAATGGACACCGCGATGCCCTGACTCGAAAGAAGGCCGGATATGCCTGCAGTGACTTGAATGCAGGCTAGTCTTGCATCTCCCAAGACGAAAGGATGTCTGAATCCCCTGTGGAGACCACAGAGAAAGACCTAGTTCCCCACCTCATCGCGACCGGAGGCCTCACATCCTTTGAAATCTCCAGAGGGACGCGGAGATCAGTGCCTCCAAAGGAGACGATACCTGACTCCTCGTGATACTTGATAGGAGTCCCAGGATTCCTGTAGCACGTGGAAAGGGACTCTTGGTTTCCCGGCTCACCCGGAGAGGCGTCCCAATTGCCCTGCCAAGCCTCGAGGAGAATCCTGAGTTGTCCCTCGCAACTAGGCAGGAGTCCTGACGTCGCTGAACAAACACGTGTGTGGAAGGGCCATCCCTGTCGTAACTCGAGAATATACCCCAGGTTCCCGCCGCAACTCGAGAAAAACCATGAGCCTTCCCCCTCGCCGCGAGATGAGGCCCGATTCCCCTGCACTGCGTGCAGAGCAATGCCGTGTTGCACATCACACAGGATAGGAGCCTTGATTTCCTTGATGGCACTCCAGGGAAAGCCCAAGAACACTGTTTCAAGGCGAGAGGGATCCTGATGTCACTGGAGCAACACGAAAGAGCTCCGTGGACCAAAAATCAACTCGAGATGAGAGGTTAGTCCCTTTCTTCGGCTCCAGAGGAATACCACCTTACCACAAGCACCTCAAGAGGAGGCTTCTCTCAGCTCTAGGTATGTGAGAGGGACCCTGAGTTTGCGGTCTCAAATGGAAGGGACTCCGCGATGCCCTGACTCGAAATAAGGCCGAATATGCCTGCAGTGACTTGAATGCAGGCTCGTCTTGCATCTGCCAAGACGAAAGGATGTCTGAATCCCCTGTGGAGACCACAGAGAAAGACCTAGTTCCCTACCTGATCGCGACCGTAGGCCTCACATCCTTTGAAACCTCCAGAGGGACGCGGAGATCAGTGCCTCCAAATGAGACGATGCCTGACTCCTCCTGAAACTTGAAAGGAGTCCCAGGATTCCTGTGGCACGTGGAAAGGGACCCTTGGTCTCCCGCCTCAGCTGGAGAGGCGTCCCAATTGCCCAGCCAAGCCTCGAGGAGAATCCCGAGTTGTCCCTCGCAACCAGGCAGGAGTCCTGACGTCGCTGAACAAACACGTGTGTGGAAGGGCCATCCCCGTCGTAACTCGAGAATATACCCCAGGTTCCCGCCGCAACTCGAGAAAAACCATGAGTCTTCCCCCTCGCCGCGAGATGAGGCCCAATTCCCCTGCACTGCGTGCAGAGCAATTCCGTGTTGCACATCACACAGGAAAGGAGCCTTGATTTCCTTGATGGCACTCCAGAGAAAGCCCAAGAACACTGTTTCAAGGCTAGAGGGATCCTGAGGTCACGGTAGCAACACGAAAGAGCTCCGTGGACCAAAAATCAACTCGAGATGAGAGGTTAGTCCCTGGCTTCGACTCCAGAGGAATACCACCTTACCACAAGCACCTCAAGAGGAGGCTTCTCTCAGCTCTAGGTATGTGAGAGGGACCCTGAGTTTGCGGCCTCAAGTGGAATGGACATCGCGATGCCCTGACTCGAAAGAAGGCCAGATATGCCTGCAGTGACTTGAATGCAGGCTCGTCTTGCATCTCCCAAGAAGAAAGGATGTCTGAATCCCCTGTGGAGACCACAGAGAAAGACCTAGTTCCCCACCTCATCGCGACCGGAGGCCTCACATTCTTTGAAAATTCCAGAGGGACGCGAAGATCAGTGCCTCCAAAGGAGAGGATGCCTGACTCCTCGTGAAACTTGATAGGAGTCCCAGGATTCCTGTGGCACGTGGAAAGGGACACTTGGTCTCCCGCCTCAGCTGGAGAGGCGTCCCAAATGCCCTGCCAAGCCTCGAGGAGAATCCCGAGTTGTCCTTCGCAATTAGGCAGCAGTCCTAACGTCTCTGAACAAACACGTGTGTGGAAGTGCCATCCCTGTCGTAACTTGGGAATATACCCCAGGTTCCCGCCGCAACTCGAGAAAAACCATAAGACTTCCCCCTCGCTGCGAGATGAGGCCCGATTCCCCTGCACTGCGTGTAGAGCAATGCCGTGTTGCACATCACACAGGAAAGGAGCCTTGATTTCCTTGATGGCACTCCAGAGAAAGCCCAAGAACACTGTTTCAAGGCTAGAGGGATCCTGAGGTCACTGTAGCAACACAAAAGAGCTCCTTGGACCAAAAATCAACTCGAGATGAGAGGTTAGTCCCTTTCTTCGGCTCCAGAGGAATACCACCTTACCACAAGCACCTCAAGAGGAGGCTTCTCTCAGCTCTAGGTATGTGAGAGGGACCCTGAGTTTGCGGCCTCAAGTGGAAGGGACACCGCGAAGCCTTGACTCGAATTAAGGCCGGATATCCCTGCAGTGACTTGAATGCAGGCTCGTCTTGCATCTCCCAAGACGAAAGGATGTCTGAATCCCCTGTGGAGACCACAGAGAAAGACCTAGTTCCCCACCTCATCGCGACCGGAGGCCTCACATCCTTTGAAAATTCCAGAGGAACGCAGAGATCAGTGCCTCCAAAGGAGACGATGCCTGACTCCTCGTGAAACTTGATAGGAGTCCCAGGATTCCTGTGGCACGTGGAAAGGGACCCTTGGTCTCCCGCCTCAGCTGGAGAGGCGTCCCACTTGCCCTGCCAAGCCTCGAGGAGAATCCCGAGTTGTCCCTCGCAACCAGGCAGGAGTCCTGACGTCGCTGAACAAACACGTGGGTGGAAGGGCCATCCCCGTCGTAACTCGATAATATAACCCAGGTTCCCGCCGCAACTCGAGAAAAACCATGAGACTTCCCCCTCGCCGTGAGATGAGGCCCGATTCCCCTGCACTGCGTGCAGAGCAATGCCGTGTTGCACATCACACAGGAAAGGAGCCTTGATTTCCTTGATGGCACTCCAGAGAAAGCCCAAGAACCGTGTTTCAAGGCTAGAGGGATCCTGAGGTCTCTGTAGCAACAAGAAAGAGCTCCGTGGACCACAAATCAACTCAAGATGAGAGGTTAGTCCCTGGCTTCAACTCCAGAGGAATACCACCTTACCACAAGCACCTCAAGAGGAGGCTTCTCTCAGCTCTAGGTATGTGAGAGGGACCCTGAGTTTGCGGCCTCAAGTGGAATGGACACCGCGATGCCCTGACTCGAAATAAGGCCGGATTTCCCTGCAGTGACTTGAATGCAGGCTCGTCTTGCATCTCCCAGGACGAAAGGATGTCTGAATCCCCTGTGGAGACCACAGAGAAAGACCTAGTTCCCCAAATCATCGCGACCGGAGGCCTCACATCCTTTGAAAACTCCAGAGGGACTCGGAGATCAGTGCCTCCAAAGGAGACGATGCTTGACTCCTCGTGAAACTTGATAGGAGTCCCAGGATTCCTGTGGCACGTGGAAAGGGACACTTGGTCTCCCGCCTCAGCTGGAAAGGCGTCCCAATTACCCTGCCAAGCCGCGAGGAGAATCCCGAGTTGTCCCTCCTCACTAGGCAGGAGTCCTGACGTCGCTGAACAAACACCTGTGTGGAAGGGCCATCCCCGTCGTAACTCGAGAATATACCCCAGGTTCCCACCGCAACTCGAGAAAAACCATGAGACTTCCCCCTCGCCACGAGAAGAGGCCCGATTCCCCTGCACTGCGTGCAGAGCAATGCTGTGTTGCACATCACACAGGAAAGGAGCCTTGATTTCCTTGATGGCACTCCAGAGAAAGCCCAAGAACACTGTTTCAAGGCTAGAGGGATCCTGAGGTCACTGTAGCAACACGAAAGAGCTCCGTGGACCAAAAATCAACTCGAGATGAGAGGTTAGTCCCTGGCTTCGACTCCAGAGGAATACCACCTTACCACAAGCACCTCAAGAGGAGGCTTCTCTCAGCTCTAGGTATGTGAGAGGGACCCTGAGTTTGCGGCCTCAAGTGGAATGGACACCGCGATGCCCTGACTCGAAATAAGGCCGGATATGCCTGCAGTGACTTGAATGAAGGCTCGTCTTGCATCTCCCAAGACGAAAGGATGTCTGAATCCCCTGTGGAGACACCAGAGAAAGACCTAGTTCCCTACCTCATCGCGACCGGAGGCCTCAAATCCTTTGAAACCTCCAGAGGGACGCGTAGATCAGTGCCTCCAAAGGAGACGATGCCTGACTCCTCGTGAAACTTGATAGGAGTCCCAGGATTCCTGTGGCACGTGGAAAGGGACCCTTGGTCTCCCGCCTTCAGCTGGAGAGGCGTCCCAATTGCTCTGCCAAGCCTCGAGAGAATCCCGAGTTGTCCCTCGCAACTAGGCAGGGGTCCTGACGTCACTGAACAAACACGTGTGTGGAAGGGCCATCCCCGTCGTAACTCGAGAATATACCCCAGCTTCCCGCCGCAACTCGAGAAAAACCATGAGACTTCCCACTAACCGCGAGATGAGGCCCGATTCTCCTGCACTGCGTGCAGAGCAATGCCGTGTTGCACATCACCCAGGAAAGGAGATTTGATTTCCTTGATGGCACTCCAGAGAATCCCCAAGAACACTGTTTCAAGGCTAGAGGGATCCTGAGGTCACTGTAGCAACACGAAAGACCTCCCTGGACCACAAATCAACTCGAGATGTGAGGTTAATCCTTGGCTTCGACTCCAGAGGAATACCACCTTACCACAAGCACCTCAAGAGGAGGCTTCTCTCAGCTCTATGTATGTAAGAGGGACCCTGAGTTTGTGGCCTCAAGAGGAATGGACACCGTGATTCCCTGACTCGAAATAAGGCCGGATATCCCTGCAGTGACTTGAATGCAGGCTCGTCTTGCATCTCCCAAGACGAAAGGATGTCTGAATCCCCTGTGGAGACCACAGAGAAAGACCTAGTTCCCCACCTCATCGCGACCGGAGGCCTCATATCCTTTGAAAACTCCAGAGGGACGCGGAGATCAGTGCCTCCAAAGGAGACGATGCCTGACTCCTCGTGAAACTTGATAGGAGTCCCAGGATTCCTGTGGCATGTGAAAAGGGACCCTTGGTCTCCCGCCTCAGCTGGAGAGGCGTCCCAATTGCCCTGCCAAGCCTGGAGGAGAATCCCGATTTGTCCCTCGCAACTAGGCAGGAGTCCTGACGTCGCTGAACAAACACGTGTGTGGAAGGGCCATCCCCGTCGTAACTCGAGAATATACCTTAGGTTCCCGCCGCAACTCGAGAAAAACCTTGAGACTTCCCCCTCGCCGCGAGAGGAGGCCCGATTCCCCTGACTGCGTGCAAAGCAATGCCGTGTTGCACATCACACAGGAAAGGAGCCTTGATTTCCTTGATGGCACTTCAGAGAAACCCCAAGAGTACTGTTTCAAGGCTAGAGGGATCCTGAGGTCACTGTAGCAACACGAAAGATCTCCGTGGACCAAAAATCAACTCGAGATGAGAGGTTAGTCCCTGGCTTCAACTCCAGAGAAATACCACCTTACCACAAGCACCTCAAGAGGAGGCTTCTCTCAGCTCTAGGTATGTGAGAGGGACCCTGAGTTTGCGGCCTCAAGTGGAAGGGACACCGCGAAGCCTTGACTCGAATTAAGGCCGGATATCGCTGCAGTGACTTGAATGCAGGGTCGTCTTGCATCTCCCAAGATGAAAGGATGTCTGAATCCCCTGTGGAGACCACAGAGAAAGACCTAGTTCCCCACCTCATCGCGACCGGAGGCCTCACATCCTTTGAAAATTCCAGAGGGACGCGGAGATCAGTGCCTCCAAAGGAGACGATGCCTGATTCCTCGTGAAACTTGATAGGAGTCCCAGGATTCCTGTGGCACGTGGAAAGGGACCCTTGGTCTCCCGCCTCAGCTGGAGAGGCGTCCCAATTGCCCTGCCAAGCCTCGAGGAGAATCCCGAGTTGTCCCTCGCAACTAGGCAGGAGTCCTGACGTCGCTGAACAAACACGTGTGTGGAAGGGCCATCCTCTGGTAACTCGAGAATATACCCCAGGTTCCCGCCGCAACTCCAGAAAAACCATGAGCCTTCCCCATCGCCGCGAGATGAGGCCCGATTCCCCTACACTACATGCAGAGCAATGCCGTGTTGCACATCACACAGGAAAGGAGCCTTGATTTCCTTGATGGCACTCCAGAGAAAGCCCAAGAACACTGTTTCAAGGCTAGAGGGATCCTGAGGTCACTGTAGCAACACGAAACAGCTCCGTGGACCAAAAATCAACTCGAGATGAAAGGTTAGTCTCTGGCTTCGACTCCAGAGGAATACCACCTTACCACAAGTACTTCAAGAGGAGGCTTCTCTCAGCTCTAGGTATGTGAGAGGGACCCTGAGTTTGCAGCCTCAAGTGGAATGGACACCGTGATGCCCTGACTCGAAATAAGGCCGGATATCCCTGCAGTGACTTGAATGCAGGCTCGTCTTTCATCTCCCAAGACGAAAGAATGTCTGAATCCCCTGTGGAGACCACAGAGAATGACTGGCTCCCTACCTCATCGCGACTGGAGGCCTCACATCATTTGAAAACTCCAGAGGGACGCGGAGATCAGTGCCTCCGAAGGAGACGATGCCTGACTGCTCGTGAAACTTGATAGGAGAACCAGGATTCCTGTGGCACGTGGAAGGGATCCTTGGTCTCCCGCCTCAGCTGGAGAGGCGTCCCAATTACCCTGCCAAGCCGCGAGGAGAATCCCGAGTTGTCCCTCCCCACTAGGCAGGAGTCCTGACGTCGCTGAACAAACACGTGTGTGGAAGGGCCATCCCCGTCGTAACTCGAGAATATACCCCAGGTTCCCGCCGCAACTCGAGAAAAACCATGAGACTTCCCCCTCGCCGTGAGATGAGGCCTGATTCCCCTGCACTGCATGCAGAACACGGCCGTGTTGCACATCACACAGGAAAGGAGCCTTGATTTCCTTGATGCCACTCCAGAGAAAACCCAAGAACACTGTTTCAAGGCTAGAGGGATCCTGAGGTCACGGTAGCAACATGAAAGAGCTCCGTGGACCAAAAATCAACTCGAGATGAGAGGTTAGTTCCTGGCTTCGACTCCAGAAGAATACCATCTTACCACAAGCACCTCAAGAGGAGGCTTCTGTCAGCTCTAGGTATGTGAGAGGGACCCTGAGTTTGCGGCCTCAAGTGGAATGGACACCGCGATGCCCTGACTCGAAATAAGGCCGGATGTCCCTGCAGTGACTTGAATGCAGGCTCGTCTTGCATCTCCCAAGACGAAAGGGTGTCTGAATCCCCTGTGGAGACCACAGAGAAAGACCTATTTCCCCACCTCATCGCGACCGGAGGCCTCACATCTTTGAAAACTCCAGAGGGACGCGGAGATCAGTGCCTCCAAAGGAGACGATACCTGACTCCTCATCAAACTTGATAGGAGTCCCAGGATTCCTGTGGCACATGGAAAAGGACTCTTGGTCTCCCGCCTCAGCTGGAGAGGCGTCCCAATTGCCCTGCCAAGCCTCGAGGAGAATCCCGAGTTGTCCCTCGCAACCAGGCAGGAGTCCTGACGTCGCTGAACAAACACGTGTGTGGAAGGGCCATCCCCGTCGTAACTCGAGAATATACCCCAGGTTTCTGCCGCAACTCGAGAAAAACCATGAGACTTCCCCTTCGCCGCAAGATGGGGCCCAATTCCCTGCACTGCGTGCAGAGCAATGCCGTGTTGCACATCACACAGGAAAGGAGTCTTGATTTCCTTGATGGCACTCCAGAGAACCCCCAAGAACACTGTTTCAAGGCTAGAGGGATCCTGAGGTCAATGTAGCAACACGAAAGAGCTCCGTGGACCAAAAATCAACTCGAGATGAGAGGTAAGTCCCTGGCTTCGACTCCAGAGGAATACCACCTTACCAAAAGCACCTCAAGAGGAGGCTTCTCTCAGCTCTAGGTATGTGAGAGGGACCCTGAGTTTGCGGCCTCAAGTGGAATGGACACCGCGATGCCCTGACTCGAAATAAGGCCGGATATCCCTGCAGTGACTTGAATGCAGGCTCGTCTTGCATCTCCCAAGATGAAAGGATGTCTGAATCCCCTGTGGAGACCACAGAGAAAGACCTAGTTCCCCACCTCATCGCGACCGGAGGCCTCACATCCTTTGAAAACTCCAGAGGGAAGCGGAGATCAGTGCCTCCAAAGGAGACGATGCCTGACTCCTCGAGAAACTTGATAGGTGTCCCAGGATTCCTGTGGCACGTGGAAAGGGACACTTGGTCTCCCGCCTCAGCTGGAGAGGCGTCCCAATTGCCCTGCCAAGCCTCGAGGAGAATCCCGAGTTGTCCCTCGCAACCAGGCAGGAGTCCTGACGTCGCTGAACAAACACGTGTGTGGAAGGGCCATCCCCGTCGTAACTCGAGAATATACCCCAGGTTCCCGCCGCAACTCGAGAAAAACCATGAGTCTTCCCCTCGCCACGAGATGAGGCCCGATTCCCCTGCACTGCGTGCAGAGCAATTCGGTGTTGCACATCACACAGGAAAGGAGCCTTGATTTCCTTGATGGCACTCCAGAGAAACCCCAAGAACACTGTTTCAAGGCTAGAGGGATCCTGAGGTCACGGTAGCAACACGAAAGAGCTCCGTGGACCAAAAATCAACTCGAGATGAGAGGTTAGTCCCTGGCTTCGACTCCAGAGGAATACCACCTTACCACAAGCACCTCAAGAGGAGGCTTCTCTCAGCTCTAGGTATGTGAGCGGGACACTGAGTTTGCGGCCTCAAGTGGAATGGACACCGCGATGCCCTGACTCGAAATAAAGCCGGATATCCCTGCAGTGACTTGAATACAGGCTCGTCTTGCATCTCCCAAGATGAAAGGATGTCTGAATTCCCTGTGGAGACCACAGAGAAAGACCTAGTTTCCCCACCTCATCGCGACCGGAGGTCTGATATCCTATGAAAATTCCAGAGGGATGCGGAGATCAGTGCCTCCAAAGGAGACGATGCCTGACTCCTCCTGAAACTTGATAGGAGTCCCAGGATTCCTGTGGCATGTGGAAAGGGACACTTGGTCTCCCGCCTCAGCTGGAGAGGCGTCCCAATTGCCCTGCCAAGCCTCAACAGAATCCCGAGTTGTCCCTCGCAACTAGGCAGGAGTCCTGACGTCGCTGAACAAACAAGAGTGTGGAAGGTCCATCCCCGTCGTAACTCGAGAATATACCCCAGGTTCCCGACGCAACTCGAGAAAAACCATGAGACTTCCCCCTCGCCGCTAGATGAGACCCGATTCCCCTGCACTGCGTGCAGAGCAATGCCGTGTTGCTAATCACACAGGAAAGGAGCCTTGATTTCCTTGATGGCACTCCAGAGAAACCCCAAAAACACTGTTTCAAAGCTAGAGGGATCCTGAGGTCACTGTAGCAACACGAAGGAGCTACGTGGACCACAGATCAACTCGAGATGAGAGGTTAGTCCCTGGCTTCGACTCCAGAGGAATACCACCTTGCCACAAACACCTCAAGAGGAGGTTTCTCTCAGCTCGTGGTATGTGAGAGGGACCCTGAGTTTGCGGCCTCAAGTGGAATGGACACCGCGATGCCCTGACTCGAAATAAGGCCAGATATCCCTGCAGTGACTTGAATACAGGCTCGTCTTGCATCTCCCAAGACGAAAGGATGTCTGAATCCCCTGTGGAGACCACAGAGAAAGACCTAGTTCCCCACCTCATCGCGACCGGAGGCCTCACATCCTTTGAAAACTCCAGAGGGACGCGGAGATCAGTGCCTCCAAAGGAGACGATGCCTGACTCCTCGAGAAACTTGATAGGTGTCCCAGGATTCCTGTGGCACGTGGAAAGGGACCCTTGGTCTCCCGCCTCAGGTGGAGAGGCGTCCCAATTGCCGTGCCAAGCCTCGAGGAGAATCCCGAGTTGTCCCTCACAACTAGGCAGGAGTTCTGACGTCGCTGAACAAACACGTGTGTGGAAGGGCCATCCCCGTCGTAACTCGAGAATATACCCCAGGTTCCCGCCGCAACTCGAGAAAAACCATGAGACTTCCCCCTCGCTACGAGATGAGGCCCGATTCCCCTGCACTGCGTGCAGAGCAATGCCGTGTTGCACATCACACAGGAAAGGAGCCTTGATTTCCTTGATGGCACTCCAGAGAAACCCCAAGAACACTGTTTCAAGGCTAGAGGGATCTTGAGGTCACTGTAGCAACACGAAAGAGCTCCGTGGACGAAAAATCAACTCGATATGCGAGGTTAGTCCCTGGCTTCGACTCCAGAGCAATACCACCTTACCACAAGCACCTCAAGAGGAGGCTTCTCTAAGCTTTAGGTATGTGAGAGGGACCCTGAGTTTGCGGCCTCAAGTGGAATGGACATCGCAATGCCCTGACTCGAAATAAGGCCAGATATGCCTGCAGTGACTTGAATGCAGGCTCGTCTTGCATCTCCCAAGACGAAAGGATGTCTGAATCCCCTGTGGAGACCACAGAGAAAGACTTATTTCCCCACCTCATCGCGACCGGAGGCCTCACATCCTTTGAAATTCCAGAGGGATGCGGACATCAGTGCCTCCAAAGGAGACGATGCCTGACTACTCGTGAAACTTGAGAGGAGTCCCAGGATTCCTGTGGCACGTGGAAAGGGACACTTGGTCTCCCGCCTCAGCTGGAGAGGCGTCCCAATTGCCCTGCCAAGCCTCGAGGAGAATCCCAAGTTGTCCCTCACAACTAGGCAGCAGTCCTGACGTCGCTGAACAAACACGTGGGTGGAAGGGCCATCCCCGTCGTAACTCGAGAATATACTCCAGGTTCCCGCCGCAACTCGAGAAAAACCATGTGACTTCCCCCTCGCCGCGAGATGAGGCCCGATTCCCCTGCACTGCGTGCAGAGCAATGCCGTGTTGCACATCACACAGGAAAGGAGCCTTGATTTCCTTGATGGCACTCCAGAGAAAGCGCAAGAACACTGTTTCAAAGCTAGAGGGATCCTGAGGTGACTGTAGCAACACGAAAGAGCTCCGTGGACCAAAAATCAACTCGAGATGAGAGGTTAGTCCCTGGCTTCGACTCCAGAGGAATACCACCTTACCACAAGCACCTCAAGAGGAGGCTTCTCTCAGCTCTAGGTATGTGAGAGGGACCCTGAGTTTGCGGCCTCAAGTGCAATGGACACCGCGATGTCCTGACTCGAAATAAGGCCGGATATGCCTGCAGTGCCTTGAATGCAGGCTCGTCTTGCATCTCCCAAGATGAAAGGATGTCTGAATCCCCTGTGGAGACCACAGAGAAAAACCTAGTTCCCCACCTCATCGCGACCGGAGGCCTCACATCCTTTGAAATCTCCAGAGGGACGCGGAGATCAGTGCCTTCAAAGGAGACGATGCCTGACTCCTCGAGAAACTTAATAGGTGTCCCAGGATTACTGTGGCACGTGGAAAGGGACCCTTGGTCTCCCGCCTCAGCTGGAGAGGCGTCCCAATTGCCCTGCCAAGCCTCGAGGAGAATCCCGAGTTGTCCCTGGCAACTAGGCAGGAGTCCTGACGTCGCTGAACAAACACCTGTGTGGAAGGGCCATCCCCGTCGTAACTCGAGAATATACCCCAGGTTCCCGCCGCAACTCGAGAAAAACCATGAGACTTCCCCCTCGCCGCGAGATGAGGCGCGATTCCCCTGCACTGCGTGCAGAGCAATTCCGTGTTGCACATCACACAGGAAAGGACCATTGATTTCCTTGATGGCACTCCAGAGAAAGCCCAAGAACACTGTTTCAAGGCTAGAGGGATCCTGAGGTCACTGGAGCAACACGAAAGAGCTCCGTGGACGAAAAATCAACTCGAGATGAGAGGTTAGTCCCTGGCTTTGACTCCAGAGGAATACCACCTTACCACAAGCACCTCAAGAGGAGGCTTCTCTAAGCTTTAGGTATGTGAGAGGAACCCTGAGTTTGCAGCCTCAAGTGGAATGGACACCGCGATGCCCTGACTCGAAATAAGGCCGGATATCCCTGCAGTGACTTGAATGCAGGCTCGTCTTGCATCTCCCAAGACGAAAGGATGTCTGAATCCCCTGTGGAGACCACAGAGGAAGACCAATTTCCCCACCTCATCGCGACCGGAGGCCTCACATCCTTTGAAAACTCCAGAGGTACGCAGAGATCAGTGCCTCCAAAGGAGACGATGCCTGACTCCTCGTGAAACTTCATAGGAGTCCCAGGGTTCCTGTGGCACGTGGAAAGGGACACTTGGTCTCCCGCCTCAGCTGGAGAGGCGTCCCAATTGCCCTGCCAAGCCTCGAGGAGAATCCCGAGTTGTCCCTCGCAACTAGGCAGGAGTCCTGACGTTGCTGAACAAACACGTGTGTGGAAGGGCCATCCCCGTCGTAACTCGAGAATATACCCCAGGTTCCCGCCGCAACTCGAGAAAAACCATGAGACTTCCCCCTCGCCGCGAGATGAGGCCCGATTCCCCTGCACTGCGTGCAGAGCAATGCCGTGTTGCAAATCACACAGGAAAGGAGCCTTGATTTCCTTGATGGCACTCCAGGGAAACCCCAAAAACACTGTTTCAAAGCTAGAGGGATCCTGAGGTCACTCTAGCAACACGAAGGAGCTCCGTGGACCACAAATCAACTCGAGATGAGAGGTTAGTCCCTGGCTTCGACTCCAGAGGAATACCACCTTGCGACAAGCACCTCAAGAGGAGGTTTCTCTCAGCTCTAGGTATGTGAGAGGAACCCTGAGTTTGTGGCCTCAAGTGGAATGGACACCGCGATGCCCTGACTCGAAATAAGGCCAGATATTCCTGCATTGACTTGAATACAGGCTCGTCATGCATCTCCCAAGACGATAGGATGTCTGAATCCCCTGTGGAGACCACAGAGAAAGACCTAGTTCCCCACCTCATCGCGACCGGAGGCCTCACATCCTTGAAAACTACAGAGGGACGCGGAGATCAGTGCCTCCAAAGGAGACGATGCCTGACTCCTCGAGAAAGTTGATAGGTGTCCCAGGATTCCTGTGGCACGTGGAAAGGGACCCTTGGTCTCCCGCCTCAGCTGGAGAGGCGTCCCAATTGCCCTGCCAAGTCTCGAGGAGAATCCCGAGTTGTCCCTGGCAACTAGGCAGGAGTCCTGACGTCGCTGAACAAACACGTGTGTGGAAGGGCCATCCCCGTCGTAACTCGAGAATATACCCCAGGTTCCCGCCGCAACTCGAGAAAAACCATGAGACTTCCCCCTCGCCGCGAGATGAGGCGCGATTCCCCTGCAATGCGTGCAGAGCAATTCCGTGTTGCACATCACACAGGAAAGGAGCCTTGATTTCCTTGATGGCACTCCAGAGAAAGCCCAAGAACACTGTTTCAAGGCTAGAGGGATCCTGAGGTCACTGTAGCAACACGAAAGAGCTCCGTGGACCAAAAATCAACTCGAGATGAGAGGTTAGTCCCTGGCTTCGACTCCAGAGGAATACCACCTTACCACAAGCACCTCAAGAGGAGGCTTCTCTAAGCTTTAGGTATGTGAGAGGAACCCTGAGTTTGCGGCCTCAAGTGGAATGGACACCGCGATGCCCTGACTCGAAATAAGGCCAGATATCCCTGCAGTGACTTGAATACAGGCTCGTCTTGCATCTCCCAAGTCGAAAGGATGTCTGAATCCCCTGTGGAGACCACAGAGGAAGACCAATTTCCCCACCTCATAGCGACCGGAGGCTTCACATCCTTTGAAAACTCCAGAGGGACGCGGAGATCAGTGCCTCCAAAGGAGACGATGCCTGACTCCTCGTGAAACTTCATAGGAGTCCCAGGGTTCCTGTGGCACGTGGAAAGGGACACTTGGTCTCCCGCCTCAGCTGGAGAGGCGTCCCAATTGCCCTGCCAAGCCTCGAGGAGAATCCCGAGTTGTCCCTCGCAACTAGGCAGGAGTCCTGACGTCGCTGAACAAACACGTGTGTGGAAGGGCCATCCCCGTCGTAACTCGAGAATATACCCCAGGTTCCCGCCGCAACTCGAGAAAAACCATGAGACTTCCCCCTCGCCGCGAGATGAGGCCTGATTCCCCTGCATTGCGTGCAGAGCAATGCTCTGGTGCGCATCACACAGGAAAGGAGCCTTGATTTCCTTGATGGCACTCCAGAGAAACCCCAAGAACACTGTTTCAAGGCTAGAGGAATCCTGAGGTCACTGTAGCAACACGAAAGAGCTCCATGGACCAAAAATCAACTCGAGATGAGAGGTTAGGCCCTGGCTTCGACTCCAGAGGAATACCACCTTACCACAAGCACCTCAAGAGGAGGCTTCTCTCAGCTCTAGGTATGTGAGAGGGACCCTGAGTTGGCGGCCTCAAGTGGAATGGACACCGCGATGCCCGACTCGAAATAAGGCCGGATATCCCTGCAGTGACTTGAATGCAGGCTCGTCTTGCATCTCCCAAGACGAAAGGATGTCTGAATCCCCTGTGGAGACCACAGAGAAAGACCTATTTCCCCACGTCATCGCGACCGGAGGGCTCACATCCTTTGAAAACTCCAGAGGGATGCGGACATCAGTGCCTCCAAAGGAGACGATGCCTGACTCCTCGTGAAACTTGATAGGAGTCCCAGGATTCCTGTGGCACGTGGAAAGGGAAACTTGGTCTCCCTCCTCAGCTGGAGAGGCGTCCCAATTGCTCTGCCAAGCCTCGAGGAGAATCCCGAGTTGTCCCTCACAACTAGGCAGGAGTCCTGACGTCGCTGAACAAACACGTGTGTGGAAGGGCCATCCCCGTCGTAACTCGAGAATATACCCCAGCTTCCCGCCGTAACTCGAAAAAAACCATGAGACTTCCAACTCGCCGCGAGATGAGGCCCGATTCCCCTGCACTGCGTGCAGAGCAATGCCGTGTTGCACATCACACAGGAAAGGAGCCTTGATTTCCTTGATGGCACTCCAGAGAAAGCCCAAGAACACTGTTTCAAGGCTAGAGGGATCCTGAGGTCAATGTATCAACACGAAACAGCTCCGTGGACGAAAAATCAACTCGAGATGAGAGGTTAGTCCCTTGCTTCGTCTCCAGAGGAATACTACCTTAACAAAACCACCTCAAGAGGAGGCTTCTCTCAGCTCTAGGTATGTGAGAGGGACCCTGAGTTTGCGGCCTCTAGTGGAATGGACACCGCGATGCCCTGACTCGAAATAAGGCCGGATATCCCTGCAGTGACTTGAATGCAGGCTCGTCTTGCATCTCCCAAGACGAAAGGATGTCTGAATCCCCTGTGGAGACCACAGAGAAAGACCTAGTTCCCCACCTCATCGCGACCGGAGGCCTCACATTCTTTGAAAATTCCAGAGGGACGCGGAGATCAGTGCCTCCAAAGGAGACGATGCCTGACTCCTCGTGAAACTTGATAGGAGTCCCAGGATTCCTGTGGCACGTGGAAAGGGACACTTGGTCTCCCGCCTCAGCTGGAGAGGCGTCCCAAATGCCCTGCCAAGCCTCGAGGAGAATACCGAGTTGTCCTTCGCAATTAGGCAGCAGTCCTAACGTCTCTGAACAAACACGTGTGTGGAAGTGCCATCCCTGTCGTAACTTGGGAATATACCCCAGGTTCCCGCCGCAACTCGAGAAAAACCATGAGACTTCCCCCTCGCTGCGAGATGAGGCCCGATTCCCCTGCACTGCGTGTAGAGCAATGCCGTGTTGCACATCACACAGGAAAGGAGCCTTGATTTCCTTGATGGCACTCCAGAGAAAGCCCAAGAACACTGTTTCAAGGCTAGAGGGATCCTGAGGTCACTGTAGCAACACAAAAGAGCTCCTTGGACCAAAAATCAACTCGAGATGAGAGGTTAGTCCCTTTCTTCGGCTCCAGAGGAATACCACCTTACCACAAGCACCTCAAGAGGAGGCTTCTCTCAGCTCTAGGTATGTGAGAGGGACCCTGAGTTTGCGGCCTCAAGTGGAAGGGACACCGCGGAGCCTTGACTCGAATTAAGGCCGGATATCCCTGCAGTGACTTGAATGCAGGCTCGTCTTGCATCTCCCAAGACGAAAGGATGTCTGAATCCCCTGTGGAGACCACAGAGAAAGACCTAGTTCCCCACCTCATCGCGACCGGAGGCCTCACATCCTTTGAAAATTCCAGAGGGACGCGGAGATCAGTGCCTCCAAAGGAGACGATGCCTGACTCCTCGTGAAATTTGATAGGAGTCGCAGGATTCCTGTGGCACGTGGAAAGGGACCCTTGGTCTCCCGCCTCAGCTGGAGAGGCGTCCCAATTGCCCTGCCAAGCCTCGAGGAGAATCCCGAGTTGTCCCTCGCAACTAGGCAGGAATCCTGACGTCGCTGAACAAACACGTGTGTGGAAGGGCCATCCCCGTCGTAACTCGAGAATATACCCCAGGTTCCCGCCGCAACTCGAGAAAAACCATGAGACTTCCCCCTCGCCGCGAGATGAGGCCTGATTCCCCTGCACTGCGTGCAGAGCAATGCCGTGTTGCACATCACACAGGAAAGGAGCCTTGATTTTCTTGATGGCACTCCAGAGAAAGCCCAAGAACACTCTTTCAAGGCTAGAGGGATCCTGAGGTCACTGTAGCAACACGAAAGAGCTCCGTGGACCACAAATCAACTCGAGATGATAGGTTAGTCCCTGGCTTCGACTCCAGAGGAAAACTACCTTACCACAAGCACTTCAAGAGGAGGCTTCTCTCAGCTCTAGGTATGTGAGAGGGACCCTGAGTTTGCGGCCTCAAGTGGAATGGACACCGCGATGCCCTGACTTGAAATAAGGCCGGATATCCCTGCAGTGACTTGAATGCAGGTTCGTCTTGCATCTCCCAAAACAAAAGGATGTCTGAATCCCCTGTGGAGACCACAGAGAAAGACCTAGTTCCCCACCTCATCGCGACCGGAGGCCTCACATCCTTGGAAAACACCAGAGGGACTCGGAGTTCAGTGCCTCCAAAGCAGACGATGCCTGACTCCTCGTGAAACTTGATAGGAGTCCCAGGATTCCTGTGGCATGTGAAAAGGGGCCCTTGGTCTCCCGCCTCAGCTGGAGAGGCGTCCCAATTGCCCTGCCAAGCCTCGGGGAGAATCCCGAGTTGTCCCTCGCAACTAGGCAGGAGTCCTGACGTCGCTGAACAAACACCTGTGTGGAAGGGCCATCCCCGTCGTAACTCGAGAATATACCCCAGGTTCCCGCCGCAACTCGAGAAAAACCATGAGACTTCCCCCTCGCCGCGCGATGAGGCCCGATTCCCCTGCACTGCGTGCAGAGCAATGACGTGCTGCACATCACACAGGAAAGGAGCCTTGATTTCCTTGACGGCACTCCAGAGAAAGCCCAAGAACACTGTTTCAAGGCTAGAGGGATCCTGAGGTCACTGTAGCAACACGAAAGAGCTCCGTGGACCAAAAATCAACTCGAGATGAGAGGTTAGTCTCTGGCTTCGACTCCAGAGGAATACCACCTTACCACAAGTACTTTAAGAGGAGGCTTCTCTCAGCTCTAGGTATGTGAGAGAGACCCTGAGTTTGCAGCCTCAAGTGGAATGGACACCGCGATGCCCTGACTCGAAATAAGGCTGGATATCCCTGCAGTGACTTGAATGCAGGCTCGTCTTGCATCTCCCAAGAGGAAAGGATGTCTGAATCCCCTGTGGAGACCACAGAGAAAGACTGGTTCCCTACCTCATCGCGACCGGAGGCCTCACATCATTTGAAAACTCCAGAGGGACGCGGAGATCAGTGCCTCCCAAGGAGACGATGCCGGACTCCTTGTGAAACTTGATAGGAGAACCAGGATTCCTGTGGCACGTGGAAAGGGACCCTTGGTCTCCCGCCTCAGCTGGAGAGGCGTCCCAATTGCCCTGCCAAGCCTCGGGGAGAATCCCGATTTGTCCCTCCCAACTAGGCAGGAGTCCTGACGTCACTGAACAAACACGTGTGTGGAAGGGCCATCCCCGTCGTAACTCGAGAATATACCCCAGGTTCCCGCCGCAACTCGAGAAAAACCATGAGACTTCCCCCTCGCCGCGAGATGAGGCCTGATTCCCCTGCACTGCGTGCAGAGCAATGCCGTGTTGCACATCACACAGGAAAGGAGCCTTGATTTTCTTGATGGCACTCCAGAGAAAGCACAAGAACACTCTTTCAAGGCTAGAGGGATCCTGAGGTCACTGGAGCAACACGAAAGAGCTCCGTGGACCAAAAGTCAACTCGAGATGAGAGGTTAGTCCCTGGCTTCGACTCCAGAAGAATACCACCTTACCACAAGCACCTCAAGAGGAGGCTTCTCTCAGCTCTAGGTATGTGAGAGGGAGCCTGAGTTTGCGGCCTCAAGTGGAAGGGACACCGCGATGCCCTGACTCGAAATAAGGCCGGATATCCCTGCAGTGACTTGAATGCAGGCTCGTCTTGCATCTCCCAAGACGAAAGGATGTCTGAATCCCCTGTGGAGACCACAGAGAAAGACCTAGGTCCCCACCTCATCGCGACCGGAGGCCTCACATCCTTTGAAAATTCCAGAGGGACGCGGAGATCAGTGCCTCCAAAGGAGACGATGCCTGACTCCTCGTGAAACTTGATAGGAGTCCCAGGATTCCTGTGGCACGTGGAAAGGGACCCTTGATCTCCCGCCTCAGCTGGGGAGGCGTCCCAATTGCCCTGCAAAGCCTCGAGGAGAATCCCGAGTTGTCCCTTGCAACTAGGCAGGAGTCCTGACGTCGCTGAACAAACACGTGTGTGGAAGGGCCATCCTCGTGGTAACTCGAGAATATACCCCAGGTTCCCGCCGCAACTCCAGAAAAATCATGAGCCTTCCCCATCGCCGCGAGATGAGGCCCGATTCCCCTACACTACATGCAGAGCAATGCCGTGTTGCACATCACACAGGAAAGGAGCCTTGATTTCCTTGATGGCACTCCAGAGAAAGCCCAAGAACACTGTTTCAAGGCTAGAGGGATCCTGAGGTCACTGTAGCAACACGAAAGAGCTCCGTGGACCAAAAATCAACTCGAGATGAGAGGTTAGTCTCTGGCTTCGACTCCAGAGGAATACCACCTTACCACAAGCACCTCAAGAGGAGGCTTCTCTCAGCTCTAGGTATGTGAGAGGGACCCTGAGTTTGCAGCCTCAAGTGGAATGGGCACCGCGATGCCCTGACTCGAAATAAGGCCGGATATCCCTGCAGTGACTTGAATGCAGGCTCGTCTTGCATTTCCCAAGACGAAAGGATGTCTGAATCCCCTGTGGAGACCACAGAGAATGACTGGTTCCCTAGCTCATCGCGACTGGAGGCCTCACATCATTTGAAAACTCCAGAGGGATGCGGAGATCAGTGCCTCCAAAGGAGACGATGCCTGACTCCTCGTGAAACTTGATAGGAGAACCAGGATTCCTGTGGCACGTGGATGGGATCCTTGGTTTCCCGCCTCAGCTGGAAAGGCGTCCCAATTACCCTGCCAAGCCGCGAGGAGAATCCCGAGTTGTCCCTCCTCACTAGGCAGGAGTCCTGACGTCGCTGAACAAACACGTGTGTGGAAGGGCCATCCCCGTCGTAAGTCGAGAATATACCCCAGGTTCCCACCGCAACTCGAGAAAAACCATGAGACTTCCCCCTCGCCACGAGAAGAGGCCCGATTCCCCTGCACTGCGTGCAGAGCAATGCTGTGTTGCACATCACACAGGAAAGGAGCCTTGATTTCCTTGATGGCACTCCAGAGAAACCCCAAGGACACTGTTTCAAGGCTAGAGGGATCCTGAAGTCACTGGAGCAACACGAAAGAGCTCCGTGGACCACAAATCAACTCGAGATGAGAGGTTAGTCCCTGGCTTCGACTCCAGAGGAATACCACCTTACCACAAGCACCTCAAGAGGAGGCTTCTCTCAGCTCTAGGTAAGTGAGAGGGACCCTGAGTTTGCGGCCTCAAGTGGAATGGACACCACGATGCCCTGACTCGAATTAAGGCCGGATATGCCTGCAGTGACTTGAATGCAGGCTCGTCTTGCATCTTCCAAGACGAAAGGATGTCTGAATCCCCTGTGGAGACCACAGAGAAAGACCTACTTCCCCACATCATCGCGACCGGAGGCCTCACATCCTTTGAAAACTCCAGAGGGAAGCGGAGATCAGTGCCTCCAAAGGAGACGATGCCTGCCTCCACGAGAAACTTGATAGTAGTCCCAGGATTCCTGTGGCACGTGTAAAGGGACACTTGGTCTCCCGCCTCAGCTGGAGAGGCGTCCCAATTGCCCTGCCAAGCCTCGAGGAGAATCCCGAGTTGTCCCTCGCAACTAGGCAGGAGTCCTGACGTCGCTGAACAAACACGTGTGTGGAAGGGCCATCCCCGTCGTAACTCGAGAATATACCCCAGGTTTCTGCCGCAACTCGAGAAAAACCATGAGACTTCCCCCTCGCCGCAAGATGGGGCCCAATTCCCTGCACTGCGTGCAGAGCAATGACGTGTTGCACATCACACAGGAAAGGAGTCTTGATTTCCTTGATGGCACTCCAGAGAACCCCCAAGAACACTGTTTCAAGGCTAGAGGGATCCTGAGGTCAATGTAGCAACACGAAAGAGCTCCATGGACCAAAAATCAACTCGAGATGAGAGGTTAGTCCCTGGCTTCGACTCCAGAGGAATACCACCTTACCAAAAGCACCTCAAGAGGAGGCTTCTCTCAGCTCTAGGTATGTGAGAGGGACACTGAGTTTGCGGCCTCAAGTGGAATGGACAACGCGATGCCCTGACTCGAAATAAGGCCGGATATCCCTGCAGTGACTTGAATGCAGGCTCGTCTTGCATCTCCCAAGATGAAAGGATGTCTGAATTCCCTGTGGAGACCACAGAGAAAGACCTAGTTCCCCACCTCATCGCGACCGGAGGTCTCATATCCTATGAAAATTCCAGAGGGATGCGGAGATCAGTGCCTCCAAAGGAGACGATGCCTGACTCCTTCTGAAACTTGATAGGAGTCCCAGGATTCCTGTGGCATGTGGAAAGGGACACTTGGTCTCCCGTCTCAGCTGGAGAGGCGTCCCAATTGCCCTGCCAAGCCTCGACAGAATCCCGAGTTGTCCCTCGCAACTAGGCAGGAGTCCTGACGTGGCTGAACAAACAAGAGTGTGGAAGGGCCATCCCAGTCGTAACTCGAGAATATACCCCAGGTTCCCACCGCAACTCGAGAAAAACCATGAGACTTCCCCCTCGCCACTAGATGAGACCCGATTCCCCTGCACTGCGTGCAGAGCAATGCCGTGTTGCTAATCACACAGGAAAGGAGCCTTGATTTCCTTGATGGCACTCCAGAGAAACCCCAAAAACACTGTTTCAAAGCTAGAGGGATCCTGAGGTCACTGTAGCAACACGAAGGAGCTACGTGGACCACAAATCAACTCGAGATGAGAGGTTAGTCCCTGGCTTCGACTCCAGAGGAATACCACCTTGCCACAAACACCTCAAGAGGAGGTTTCTCTCAGCTCTAGGTATGTGAGAGGGACCCTGAGTTTGCGGCCTCAAGTGGAATGGACACCGCGATGCCCTGACTCGAAATAAGGCCAGATATCCCTGCAGTGACTTGAATACAGGCTCGTCTTGCATCTCCCAAGACGAAAGGATGTCTGAATCCCCTGTGGAGACCACAGAGAAAGACCTAGTTCCCCACCTCATCGCGACCGGAGGCCTCACATCCTTTGAAAACTCCAGAGGGAAGCGGAGATCAGTGCCTCCAAAGGAGACGATGCCTGACTCCTCGAGAAACTTGATAGGTGTCCCAGGATTCCTGTGGCACGTGGAAAGGGACCCTTGGTCTCCCGCCTCAGGTGGAGAGGCGTCCCAATTGCCCTGCCAAGCCTCGAGGAGAATCCCGAGTTGTCCCTCGCAACTAGGCAGGAGTTCTGACGTCGCTGAACAAACACCTGTGTGGAAGGGCCATCCCCGTCGTAACTCGAGATTATACCCCAGGTTCCCGCCGCAACTCGAGAAAAACCATGAGACTTCCCCCTCGCCACGAGATGAGGCCCGATTCCCCTGCACTGCGTGCAGAGCAATGCCGTGTTGCACATCACACAGGAAAGGAGCCTTGATTTCCTTGATGGCACTCCAGAGAAAGCCCAAGAACACTGTTTCAAGGCTAGAGGGATCCTGAGGTCACTGTAGCAACACGAAAGAGCTCTGTGGACGAAAAATCAACTCGAGATGAGAGGTTAGTCCCTGGCTTCGACTCCAGAGGAAAACCACCTTACCACAAGCACCTCAAGAGGAGGCTTCTCTAAGCTTTAGGTATGTGAGAGGGACCCTGAGTTTGCGGCCTCAAGTGGAATGGACACCGCGATGCCCTGACTCGAAATAAGGCCGGATATCCCTGCAGTGACTTGAATGCAGGCTCGTCTTGCATCTCCCAAGACGAAAGGATGTCTGAATCCCCTGTGGAGACCACAGAGAAAGACTTATTTCCCCACCTCATCACGACCGGAGGCCTCACATCCTTTGAAAACTCCAGAGGGACGCGGAGATCAGTGCCTCCAAAGGAGACGATGCCTGACTCCTCGAGAAACTTGATAGGTGTCCCAGGATTCCTGTGGCACGTGGAAAGGGACCCTTGGATTCCCGCCTCAGGTGGAGAGGCGTCCCAATTGCCGTGCCAAGCCTCGAGGAGAATCCCGAGTTGTCCCTCACAACTAGGCAGGAGTTCTGACGTCGCTGAACAAACACGTGTGTGGAAGGGCCATCCCCGTCGTAACTCGAGAATATACCCCAGGTTCCCGCCGCAACTCGAGAAAAACCATGAGACTTCCCCCTCGCTACGAGATGAGGCCCGATTCCCCTGCACTGCGTGCAGAGCAATGCCGTGTTGCACATCACACAGGAAAGGAGCCTTGATTTTCTTGATGGCACTCCAGAGAAACCCCAAGAACACGGTTTCAGGGCTAGAGGGATCTTGAGGTCACTGTAGCAACACGAAAGAGCTCCGTGGACGAAAAATCAACTCGATATGCGAGGTTAGTCCCTGGCTTCGACTCCAGAGCAATACCACCTTACCACAAGCACCTCAAGAGGAGGCTTCTCTAAGCTTTAGGTATGTGAGAGGGACCCTGAGTTTGCGGCCTCAAGTGGAATGGACATCGCAATGCCCTGACTCGAAATAAGGCCAGATATGCCTGCAGTGACTTGAATGCAGGCTCGTCTTGCATCTCCCAAGACGAAAGGATGTCTGAATCCCCTGTGGAGACCACAGAGAAAGACTTATTTCCCCACCTCATCGCGACCGGAGGCCTCACATCCTTTGAAATTCCAGAGGGATGCGGACATCAGTGCCTCCAAAGGAGACGATGCCTGACTACTCGTGAAACTTGAGAGGAGTCCCAGGATTCCTGTGGCACGTGGAAAGGGACACTTGGTCTCCCGCCTCAGCTGGAGAGGCGTCCCAATTGCCCTGCCAAGCCTCGAGGAGAATCCCAAGTTGTCCCTCGCAACTAGGCAGCAGTCCTGACGTCGCTGAACAAACACGTGGGTGGAAGGGCCATCCCCGTCGTAACTCGAGAATATACTCCAGGTTCCCGCCGCAACTCGAGAAAAACCATGTGACTTCCCCCTCGCCGCGAGATGAGGCCCGATTCCCCTGCACTGCGTGCAGAGCAATGCCGTGTTGCACATCACACAGGAAAGGAGCCTTGATTTCCTTGATGGCACTCCAGAGAAAGCGCAAGAACACTGTTTCAAGGCTAGAGGGATCCTGAGGTGACTGTAGCAACACGAAAGAGCTCCGTGGACCAAAAATCAACTCGAGATGAGAGGTTAGTCCCTGGCTTCGACTCCAGAGGAATACCACCTTACCACAAGCACCTCAAGAGGAGGCTTCTCTCAGCTCTAGGTATGTGAGAGGGACCCTGAGTTTGCGGCCTCAAGTGCAATGGACACCGCGATGTCCTGACTCGAAATAAGGCCGGATATGCCTGCAGTGCCTTGAATGCAGGCTCGTCTTGCATCTCCCAAGATGAAAGGATGTCTGAATCCCCTGTGGAGACCACAGAGAAAGACCTAGTTCCCCACCTCATCGCGACCGGACGCCTCACATCCTTTGAAAACTCCAGAGGGACGCGGAGATCAGTGCCTCCAAAGGAGACAATGCCTGACTCCTCGTGAAACTTGAAAGGAGTCCCAGGATTCCTGTGGCAAGTGGAAAGGGACACTTGGTCTCCCGCCTCAGCTGGAGAGGCGTCCCAATTGCCCTGCCAAGCCTCGAGGAGAATCCCGAGTTGTCCCTCGCAACTAGGCAGGAGTCCTGACGTCGCTGAACAAACACGTGTGTGGAAGGGCCATCCCCGTCGTAACTCGAGAATATACCCCAGGTTGCCGCCGCAACTCGAGAAAAACCATGAGACTTCCCCCTCGCCGCTAGATGAGGCCCGATTCCCCTGCACTGCATGCAGAGCAATGCCGTGTTGCAAATCACACAGGAAAGGAGCCTTGATTTCCTTGATGGCACTCCAGAGAAACCCCAAGAACACTGTTTCAAAGCTAGAGGGATCCTGAGGTCACTGTAGCAACACGAAGGAGCTCCGTGGACCGAAAATCAACTCGAGATGAGAGGTTAGTCCCTGGCTTCGACTCCAGAGGAATACCACCTTGCCACAAGCACCTCAAGAGGAGGTTTCTCTCAGCTCTAGGTATGTGAGAGGGACCCTGAGTTTGCGGCATCAAGTGGAATGGACACCGCGATGCCCTGACTCGAAATAAGGCCAGATATCCCTGCAGTGACTTGAATACAGGCTCGTCTTGCATCTCCCAAGACGAAAGGATGTCTGAATCCCCTGTGGAGACCACAGAGAAAGACCTAGTTCCCCACCTCATCGCGACCGGAGGCCTCACATCCTTTGAAATCTCCAGAGGGACGCGGAGATCAGTGCCTTCAAAGGAGACGATGCCTGACTCCTCGAGAAACTTAATAGGTGTCCCAGGATTACTGTGGCACGTGGAAAGGGACCCTTGGTCTCCCGCCTCAGCTGGAGAGGCGTCCCAATTGCCCTGCCAAGCCTCGAGGAGAATCCCGAGTTGTCCCTGGCAACTAGGCAGGAGTCCTGACGTCGCTGAACAAACACGTGTTTGGAAGGGCCATCCCCGTCGTAACTCGAGAATATACCCCAGGTTCCCGCCGCAACTCGAGAAAAACCATGAGACTTCCCCCTCGCCGCGAGATGAGGCGCGATTCCCCTGCACTGCGTGCAGAGCAATTCCGTGTTGCACATCACACAGGAAAGGACCATTGATTTCCTTGATGGCACTCCAGAGAAAGCCCAAGAACACTGTTTCAAGGCTAGAGGGATCCTGAGGTCACTGGAGCAACACGAAAGAGCTCCGTGGACGAAAAATCAACTCGAGATGAGAGGTTAGTCCCTGGCTTCGACTCCAGAGGAATACCACCTTACCACAAGCACCTCAAGAGGAGGCTTCTCTAAGCTTTAGGTATGTGAGAGGAACCCTGAGTTTGCAGCCTCAAGTGGAATGGACACCGCGATGCCCTGACTCGAAATAAGGCCGGATATCCCTGCAGTGACTTGAATGCAGGCTCGTCTTGCATCTCCCAAGACGAAAGGATGTCTGAATCCCCTGTGGAGACCACAGAGGAAGACCAATTTTCCCACCTCATCGCGACCGGAGGCCTCACATCCTTTGAAAACTCCAGAGGTACGCAGAGATCAGTGCCTCCAAAGGAGACGATGCCTGACTCCTCGTGAAACTTCATAGGAGT
Source organism: Cervus elaphus (assembly GCF_910594005.1). NCBI lineage: Eukaryota > Metazoa > Chordata > Mammalia > Artiodactyla > Cervidae > Cervus > Cervus elaphus. The sequence continues at coordinate 816,828 of NW_025316690.1, read as the reverse complement.
CCCAGGGTTCCTGTGGCACGTGGAAAGGGACACTTGGTCTCCCGCCTCAGCTGGAGAGGCGTCCCAATTGCCCTGCCAAGCCTCGAGGAGAATCCCGACTTGTCCCTCGCAACTAGGCAGGAGTCCTGACGTCGCTGAACAAACACCTGTGTGGAAGGGCCATCCCCGTCGTAACTCGAGAATATACCCCAGGTTCCCGCCGCAACTCGAGAAAAACCATGAGACTTCCCCCTCGCCAAGAGATGAGGCCTGATTCCCCTGCATTGCGTGCAGAGCAATGCTGTGGTGCACATCACACAGGAAAGGAGCCTTGATTTCCTTGATGGCACTCCAGAGAAAGCGCAAGAACACTGTTTCAAGGCTAGAGGGATCCTGAGGTGACTGTAGCAACACGAAAGAGCTCCGTGGACCACAAATCAACTCGAGATGAGAGGTTAGTCCCTGGCTTCGACTCCAGAGGAATACCACCTTACCACAAGCACCTCAAGAGGAGGCTTCTCTCAGCTCTAGGTACGTGAGAGGGACCCTGAGTTTGCGGCCTCAAGTGGAATGGACACCGCGATTCCCTGACTCGAAATAAGGCCGGATAAGCCTGCAGTGCCTTGAATGCAGGCTCGTCTTGCATCTCCCAAGATGAAAGGATGTCTGAATCCCCTGTGGAGACCACAGAGAAAGACCTAGTTCCCCACCTCATCGCGACCGGAGGCCTCACATCCTTGGAAAATTCCAGAGGTACGCGGAGATCAGTGCCTCCAAAGGAGACGATGCCTGACTCCTCGTGAAAGTTGAAAGGAGTCCCAGGATTCCTGTGGCACGTGGAAAGGGACACTTGGTCTCCCGCCTCAGCTGGAGAGGCGTCCCAATTGCCCTGCCAAGCCTCGAGGAGAATCCCGAGTTGTCCCTCGCAACTAGGCAGGAGTCCTGACGTCGCTGAACAAACACGTGTGTGGAAGGGCCATCCCCGTCGTAACTCGAGAATATACCCCAGGTTCCCGCCGCAACTCGAGAAAAACCATGAGACTTCCCCCTCGCCGCGAGATGAGGCCCGATTCCCCTGCACTGCGTGCAGAGCAATGCCGTGTTGCACATCACACAGGAAAGGAGCCTTGATTTCCTTGATGGCACTCCAGGGAAACCCCAAAAACACTGTTTCAAAGCTAGAGGGATCCTGAGGTCACTCTAGCAACACGAAGGAGCTCCGTGGACCACAAATCAACTCGAGATGAGAGGTTAGTCCCTGGCTTCGACTCCAGAGGAATACCACCTTGCGACAAGCACCTCAAGAGGAGGTTTCTCTCAGCTCTAGGTATGTGAGAGGAACCCTGAGTTTGTGGCCTCAAGTGGAATGGACACCGCGATGCCCTGACTAGAAATAAGGCCAGATATCCCTGCATTGACTTGAATACAGGCTCGTCATGCATCTCCCAAGACGATAGGATGTCTGAATCCCCTGTGGAGACCACAGAGAAAGACCTAGTTCCCCACCTCATCGCGACCGGAGGCCTCACATCCTTGAAAACTCCAGAGGGACGCGGAGATCAGTGCCTCCAAAGGAGACGATGCCTGACTCCTCGAGAAAGTTGATAGGTGTCCCAGGATTCCTGTGGCACGTGGAAAGGGACCCTTGGTCTCCCGCCTCAGCTGGAGAGGCGTCCCAATTGCCCTGCCAAGTCTCGAGGAGAATCCCGAGTTGTCCCTGGCAACTAGGCAGGAGTCCTGACGTCGCTGAACAAACACGTGTGTGGAAGGGCCATCCCCGTCGTAACTCGAGAATATACCCCAGGTTCCCGCCGCAACTCGAGAAAAATCATGAGACTTCCCCCTCGCCGCGAGATGAGGCGCGATTCCCCTGCAATGCGTGCAGAGCAATTCCGTGTTGCACATCACACAGGAAAGGAGCCTTGATTTCCTTGATGGCACTCCAGAGAAAGCCCAAGAACACTGTTTCAAGGCTAGAGGGATCCTGAGGTCACTGTAGCAACACGAAAGAGCTCCGTGGACCAAAAATCAACTCGAGATGAGAGGTTAGTCCCTGGCTTCGACTCCAGAGGAATACCACCTTACCACAAGCACCTCAAGAGGAGGCTTCTCTAAGCTTTAGGTATGTGAGAGGAACCCTGAGTTTGCGGCCTCAAGTGGAATGGACACCGCGATGCCCTGACTCGAAATAAGGCCAGATATCCCTGCAGTGACTTGAATACAGGCTCGTCTTGCATCTCCCAAGACGAAAGGATGTCTGAATCCCCTGTGGAGACCACAGAGGAAGACCAATTTCCCCACCTCATAGCGACCGGAGGCTTCACATCCTTTGAAAACTCCAGAGGGACGCGGAGATCAGTGCCTCCAAAGGAGACGATGCCTGACTCCTCGTGAAACTTCATAGGAGTCCCAGGGTTCCTGTGGCACGTGGAAAGGGACACTTGGTCTCCCGCCTCAGCTGGAGAGGCGTCCCAATTGCCCTGCCAAGCCTCGAGGAGAATCCCGAGTTGTCCCTCGCAACTAGGCAGGAGTCCTGACGTCGCTGAACAAACACCTGTGTGGAAGGGCCATCCCCGTCGTAACTCGAGAATATACCCCAGGTTCCCGCCGCAACTCGAGAAAAACCATGAGACTTCCCCCTCGCCGCGAGATGAGGCCTGATTCCCCTGCATTGCGTGCAGAGCAATGCTCTGGTGCGCATCACACAGGAAAGGAGCCTTGATTTCCTTGATGGCACTCCAGAGAAACCCCAAGAACACTGTTTCAAGGCTAGAGGAATCCTGAGGTCACTGTAGCAACACGAAAGAGCTCCATGGACCAAAAATCAACTCGAGATGAGAGGTTAGGCCCTGGCTTCGACTCCAGAGGAATACCACCTTACCACAAGCACCTCAAGAGGAGGCTTCTCTCAGCTCTAGGTATCTGAGAGGGACCCTGAGTTGGCGGCCTCAAGTGGAATGGACACCGCGATGCCCGACTCGAAATAAGGCCGGATATCCCTGCAGTGACTTGAATGAAGGCTCGTCTTGCATCTCCCAAGAGGAAAGGATGTCTGAATCCCCTGTGGAGACCACAGAGAAAGACCTATTTCCCCACGTCATCGCGACCGGAGGGCTCACATCCTTTGAAAACTCCAGAGGGATGCGGACATCAGTGCCTCCAAAGGAGACGATGCCTGACTCCTCGTGAAACTTGATAGGAGTCCCAGGATTCCTGTGGCACGTGGAAAGGGAAACTTGGTCTCCCTCCTCAGCTGGAGAGGCGTCCCAATTGCTCTGCCAAGCCTCGAGGAGAATCCCGAGTTGTCCCTCACAGCTAGGCAGGAGTCCTGACGTCGCTGAACAAACACGTGTGTGGAAGGGCCATCCCCGTCGTAACTCGAGAATATACCCCAGCTTCCCGCCGTAACTCGAAAAAAACCATGAGACTTCCAACTCGCCGCGAGATGAGGCCCGATTCCCCTGCACTGCGTGCAGAGCAATGCCGTGTTGCACATCACACAGGAAAGGAGCCTTGATTTCCTTGATGGCACTCCAGAGAAAGCCCAAGAACACTGTTTCAAGGCTAGAGGGATCCTGAGGTCAATGTATCAACACGAAACAGCTCCGTGGACGAAAAATCAACTCGAGATGAGAGGTTAGTCCCTTGCTTCGTCTCCAGAGGAATACTACCTTAACAAAACCACCTCAAGAGGAGGCTTCTCACAGCTCTAGGTATGTGAGAGGGACCCTGAGTTTGCGGCCTCTAGTGGAATGGACACCGCGATGCCCTGACTCGAAATAAGGCCGGATATCCCTGCAGTGACTTGAATGCAGGCTCGTCTTGCATCTCCCAAGACGAAAGGATGTCTGAATCCCCTGTGGAGACCACAGAGGAAGACCTAGTTCCCCACCTCATGGCGATCGGAGGCCTCACATCCTTTGAAAACTCCCGAGGGACGTGGAGATCAGTGCCTCCAAAGGAGACGATGCCTGACTCCTCGTGAAACTTGATAGGAGTCCCAGGATTCCTGTGGCAGGTGGGCAGGGACCCTTGGTCTCCCGACTCAGCTGGAGAGGCGTCCCAATTGCCCTGCCAAGCCTCGAGGAGAATCCCGAGTTGTCCCTCGCAACTAGGCAGGAGTCCTGACGTCGCTGAACAAACACGTGTGTGGAAGGGCCATCCCCGTCGTAACTCTAGAATATACCCCAGGTTCCCGCCGCAACTCGAGAAAAACCATGAGAATTCCCCCTCACCGCCAGATGAGGCCCAATTCCCCTGCACTGCGTGCAGAGCAATGCCGTGTTGCACATCACACAGGAAAGGAGCCTTGATTTCCTTGATGGCACTCCAGAGAAAGCCCAAGAAGAGTTTCAAGCCTAGAGGGATCCTGAGGTGACTGTAGCAATACGAAAGAGCTCCATGGACCAAAAATCAACTCGAGATGAGAGGTTAGTCCCTGGCTTCGACTCCAGAGGAATACCACCTTACCACAAGCACCTCAAGAGGAGGCTTCTCTCAGCTCTAGGTATGTGAGAGGGACCTTGAGTTGCGGCCTCAAGTGGAATGGACACCCCGATGCCCTGACTCGAAAAAAGGCCGGATATGCCTGCAGTGACTTGAATGCAGGCTCGTCTTGCAACTCCCAAGACGAAAGGATGTCTAAATCCCCTGTGGAGACCACAGAGAAAGACCTAGTTCCCCACCTCATAGCGACCGGAGGCCTCACATCCTTTGAAAACTCCAGAGGGATGCGGAGATCAGTGACTCCAAAGGAGACGATGCCTGACTCCTCGTGAAACTTGATAGGAGTCCCAGGATTCCTGTGGCACGTGGAAAGGGACCCTTGGTCTCCCGCCTCAGCTGGAGAGGCGTCCCAATTGCCCTGCCAAGCCTCGAGGAGAATCCCGAGTTGTCCCTCGCAACTAGGCAGGAGTCCTGACGTCGCTGAACAAACACGTGTGTGGAAGGGCCATCCCCGTCGTAACTCGAGTATATACCCCTGGTTCCCGCCACAACTCGAGAAAAACCATGAGAATTCCCCTCGCCGCGAGATGAGGTCGGATTCTCCTGCACTGCGTGCAGAGCAATGCCGTGTTGCACATCACACAGGAAAGGAGCCTTGATTTCCTTGATGGCACTCAACAGAAACCCCAAAAACACGGTTTCAAGGCTAGAGGGATCCTGAGGTGACTGTAGCAACACGAAAGAGCTCCGTGGACGAAAAATCAACTCGAGATGAGAGGTTAGTCCCTGGCTTCGACTCCAGAGGAATACCACCTTACCACAAGCACCTCAAGAGGAGGCTTCTGTCAGCTCTAGGTATGTGAGAGGGACCCTGATTTTGCGGCCTCAAGTGGAATGGACACCGCGATGCCCTGACTCGAAATAAGGCCGGATATCCCTGCAGTGACTTGAATGCAGGCTCGTCTTGCATCTCCCAAGACGAAAGGATGTCTGAATCCCCTGTGGAGACCACAGAGAAAGACGTGGTTCCCCACCTCATCGCGACCGGAGGCCTCACATCCTTGGAAAACTCCAGAGGGACGCGGAGATCAGTGCCTCCAAAGGAGACGATGCCTGACTCCTCGTGAAACTTGATAGGAGTCCCAGGATTACTGTGGCACGTGGAAAGGGACCCTTGGTCTCCCGCCTCAGCTGGAGAGGCGTCCCAATTGCACTGCCAAGCCTCGCGGAGAATTCCTAATTGTCGCTCGCAACTAGGCAGGAGTCATGACGTCGCTGAACAAACACGTGTGTGGAAGGGCCATCCCCGTCGTAATTCGAGAATATACCCCAGGATCCCGCCGCAACTCGAGAAAAACCATGAGACTTCCCCCTCGCCGCGAGATGAGGCCCGATTCCCCTGCACTGCGTGCAGAGCAATGCCATGTTGCACATCACACAGGAAAGGAGCCTTGATTTCCTTGATGGCACTCCAGAGAAAGCCCAAGAACACTGTTTCAAGGCTAGAGGGATCCTGAGGTCACTGTAGCAACACGAAAGAGCTCCGTGGACCAAAAATCAACTCGAGATGAGAGGTTAGTCCCTGGCTTCGACTCCAGAGGAATACCACCTTACCACAAGCACCTCAAGAGGAGGCTTCTGTCAACTCTAGGTATGTGAGAGGGCCCCTGAGTTTACGGCCTCAAGTGGAATGGACACCGAGATGCACTGACTCGAAATAAGGCCGGATATGCCTGCAGAGACTTGAATGCAGGCTCGTCTTGCATCTCCCAAGACGAAAGGATGTCTGAATCCCCTGTGGAGACCACAGAGAAAAACCTAGTTCCCCACCTCAACGTGACCGGAGGCCTCACATCCTTGGAAAATTCCAGAGGGACGCGGAGATCAGTGCCTCCAAAGGAGACGGTACCTGACTCCTCGTGAAACTTGATAGGAGTCCCAGGATTCCTGTGGCACGTGGAAAGGGACTCTTGGTCTCCCGCCTCAGCTGGAGAGGCGTCCCAATTGCCCTGCCAAGCCTCGAGGAGAATCCCGAGTTGTCCCTCGCAACTACGCAGGAGTCCTGACGTCGCTGAACAAACACGTGTGTGGAAGGGCCATCCCCGTCGTAGCTCGAGAATATACCCCAGGTTCCTGCCGCAACTCGAGAAAAACCATGAGACTTCCCCCTCGCCGAGAGATGAGTCCCGATTGCCCTGCACTGCGTGCAGAGCAATGCCGTGTTGCACATCACACAGGAAAGGAACCTTGATTTCCTTGATGGCACTCCAGAGAAAGCCCAAGAACACTGTTTCAAGGATAGAGGGATCATGAGGTCACTGTAGCAACACGAAAGAGCTCCGTGGACCAAAAATCAACTCGAGATGAGAGGTTAGTCCCTGGCTTCGACTCCAGAGGAATTCCACCTTACCAGAAGCACCTCAAGAGGAGGCTTCTCTCAGCTCTAGGTATGTGAGAGGGACCCTGAGTTTGCGGCCTCAAGTGGAATGGACACCGCGATGCCCTGACTCGAAATAAGGCCGGATATCCCTGCAGTGACTTGAATGCAGGCTCGTCTTGCATTTCCCAAGACGAAAGGATGTCTGAATCCCCTGTGGAGACCACAGAGAAAGACCTAGTCCCCACCTCATCGCAACCGGAGGCCTCACATCCTTTGAAAACTCCAGAGGGACGCGGAGATCAGTGCCTCCAAAGGAGACAATGCCTGACTCCTCGTGAAACTTTATAGAAGTCTCAGGATTCCTGTGGCACGTGGAAAGGGACACTTGGTCTCCCGCCTCAGCTGGAGATGCGAACCAATTGCCCTGCCAAGCCTCGAGGAGAATCCCGAGTTGTCCCTCAAAACTAGGCCAGAGTCCTGACATCGCTGAACAAACAGGTGTGTGGAAGGGCCATCCGCGTCGTAACTCGAGAATATACCCCAGGTTGCCGCCGCAACTCGAGAAAAACCATGAGACTTCCCCCTCGCCGCGAGATGAGGCCCGATTCCCCTGCACTGCATGCAGAGCAATGCCGTATTGCACATCACACAGGTAACGAGCCTTGATTTCCTTGATAGCACACCAGAGAATCCCCAAGATCACTGTTTCAAGGCTAGAGGGATCCTGAGGTCACTGTAGCAACACGAAAGAGCTCCGTGGACCAAAAGTCAACTCGAGATGAGAGGTTAGTCCCTGGCTTCGACTCCAGAGGAATACCACCTTACCACAAGCACCTCAAGAGGAGGCTTCTCTCAGCTCTAGGTATGTGAGAGGGACCCTGAGTTTGCGGCCTCAAGTGGAATGGACACCGCGATGCCCTGACTCGAAATAAGGCCGGATATGCCGACAGTGACTTGAGTGCAGGCTCGTCTTGCATCTCCCAAGACGAAAGGATGTCTGAATCCCCTGTGGAGACCACAGAGAAAGACCTAGTTCCCCACCTCATGGCGACCAGAGGCCTCACATCATTTGAAAACTTCAGAGTTACACTGAGATCAGTGCCTCCAAAGGAGACGATGCCTGACTCCTCGAGAAACTTGATAGGAGTCCCAGGATTCCTGTGGCACGTGGAAAGGGACTCTTGGTCTCCCGCCTCAGCTGGAGAGGCGTCCCAATTGCCCTGCCAAGCCTCGAGGAGAATCCCGAGTTGTCCCTCGCATCTAGGCAGGAGTCCTGTCGTCGCTGAACAAACACGAGTGTGGAAGGGCCATCCCCATCGTAACTCGAGAATATACCCCAGGTTCCCGCCGCAACTCGAGAAAAACCATGAGACTTCCCCCTCGCCGCGAGATGAGGCCGGATTCCCCTGCACTGAGTGCAGAGCAATGCCGTGTTGCACATCACACAGGAAAGGAGCCTTGATTTCCTTGTTGGCACTCCAGAGAAAGCCCAAGAACACTGTTTCAAGGCTAGAGGGATCCTGAGGTCACTGTAGCAACAAGAAAGACCTCCGTGGACCACAAATCAACTCGAGATGAGAGGTTAGTCCCTGGCTTCGACTCCAGAGGAATACCACCTTACCACAAGCACCTCAAGAGGAGTCTTCTCTCAGCTCTACGTATGGGAGAGGGACCCTGAGTTTGCGGCCTCAAGTGGAATGGACACCGAGATGCCCTGACTCGAAATAAGGCCGGATATGCCTGCAGAGACTTGAATGCAGGCTCGTCTTGCATCTTCCAAGACGATAGGATATCTGAATCCCCTGTTGAGACCACAGAGAAAGACCTAGTTCCCCACCTCATCGCGACCGGAGGCCTCACATCCTTTGAAAACTCCAGAGGGACGCGGAGATCAGTGCCTCCAAAGGAGACGATGCCTGACTCCTCGAGAAACTTGATAGGACTCCCAGGATTCCTGTGACACGTGGAAAGGGACTCTTGGTCTCCCGCCTCAGCTGGAGAGGCGTCCCAATTGCCCTGCCAAGCCTCAAGGAGAATCCCGAGTTGTCCCTCGCAACTAGGCAGGAGTCCTGTCGTCGCTGAACAAACACGAGTGTGGAAGGGCCATCCCCGTCGTAACTCGAGAATATACCCCAGGTTCCCGCCGCAACTCGAGAAAAACCATGAGACTTCCCCCTCGCCGCGAGATGAGGCCCGATTCCCCTGCACTGTGTGCAGAGCAATGCCGTGTTGCACATCACACAGGAAAGGAGCCTTGATTTCCTTGATGGCACTCCAGAGAAACCCCAAGAACACTGTTTCAAGGCTAGAGGGATCATGAGGTCACTGTAGCAAAACGAAAGAGCTCCGTGGACCAAAAATCAACTCGAAATGAGAGGTTAGTCCCTGGCTTCAACTCCAGAGGAATACCACCTCACCACAAGCACCTCAAGAGGAGGCTTCTCTCAGCTCTAGGTATGTGAGAGGGACCTTGAGTTGCGGCCTCAAGTGGAATGGACACCGCGATGCCCTGACATGAAATAAGGCTGGATATGCCTGCAGTGACTTGAATGCAGGCTCGTCTTGCAACTCCCAAGACGAAAGTATGTCTGAATCCCCTGTGGAGACCACAGAGAAAGACCTAGTTCCCTACCTCATAGCGGCCGGAGGCCTCACATCCTTTGAAAACTCCAGAGGGATGCGGAGATCAGTGCCTCCAAAGGAGACGATGCCTGACTCCTCGTGAAACTTGATAGGAGTTGCAGGATTCCTGTGGCACGTGGAAAGGGACCCTTGGTCTCCCGCCTCAGGTTGAGAGGCGTCCCAATTTCCCTGCCAAGCCTCGAGGAGAATCCCGAGTTGTCCCTCGCAACTAGGCAGGAGTCCTGACGTCACTGAACAAACACGTGTGTGGAAGGGCCATCCCCGTCGTAACTCGAGAATATACCCCAGGTTCCCGTCGCAACTCGCGAAAAACCATGAGACTTCCCCCTCGCCGCGAGATGAGGCCCGATTCCCCTGCACTGCGTGCAGAGCAATGCCGTGTTGCACATCACACGGGAAAGGAGCCTTGATTTCCTTGATGGCACTCCAGAGAAAGCCCAAGAACACTGTTTCAAGGCTAGAGGGATCCTGAGGTCACTGTAGCAACACGAAAGAGCTCCATGGACCAAAAATCAACTCGAGATGAGAGGTTAGTCCCTGGCTTCGACTCCAGAGGAATACCACCTTACCACAAGCACCTCAAGAGGAGGCTTCTCTCAGCTCTAGGTATGTGAGAGGGCCCCTGAGTTTACGGCCTCAAGTGGAATGGACACCGAGATGCACTGACCTGAAATAAGGGGGATATGCCTGCAGAGACTTGAATGCAGGCTCGTCTTGCATCTCCCAAGACGATAGGATATCTGAATCCCCTGTGGAGACCACAGAGAAAGACCTAGTTCCCCACCTCATCGCGACCGGAGGCCTCACATCCTTTGAAACTCCAGAGGGACGCGGAGATCAGTGCCTCCAAAGGAGACGATGCCTGACTCCTCGTGAAACTTGATAGGAGTCCCAGGATTCCTGTGGCACGTGGAAAGGGACCCTTGGTCTCCCGCCTCACCTGGAGAGGCGAACCAATTGCCCTGCCAAGCCTCACGGAGAATCCCGGGTTGTCCCTCTCAATTAGGCAGGAGTCCTGACATCGCTGAACAAACAGGTATGTGGAAGGGCCATCCGCGTCGTAACTCGAGAATATACCCCAGGTTCCCGCCGCAACTCGAGAAAAACCATGAGACTTCCCCCTCGCCGCGAGATGAGGCCCGATTCCCCTGCACTGCATGCAGAGCAATGCCGTGTTGCACATCACACAGGTAAGGAGTCTTGATTTCCTTGATAGCACTCCAGAGAAACCCCAAGAACACTGTTTCAAGGCTAGAGGGATCCTGAGGTCACTGTAGCAACACGAAAGAGCAACGTGGACCAAAGTCAACTCAAGATGAGAGGTTAGTCCCTGGCTTCAACTCCAGAGGAATACCACCCTACCACAAGCACCTCAAAAGGAAGCTTCTCTCACCTCTAGGTATGTGAGAGGGACCCTGATTTGCGGCCTCAAGTGGAATGGACACCGTGATGCCCTGACTCGAAATAAGGCCGGATATGCCTGCAGTGACTTGAATGCAGGCTCGTCTTGCATCTCCCAAGATGCAAGGATGTCTGAATCCCCTGTGGAGACCACAGAGAAAGACCTAGTTCCCCACCTCATCGCGACAGGAGGCCTCACATCCTTTGAAAACTCCAGAGGGACGCGGAGATCAGTGCCTCCAAAGGAGACGATGCCTGACTCCTCGTGAAACTTGATAGGAGTCACAGGATTGCTGTGGCACGTGGAAAGGGACCCTTGGTCTCCCGCCTCAGCTGGAGAGGCGTCCCAATTGCCCTGCCAAGCCTCGAGGAGAATCCCGAGTTGTCCCTCGCAACTAGGCAGGAGTCCTGACGTCGCTGAACAAACACGTGTGTGGAAGGGCCATCCCCGTCGTAACTCGAGAATATAACCCAGGTTGCCGCCGCAACTCGAGAAAAACCATGAGACTTCCCCCTCGCCGCGAGATGAGGCCCGATTCCCCTGCACTGCGTGCGGAGCAATGCCGTGTTGCACATCACACATGAAAGGAGCCTTGATTTCCTTGATGGCACTCCAGAGAAACTCCAAGAACACTGTTTCAAGGCTAGAGGGATCATGAGGTCACTGTAGCAACACAAAAGAGCTCCGTGGACCAAAAATCAACTCGAGATGAGAGGTTAGTCCCTGGTTTCGACTCCAGAGGAATACCACCTTACCACAAGCACCTCAAGAGGAGGCTTCTCTCAGCTTTAGGTATGTGAGAGGGACCCTGAGTTTGCGGCCTCAAGTGGAATGGACACCGCGATGCCCTGACTCGAAATAAGGCCGGATATGCCTGCAGTGACTTGAATGCAGGCTCGTCTTGCATCTCCCAAGACGAAAGGATGTCTCAATCCCCTTTGGAGACCACAGAGAAAAACCTAGTTCCCCACCTCAACGTGACCGGAGGGCTCACATCCTTGGACAACTCCAGAGGGACGCGGAGATCAGTGCCTCCAAAGGAGACGGTGCCTGACTCCTCGTGAAACTTGATAGGAGTCCCAGGATTCCTGTGGCAGATGGAAAGGGACCCTTGGTCTCCCACCTCAGCTGGAGAGGCGTCCCAATTGCCCTGCCAAGCCTCGAGGAGAATCCCGAGTTGTCCCACGCAACTAGGCAGGAGTCCTGACGTCGCTGAACAAACAGGTGTGTGGAAGGGCCATTCCCGTCGTAACTCTAGAATATACCCCAGGTTCCCGCCGCAACTCGAGAAAAACCATGAGAATTCCCCTTCACCGCGAGATGAGGCCCGATTCCCCTGCACTGCGTGCAGAGCAATGCCGTGTTGCACATCACACAGGAAAGGAGCCTTGAGTTCCTTGATGGCACTCCAGAGAAAGCCCAAGAACACTGTTTCAAGGCTAGAGGGATCCTGAGGTCACTGTAGCAACACGAAAGAGCTCCATGGACCAAAAATCAACTCGAGATGAGAGGTTAGTCCCTGGCTTCGAATCCAGAGGAATACCACCTTACCACAAGCACCTCAAGAGGAGGCTTCTCTCAGCTCTATGTATGTGAGAGGGAGCCTGAATTTACGGCCTCAAGTGGAATGGACACCGAGATGCCCTGACTCGAAATAAGGCCGGATATGCCTGCAGAGACTTGAATGCAGGCTCGTCTTGCATCTCCCAAGACGATAGGATATCTGAATCCCCTGTGGATACCACAGAGAAAGACCTAGTTCCCCACCTCATCGCGACCGGAGGCCTCACATCCTTTGAAAACTCCAGAGGGACGCGGAGATCAGTGCCTCCAAAGGAGACGATGCCTGACTCCTCGTGAAACTTGATAGGAGTCCCAGGATTCCTGTGGCACGTGGAAAGGGACCCTTCGTCTCCCGCCTCAGCTGGAGAGGTGTCCCAATTGCCCTGCCAAGCCTCGAGGAGAATCCCGAGTTGTCCCTCGCAACTACGCAGGAGTCCTGATGTCGCTGAACAAACACGTGTGTGGAAGGGCCATCCCCGTCGTAACTCGAGAATATACCCCAGGTTCTTGCCGCAACTCGAGAAAAACCATGAGACTTCCTCCCTCGCCGTGAGATGAGGCCCGATTGCCCTGCACTGCGTGCAGAGCAATGCCGTGTTGCACATCACACAGGAAAGGAGCCTTGATTTCCTTGATGGCACTCCAGAGAAAGCCCAAGAACACTGTTTCAAGGCTAGAGGGATCCTGAGGTCACTGTAGCAACACGAAAGAGCTCCGTGGACCAAAAATCAACTCGAGATGAGAGGTTAGTCCCTGGCTTCGACTCCAGAGGAATACCACCTTACCACAAGCACCTCAAGAGCAGGCTTCTCTCAACTCTAGGTATGTGAGAGGGACCCTGAGTTTGCGGCCTCAAGTGGAATGGACACCGCTATGCCCTGACTCGAAATAAGGCCGAATATGCCTGCAGTGACTTGAATGCAGGCTCGTCTTGCATCTCCCAAGACGAAAGGATGTCTGAATCCCCTGTGGAGACCACCATGAAAGACCTAGTTCCCCACCTCATCGCGACCGGAGGCCTCACATCCTTTGAAAACTCCAGAGGGACGCGGAGATCAGTGCCTCCAAAGGAGACGATGCCTGACTCCTCGAGAAACTTGATAGGAGTCCCAGGATTCCTGTGGCACGTGGAAAGGGACCCTTGGTCTCCCGCCTCAGCTGGAGAGGCGAACAAATTGCCCTGCCAAGCCTCGAGGAGAATCCTGGGTTGTCCCTCTCAATTAGGCAGGAGTCCTGACATCGCTGAACAAACAGGTATGTGGAAGGGCCATTCGCGTCGTAACTCGAGAATATACCCCAGGTTCCCGCCGCAACTCGAGAAAAACCATGAGACTTCCCCCTCGCCGCGAGTTGAGGCCCGATTCCCCTGCACTGTGTGCAGAGTAATGCCGTGTTGCACATCACACAGGAAAGGAGCCTTGATTTCCTTGATGGCACTCCAGAGAAACCCCAAGAACACTGTTTCAAGGCTAGAGGGATCATGAGGTCACTGTAGCAAAACGAAAGAGCTCCGTGAACCAAAAATCAACTCGAAATGAGAGGTTAGTCCCTGGCTTCGACTCCAAAGGAATACCACCTTACCACAAGCACCTCAAGAGGAGGCTTCTCTCAGCTCTAGGTATGTGAGAGGGACCTTGAGTTGCGGCCTCAAGTGGAATGGACACCGCGATGCCCTGACTTGAAATAAGGCCGTATATGCCTGCAGTGACTTGAATGCAGGCTCGTCTTGCAACTCCCAAGACGAAAGTATGTCTGAATCCCCTGTGGAGACCACAGAGAAAGACATAGTTCCCCACCTCATAGCGACCGGAGGCCTCACATCCTTGGAAAACTCCAGAGGGACGCGGAGATCAGTGCCTCCAAAGGAGACGATGCCTGACTCCTCGTGAAACTTGATAGGAGTCCCAGGATTACTGTGGCACGTGGAAAGGGACACTTGGTCTCCCGCCTCAGCTTGAGAGGCGTCCCAATTGCACTGCCAAGCCTCGAGGAGAATCCCGAATTGTCCCTCGAAACTAGGCAGGAGTCCTGACGTCGCTGAACAAACACTTGTGTGGAAGGGCCATCCCCGTCGTAACTCGAGAATATACCCCAGGTTCCCGCCGCAACTCGAGAAAAACCATGAGACTTCCCCCTCGCCGCGAGATGAGGCCCGATTCCCCTGCACTGCGTGCAGAGCAATGCCGTGTTGCACATCACACAGGAAAGGAGCCTTGATTTCCTTGATGGCACTCCAGAGAAAGCCCAAGAACACTGTTTCAAGGCTAGAGGGATCCTGAGGTCACTGTAGCAACACCAAAGAGCTCCGTGGACGAAAAATCAACTCGAGATGAGAGGTTAGTCCCTGGCTTCGACTCCAGAGGAATACCACCTTACCACAAGCACCTCAAGAGGAGGATTCTCTCAGCTCTAGGCATGTGAGAGGGACCCTGAGTTTGCGGCCTCAAGTGGAATGGACACCGCGATGCCCTGACTCGAAAAAAGGCC